>NC_083098.1:97721597-98029056 GCF_949774975.1 Lagenorhynchus albirostris
AAACATCGCCAGGACGTTTGGACTGGTACCAGTCACCCTGTCTGTTCACCTTTCTGCCATCACTACTTCTGAAGCAGCTGAAATTTGAACTCTAAGGGGAAATTAAGTACCCCTCTCTCACTCCACCCAAACAGCACTGTAGTTGTTTTAATGGGAAGAGGATTGTGTGTTCCCCATCTTGGACTTGGTGATTGCCCTAGAAGGGGACTGAGACTATACATGTGTCTCCTTAGAGTGGAGTCAAGGGTGGGCAGCAGGGCAGGTCATTGGGACACCAATCTCAAAGGGAGATTTAAACAGCACTGGGGGTGAAGGGAAGATGATGTCTAGCTGCCAGAACTCCAGTCCGGACAAAGGTTAAAATGTGGTTGGAAAGAGTGCCATGATTGTGCTGCTTGGGGCCCATCATCTCAAGAGGTAGATTGGGGAACAATGGATGTTCCCTAACCTGCCTTCCAAGGAGGATGGAAGCAGTTAACTGGTGTGTTGGTAGGATGGGGAAGTTTGGGCCAGAGCTGAATTGCTGGGGACGTTACAGAAAGGATTGAGTACTGCTACCTCTTGCCCTCTTCCTATCTGAAGCTCTCTGCCATTCTTCTAAAGAAATATTTAACCATCACTTCAATGCCTTTTGGAAGATATGACACATTGTCAGCTTCTTGGGGGACCCACATGACTTGGTTCAGCCCTGCATCCTGGCCGAGGTGACAGGGGCCACCTCCTTCTTTCCTTGCACTGCCAGTTTCTCTGTACCCTCCAAAGTGGTAGAAAAAAAACTGGTGTGAATGGTTATGTCTAGGATTTTCCAAACTCATCATGGAATCTCTTTTTCTGTGACAACAATTACGACTTAGTCTTTTGTGTACCAGGCTTGGTAAGAGTCTGCTCTAGCTGTTCCTTAATTCCCAGAGCAGATGGTCTATGTCATTTATTTATTCATTTGAGAAGCATTTATTGGGCATATGCTGTATGTCAGTTACTGCTGTATGCTCTACCAACATTTTAGATTCAAGATGTCTCTGGATAAATTTCTCACCATTCTCCAATCCATACTCTGGAAACCTTATTTATGGTGATTTTCTAAGTTTGTATCAGTGACACTAGCATTTTCTCCCAGGCACTCAAGATTAAAGCCTTCTCGTAATCACTAATGCCTTCTTTTTTTTGAATATGACATTGACTTTAAAAATTTTAAAAATAAATGTTACACATTCCTTGTAGAAACATTAGAAGAACACACCTTAGCTAAAAATGGAAAAAAATTTACTCGCCATTTCAAATCAGTTGCCAGGCTCTGATGTTTCTGTCTTTCCCTGTTTCCTCATATGGGGCCCCTTCTCTTGTCCCCATGAACACCATCTAACACCCTCCATGGCTCAGCAATGGCATGCCTGAACAATGGCAATAGCCTCTACCTAGGTCTCTTTAGGTCGACACATTTCAGTGTCCCCAAGGCCTACTTCTGTGAAGGTGTGGAATGGTCTAGAGAAGAGAATATGATCAAGAATGAAGGTTAGGTTCCTACATTTTATCAACAAACTGTTAATACTACCTTTGCATCTCTGGTAGTTAAGGCAGTACTACTACAGTTCTTTAATCAATTTAATGATCTACTATTTCTTATGAACATGGATGCGCTACATGCCAGTTGAAGTTTTGCTTGAGATCTCTGGGAGGAAATACCTAAGGGACAAATAAATTCTTCATTCCCTCAGATCCCTAACTTACGTTTCTCCCAGCTTCAAAATATCATATGCATATATTCACACACGTTACCTCCGTTCCGGAGTCTGCCAAGGGTTGCCCCAGACTCTGTGGGATGGAGCCCTAATGTGAGGACCTACTGTGTGTTGGGCACATTGCATGCATTATCTCTTATGTAGTCTTTACAACGGTGGTAGTTATATTACTTAGTTCTGTATTAAGATGAGGGATAAAAAGAGGAAAGGTGTGTGGGGGGGTATAAATTAGGAGTTTGGGATTAACATATACACACTACTATATGTAAAATAGATAATCAGTAAGGACCTACTGTATAGCACAGGAAAGTCTACACAATATCCTATAGTAAGCTATATGAGAGAAGAATCTGAAAAAGAATAGTTATATGTATACGTATGACTGAATCACTTTGCTGTACACCTGAAACTACCACAACATTGTAAATCAAGTATACTCCAATATAAAATAAAAATTAAATTAAAACAAAAAAGATGAGGAATAAACACAAAGAACTTAATGTACCCAAGGTCACAGTTTCAAAATCAAGTCTTGATGCCTGACAAACTCTCTGGGTTGGGAAGAATCTCGGATGATCAGAAAGTCCAAGGGGTGCTCCTAACATAATCCCTTCCTGGGTAAGATTTTCTTTCTACCCTTTTTTTTGGTAGTAAGTTTCATTTGTAGCTTCTGGAAACTGTCCCTTTAAATCCACTCAAATATTTGAATAATGAAGAGGCTAGGGCCTCTGAGTGTTTTTTATTTAAAGCTATGTTTCATGGAATAAATAATTTGGGCCAGAAAAGAAACTGAAGGGCAACATAATTCTCAGTGGATCTTTTCAATTCTTGAAGAACCTCATTATCTCCTCAGAAAAATCAGAAGAGCTGATTTTGAGTAAGTCAGCCCCATGATGTACCATCTTATGAGAAGTTAGCTGCAAAATGGATAAGCCTTCTGTGCGAGGTGGTGCTATACAGTAGGGTGGTCTGGTCAGATTGGATAGATGATACCCACCTGAAATATAACTGGTGAAAATACCAGCCTCACAGGTTTCTTTTGTTTTTGTTTTTTTTTTTTTTTGCTGTATGCGGGCCTCTCACTGTTGTGGCCTCTCCCGTTGCGGAGCACAGGCTCCGGACGCACAGGCTCAGCGGCCATGGCTCATGGGCCCAGCCGCTCCGCGGCATGTGGGATCTTCCCGGCCCGGGGCACGAACCCGCGTCCCCTGCATAGGCAGGCGGACTCTCAACCGCTGCGCCACGAGGGAAGCCCCCTCACAGGTATTTTAACAGGAGCTGGAAAAAGTTGATTGAGGTGTACTCTCCACAGCACCTAACCCCGTGCCTATGACATTTGTTTATCTCACTGTCTAGTCTGGGATGGGCTATGAGAACAAACAGGACATGGGTTTTGTCCTTTCCATAGGAAAGCGCATTTTTACAGAGCTATCCAATGTATGACAATCCAATCCGTTTAGTCCAGTAAATGCTCAATACATGTTTCTTACGTTAATTCGATGTGGACACTTCCCTACTATGGCCGTCTTGGTCATTCCCTATGGACCTGCAGGAGAACCATGGGTCACCACGTGGTGTTATTTCATTTTTCTCTCCCACCTCTTCCCTGACAAACCTCTCTGTTTGAAAAGTCTTCATTTGTATCTCCTTTTTCTTCCATAGTAAGTGTAGCATTATTGTATTTTATTTTTTATTCTTTTAAATTAATTTTTAACTGGAGTGTAGTTGATTAACAATGTTGTGTTAGTTTCAGGTGTACAGCAAAGTGAGTCAGTTATACATATACATATTTCCACTCTTTTTTAGATTCTTTTCCCATATAGGTCATTACAGAGTATTGAATAGAGTTCCCTGTGCTATACAGCAGGTTCTTATTAGTTATCTATTTTATAAATAGTAGAGTGTATATGTCAATCCTAGTCTCCCAATTTATCTGCCCCCCCATCCCCCTTGGTAACCATAAGTTTGTTTTCTACATCTGTGACTGAATTTCTGTTTTGTAAATAGATTCATTTGTACCATTTTTTAAGATTCCACATATAAGCAATATCATATGATATTTGTCTTTCTCTGTCTGACTGACTTCACTCAGTATGACAATCTCTAGGTCCATCCATGTCGCTGCACATGTAGCGTTATTTTAAAGTTGCACATAAACTCCTTCAAGAAGACATCAAACTCCCATGAATAAAAAAAGTAAACTCAAGGACCAGTTACTCAAGATTAAGTAACTGGTCATGAACAAAGGTAAGATTTACTACCAGGATTGTCTGATTCTAAACACTTTTTTTTCCCTCTTAAGAAAGACCCTCGTACATTCTTGTAAAACTTGTTTAATGAGGCCAACAAACCATTATTTCCAACAGTGAAATTCAGCTTGGGTCTTCTTAAACTGACCAGGTACCAGCATCCTCTGATCAAGTACCAGCATCCTCCACGTGCCATGCAAGTGTGGACAAGCCGTTCTCTCTGGGTGTGGCTCTGGCTCTCTGTTGCTGTGTGACATCTGAACTGACAAGATGGTGGGGAAAGCACAGGAGGGTCTGAAGCCATTTGTTTAACTGAGAGCCTGGGCATGTCCTGGGGAGACCGACTCCCTCTATTACCAGACTAGAGCCAGTGCCTCTGTGGGGGAGGGCCAGGGCAGTGAATATTTCCTTCTCCCTCGGCTCTCGGATTTGCTGCTAACAGAAGGTGCACTTGGAGTTTTCTGTGATGGTGACGGGGATCCTTTTTCTCCTCTGGGCCTCTGGGTTGAAGCCACAGACTTGAAGACTCATGGTTCAGACCCATTCATGTATGCCGCTTACTCAGAGTGAGGGGCAGCCTGCCTGGGGTTTTTCTCAATCCTGAGTCCCCTGACTCCTGGGTCATTTCTGCCATTTAGATACTTTGCCTTTTCCCCTCTTTGCTTTTCTGCTTTCAAAGCTTTACCTTCTTGGTCAGTTATGGCAGGAGAATTAAGGATTAGAGTTTCAGTACTTCCTCTCTCTCCTCCTGTACTCCTGCTTCTTGTCCTTGGCTGAATTTCTGATATATACTTCCTGCCATATTTATAGGACTTAACTAGTATTTTTTTGCATTATTAAAATTTAGTTACAATTCAAATTTCAGGAAGATATTGGCTTAAAATAAATAAAAATTAATTTTCCACAAAGAGAAAAAAAGAAGAAATGACCTGGGATGGAGGGGCCATCCACACGCTGTGGACAGCTGGAAGGTTTGGAGGGCAAGACTGAGAAGGCAACACACTGTAGTCAAGGGAGCGATTGCAGAAGAGTCTGGAAATCTTTGTCTTCACCATCGTGTAGCTGTCAGCTGGAGTCTCTCTCACGCCTCTTGTCTCACATGGTAATGTGACCCATCTCTTAGGTTTTGCTGCTCTCCTCCTCTTCTCCATTGTCCAAATCCTCCAAAGGCCTTTCTAGAACACCCAATTCTGTAACTCTTTCAGCTCAACTTATGTACACAGAGTGAGGTTTAGAGGCATGTTTAACAGCACCCCCCCCCCCACCCACACACCCCCTTCAGCTTTCCTAAATCCTTTGGAAAATAATGTGAAATAATGCTGTTGTTTTCGGGGAGGCGTGTCATTTGTTTTACTGGTCTGTAGTTGATTAATTTGCAAATGATATTCTCAATAAAGTGCTTAGAAGTAGATAATTACAACTATACTAACAGTTCCCAGGGAAACAGATGGTATTCCGAGGAGCTGCCATGCAGCATTACTGCTGATGCTCTACTGTAATGTACCATCTACCCCCGAAAACCACAAACAACGAGTGCAAATCCTGCTGATATTCCAGATTGGGAGGAAATTGTGCTTTTGCCTCACATTCCGTTCTTATCGGAATTTTTATGTGTGTTTTCTTGATCGCTACGGTGCTCAGTGAACTGGTACATTTTATCTTGAGTCCCATAAGTCTCCAGCTCTGTAATTCTGAATTAGCCCCATATTAAGCCCGCACGAAGCAAGTTTTTTAACTGTTCATCAGTGTTCCTCCTACCATGCCAGATATTTTTAAGCATAGATTATCTCTGTACAAACATATAATTTCAATTTCCTAAATTACCTGAGCCAACATGCCATGTTAGATAATCAATTAAGAATTTTTGGAAACAGAGGAATCTCTTCCTTTTTCTTTCTCCTGTGTCATACACACACACTCGTGCACGTATACACACACACATGCTCTTGTCTAGTTGCATCATATTTTTTTCAAGCTACCTGATTAAAAAAAGGATCATTTTGCAACTTCTAGTTCTCAGGAGAAAGACTGCAATGTCATGCATTTCTCTCTGTGCAGCTATGCATCAGGAGTTGCCGCTCTTAAGTAGGCTGGAGTTATATAAATGTTATGTACACAAGGTTATATACACAATAGGTCATGGGAGTTCTATTTAAATATTCATTTGTGCTCTGGTCAGCTGAAGACGGTTGGGCCATGGAGAAGAGGCTGTGTGTCACCCAGAGCAGGACGTAAGTGTGACATGGAGCCTCTCTGGGGACCACTGGTAGATCTTTGCTGTAGGTCAGGCTAGCAGTGGACCACCAGCAAGGGCTCTACCTTCAGCTGCTGTCATCTCTGAATCACCGCTGGCCTGGAGAAGCTCTGGACAGGCCATTGTCATAGACTTGGAATGACCACACTCTTACATGCACAAGGCCATAGTCATTTCTGCTAAGAGAAGAGGAAATGATGGTGACCAGTGTTTTCTCTGCTTTCCGTGGGTGAGAACGGGCTTGGGCTTGGGCTGCTGAGTGCTTTGTGCTTATTTAAAGCTGTCTCAGAGCATATGTTCACTGGCTTTTCTAGAAGCAGGCCTTGTGGTTCTCACCGGGGGCTTACGCGTTAGGGGGCTTAGTTTGATATGCAAGTAGGCTCCAGGATTCTCAACAAGTTGCCCAATTATCACCATAAGCCTTTTTACTCTTGATGTACACTAGAAACTTTTAGTTTTAGCTGCCATTTTTTGAGAGTGTACCATGCACCAGGCACTGTGAGAACTAATTTGAATTACGTTATGCCACTGAATGCTCACAATATTCTCTACAACACACAATAGCTGTAGTTCACCAAAGAAGAGATAGAAGCTCAGAGAGGTTAAGTAACTTGTTTAAGGTCACAGAGCTAATAAGTGTCAGAGTTGAGATTGAAACTCTCATCTACCTGCCACCAATGCCCAGGCTCTTAATCACGATGTTACTCGGTATTCAGTTATTTTATGAAGTTAATTCCATGAACGTATGTTTAAATCACCTAGAATGTTTTTATAGTTCTGTGCAGGTGTCAGAAGTGCATGGATAGTCAAACCATGCGCGTTCTTGATTTTACATAGGCTGTGCTCAAGGATCAAGGAAGTAGAACATGAGAAAGGCATGGAAGATGTGGCTTGAATGCAGGCTTGGAGTTGGATTGGGAAAGGTCTTGACAGTCATATGAAGGAATCTGGGCAGCATCTTAGCCATTGGTGTTCAGGCAAGTGAGTCACATGATCAGAGGAGATTTTTCAGAAAGAGCTTAGAAAGAAGATGCTTCAGGGCAAGGTGGGGCCGTAGGCAGGCAGTGGAGTAACGCCAAGGTGTAGGCTGGCATAGGTGATGAAACAAGTAGGAAAGAGCATCACAGAGGTAGAATATGCCAGTGCAAGCATAACAATAGCTAGTATTTCTTATCCTATGACTGTGTGCCTCTCGTTGTATTAAGCATTTAAACAAATGGAACTCATTGGGCTTCCCTGGTGGTGCAGTGGTTGAGAGACCGCCTGTCGATGCAGGGGACGCGGGTTCGTGCCCCGGTCTGGGAGGATCCCACATGCCGCGGAGCGGCTGGGCCCGTGAGCCATGGCCGCTGAGCCTGCGCGTCCGGAGCCTGTGCTCTGCAACGGGAGAGGCCACCACAGTGAGAGGCCCGTGTACCGCCAAAAAAAAAAAAAAGGGGACTCATTTAATCCTTAGAACGTCCCTATGAAGTAAGTTATATTACTTTCCCCGTTTTACAGATGAGGGGATGGAGAGACAAGGAGTGCTCAGGGTGACACCATGTGTAAGTGGCTGAGCCTGGATTCAATCTCAGCCCCTTTCACTCCACAGCTTGAGATCTGGGCAGCATGGTGTCAGACCTTGAACGGAGGTGGGGTGTTAGGGTCCAACGCGTCATTTCCTAGACGTGCCAGCCATGCGTGCACCCAGGGCCATATACCCCTATCTCCCTGGGACAAAATGCATGTAGGGCACACGGGAAGAGAATTGGCATAGTGAGTTCGATGATTCCGTTTGTGCCCACTCCTGTATCCTGGCAGCTCGTTCAAGGCTGTACTCAGGAGAGCAACATTCAGGTTTCTTTCTGTTTACCTCCCTAAGGTGGGAATTGCTTTCTATATTGATGTCTGGTGAAAATGAGGTCAGAAGACCTGGGTTTAGGACTGTCTCTGTAACTTAGAAAAGCATGTTTTTGAGCACACAACGACTTATGGTCCCTGGGCTTCAGGTTTCTTACAGTTAAGGTAAGGATTATAATATTCATTCATCTAGTTGTGCTTTCAAGGAATGGAAGTGGAGCACCTACTATGAGCCACGCACATGCTAGGGGGGCCCTGGAGATACCAAGACAGAAGCAAGTCACAGGACATGCTCTTAGGAGTTCAGAATCTAGTGGCTGATAAGTAAGTAAAGAAGCCATTGCAATTCAAAGAATTGAGGAGATAATATTCATTACAGGTTTTTAAAATCTAAAGTGCTTTGAAATGCTGTGCTATTATTGTTATTAACTCTATGAGGGAGAGTGGGGGGAGAAAGTCAGAAAATGCCAGCAAGATCCAGGTTGAGTTCCCAGCATCTCCGAGGCTCCCACTGGGAGAGGTTCCAAGAGCTCAGGCTCCTCCAATGAGGACGCCATGGCTCCCGCCTGCTTTTGACCTTTGTGAAGAGTGCTTGCATGAACACACTTCACCTTCAAAAGTTTAAAAATACGCACTTGGAATTGTAGGTGATGGAGCACGAATCCCAGGCCGTAGGCATGTGGGAGAATTGTGCTGAGCTGGGAGTCCACGGGGCCATGTGCCCTGCAATTTGACGTCAGCACCATCCGGGAGGTACACAGCCTCTGGGCCCTTCTGCGTGGTCAGTCTGTGATGCAATGTGCTTTCACAGCGTGTGAATCAATTCCCTCTAGAAGAAGAAAAGAAAACAAAAAACAAAAAACCAACAAACACCATGCTGTTGAACTGAATATACCGCTGTTGAAATTCCTGATTTTGCAATATTTAAGCACTCTCTCAGCTAAGATGGTGAAATAGTGTAAGCAGAAAAGAAAAAGCCACATGGAGTTATTAGAATCAAGCCCTTTCCTTTCTGAATGTTTATCTTTGAGTTTCCAAATTGGGCAAAGGAGTAATTATCAGGAATACCCTTGATAAAAGGTTGTACGATCACAATTTAGGAAAACAACTTTATATTTATAAATCCTTTGTATTTTTGGTAGCACTTTAATACCAATTTTCTAATTCAATCCTTCATGCCAACTCTGTCAAGTAGATGGAATATTCATAATTTGATTATAGATGAAGACACTCAGGACAGGGAATTTGTGACCTGTCCCAGGCTTTTATACCTAAAACACAGGGGAGGGAAAAGAGGGTAAAGGAAATGAATATTAATTAAGCAGCTACTATGTGCTAGGTGTTCAATACACAGTTGAATTTAATTCATCACACAATCCTGGGGTGGGGGGATGAGTATTCTTATAACTATTTTACAGACAGTTAAACCAAAGTCATACATTTAATATTTAGAGGTTGAGTTGGGAATTGGATCCCAGATCTCCTTGATTCCAAATCTATAGCTCTTTTCTCTACATTTCCATCCTTGTTGATTATGTGTTTTTGCTGTTCTGCACATTTACCTCCAATAAATATGTATTTGTTTATACACAAATTATTTGCATGTACTATTGTACTACTATTTTAGGGACATTATAAAACATACACAGGAAATAAAAACATAAAGATGTATACAGATGAATGGAAGGCATACTATTTTCTTGCTATACTCCATTTTGAAAACTGCCGTCCAGTCTATACTCCTTTTTTGGCAATTTAGGGGCTCAAAGTTCATTCCTATGGCTCATTTTCTTAGAAAAATCCACTAGGCAGCATAGGGATACTTTAGGGTGGGTTCCTCAGCAGAGACACTATTGGCATTTTGGACCAGGTAATTCTTTTTTTTTTTTTTTTTTTTTGCGGTACGCGGGCCTCTCACTGTTGCGGCCTCTCCCGTTGCGGAGCACAGGCTCCGGACGCGCAGGCTCAGCGGCCATGGCTCACGGGCCCAGCCGCTCCGCGGCATGTGGGATCCTCCCGGACCGGGGCGCGAACCCGTGTCCCCTGCATCGGCAGGCGGACTCTCAACCCCTGCGCCACCAGGGAAGCCCAGGACCAGGTAATTCTTTGTTGTGAGGGGCTGTGCATTATGGATATTTAGTGGCATCCCTGGCCTTTATCCACTAGATGCCAGTAGCACACCCTCCCCAGAGTGACAAAGAAAAATGTCTCCAGACATTGCCAAATGTGCCTTGTTGGGCGAAGGGGGAGCAAAATCTGCCCCAGTTGAGAACCACCATTTTAGGGTAATCGTTAGGAATGTTGTCCTCCTTGCTAATGTCAAAGAAGAAGGCATCTGGCAGCACCAGTTTGGAAGATGTTTTTTCTTGCCCTTTGAAATTCATCCAGAGGACCCTTGGGCTTGGTTCTAGCCTGTGTCCAGCAGCTCCTGAGACTGGCCAGCCGGAACAGAGGTCCAGCTGTTCAGTGATGTTATCAGCCTTGGGATGTCTCCTGTCCCCAGGCATATCATGTCTAATTTTAACGTCTTGCGCTTCACTGCCAATGGACTTTGACAAAGCCCAGTGTGGAAGACCGTGGTGGTCCAGTGTGAGGTGGAATCAGGTAGACCTGTGTTCAAATCTGTCTTCTGCCATCATTATCTGTGACCTTGAGCAATTCCTTCGACCTCCCTAAGCCACTCTTTCCTCATCATGATAAGACATACAAGGGAGGAGAACTCTTGTATCCTAAGAATGAAGAATTTAGCACAATGACTGTTACTGGCTCTTAATAAACAGTAGTAGCTGTTATTTTGATTATGATGATGTTTGTATAAAACATTCAGACTCTTGCCTGGCACATAGTAAGCACTCAATGAATGATACATATTATCATAATGTATATTGTAAGTATAGATATTTCTGTGTATGTATATGTATATGTTTGGTGAGTTTGACTAGGGATTCCATGAAATAGGGACAAGGCCTGTCTTATTTATCACTTGATCATCATTGCCTAGTTCAGCCTGGCATGTAATAGGTGGTCAATAATTGTTTGTTGTGAAGCCATGAATGCATGTGTTCTTCCTTTTAAGCCATCAAAAATGTGGGATCATTATCATTTTTGGTCTGCTTTAGAATCATACCTGATGGTCCTTGCCAGGTAACACTCCCAGAAATTCTCCTTCCCCCTTCACCTTGTGCAGCTCAGTGTGACTGCATATGTTTGGAGAAAAGGGAGGAAAGGGAGCTCAAACTCTTCTTAAGGACCTGAAGCTTAAGGAAAGGAAATTCATCATAATTTGATCTAGTCAATGGAAATGCAGAAACTTAATCATCAGGATTGTCTAACTGTTCCCTTGGAATTGACTGAGATGCTTGCTGTCATGATATTTTCTCGAATTCCATTTCATAACGCAAGTTTGCTTATCTGGTTTCAGGTTTTTGATTTATTCTTTGTTTCCTCTGGCTAGTTTTAGAAAAATTAGAATTCTTCTGTGGCTTTATGAAAAAAAGATAACTTATGAGGTTGAGGAAGTTTTTTTTTATTGGGAATACATCAAAAATCATCAATAAGCCAGGCATAACAATGCTTGATAAATTTAAGAGAAAATTGATCGCAGCAGCGATAGCTGATTTAAACTAATGCCTGCTTGCGTCATTACTCAAACAAACACAGGAGCTACATCAGTTTTAATTTCTGTCTTGTTTAAAAATGAGCAAGTTTCTTTTCAGCAAATGACTGTTGATGATCTGGATCTTAACACTAAAAAAGGGGAACCTTTTCCACCATTTTATGACTCGTTGATGTTTTATGTTCCTCAAATTTTCAGCACCTCAAACCTATAATTTTCAGAATATGTTTTATAAAAGCAAAATTAACCGTATAGGCTTGTTTTTGTGTTTGTATGGGTATTGGGAGTGTGTTAGAGAGGTGTGAATGTAAGTAGGCATGTGGCTTTTCTCGTTTAACCTAAACGAGATATGAAATTGGAATGTTCCTTTTGTTCGAAAAGCATGTATTCAAAAACATATTGCCTCTCGACTTCATTGAGTAACCTCTCTTTAGCTATTAATGGAATGAGTGAATAGAAGCTTCCATTTTGCCTTGTCTGGTATCATTCAAAGGCTGATTTTATGTTAAATTATATGTAATTGCCTAGCCACATCAAAATATTAAAAAAAAAAATTGAAAGCGAGAGCAGCCAGCCTTTTTATTCCCACTGTGTCTAGGAAAGGCTGTTGAGATTCAAAGGAAGTAAACACCTGAGGAACTGGGGGTTTCGATTTTTTTCTCCCCAATTATGAAAATATGTGAAAAATGCAGACAAATTTTTAAAAAGTCAAAAGAAAATATTTAAAAGTTACATAAAGTTCTGTCATCTAATTGCAACCACTGTTAGCATTTTTTTAAATATGGTCTCAGGCTTTTCTCTATAGACAGGTTCAAATGAAAGAGTTGAGATAATATTGCACATAAATTAAAAAAAAATCTTATTGAAATATAGTTGATTTACAATGTCGTGTTAATTTCTGCTGTACAGCAAAGTGATTCAGTATATATGTATTCTTTTTCATATTCTTTTCCATTATGGTTTATCTCAGGATATGGAATATAGTTCCCTGTTGCACATACATTTTTGTATCCTAATTTTTCTTTCATGTAACTTATACCCATGCTTTTGTGTTATTGCAATTTTATACCAGTTTAATATCTTCATTGGTGAGTAGACCATATTTGACTCAACTGTTCTTCTATTATTAGATATTTAAGTTACCATTATTCTTGTTACACAAAACTGTGGACCTATTAATTAGGCGAGAGTGGTGTGGCCCAGATATATATTCCCATTCTCATACTTCTGTGATTTGCTTATACCTCCTTCTGTGGTATCTTAACTTGGCTTTTTTACTAGGCCAAATGGCCTTCTATCTTTTAAATAAAATTTCCACATCTTTACCGGGGGATAATTTCAGGCATAAAGGACCCAGGTGATTTCCTGTAATTGACTTCCAAATCTTGCCTCCAGTGTGAAAACATTATTGCCCTGAGCCCAGAGAATGGAGCTATAGTTGCCTTCAGCCAAGAGAGAAACTTGGCTGAACTTAGCCTTGACTTTTAAAGCTGAGTTTTAATAATTCAAGGTTAGCTTCCCCCAAAACCTACTTTAAATCTCTAATTGTTAGAAGTTTCTTGTGTTTAGCCATACATTGTTCTTATTGAACATGGGTTACTTTATACCAAAAATGCATGGTTTATTAACCATAGTAACAGGCTTCCCAATATGAACCTGCAGCAGAAGGATTCCCAAATATCTTGACTCTGACTTCAGTGTTTTCTATGTGTGGATTGTGTTTAGAGCAAAAACTGTACCATCCATTGATCATGTTTCCGTGAAGAAAAGCCTCGATTGCTCTTATTCGTGTTGGAAGCATAGAATCTGGACATGTGTGTGCTGATCTACCATGTGGAGAGGTCAAGGGTGAACATTTTGAACATCTGCTTCAAGTTACTTCTTTTACTAATTTCACATTATAATTTTCATGACAGATATCATTTGCTAAATGTCTGTAGGTTATACTAAATCTCTATCTGTCTTGTTTATGGTTTCCTTTGCTGTGCAAAAGCTTTTAAGTTTCATTAGGTCCCATTTGTTTATTTTTGTTTTTATTTCCATTTCTCTAGGAGGTGGGTCAAAAAGAATCTTGCTGTGATGTTTGTCATAGAGTGTTCTGCCTATGTTCTCCTCTAAGAGTTTGATAGTGTCTGGCCTTACATTTAGGTTTTTAATCCATTTTGAGTTTATTTTTGTGTATGGTGTTAGGGAGTGTTCTCATTTCATTCTTTTACATGTAGCTGTCCAGTTTTCCCAGCACCACTTATTGAAGAGGCTGTCTTTTCTCCACTATATATTCTTGCCTCCTTTATCAAAGATATGGTGACCATATGTGCCTGGATTTATCTCTGGGCTTTCTATCCTGTTCCATTGATCTATGTTTCTGTTTTTGTGCCAGTACCATACTGTCTTGATTACCGTAGCTTTGTAATATAGTCTGAAGTCAGGGAGCCTGATTCCTTCAGCTCCGTTTTTCTTTCTCAAGATTGCTTTGGCTCTTCGGGGTCTTTTGTGTTTTAGTACATATTGTAAAATTTTTTGTTCTAGTTCTTTGAAAAATGCCAGTGGTAGTTTGATAGGGATTGCATTGAATCTGTAGATTGCTTTGGGTAGTAGAGTCATTTTCACAATGTTGATTCTTCCAATCGAAGAACATGGTATATCTCTCCATCTATTTGTATCATCTTAAATTTCTTTCATCAGTGTCTTATTTTTCTGCATACAGGTCTTTTGTTTCCTTAGGTAGGTTTATTCCTACATATTTTATCCTTTTTGTTGCAATGGTAAGAATGGGAGAAAATATTTACGAATGAAGCTACTGACAAAGGATTAATCTCCAAAATTTACAAGCAGCCCATGCAGCTCAATATCAATAAAACAAACAACCCAATCCAAAAATGGGCTGAAAACCTAAATAGACATTTCTCCAAAGAAGTTATACAGATTGCCAACAAACACATGAAAGAATGCTCAACATCATTAATCATTAGAGAAATGCAAATCAAAACTACAATGAGATATCATCTCAAACCAGTCGGAATGGCCATCATCAAAAAATCTACAAACAATAAATGCTGGAGAGGGTGTGGAGAAAAGGGAACCCTCTTGCACTGTTGGTGGGAATGTAAATTGATACAGCCACTATGGAGAACAGTATGGAGGTCCCTTAAAAAACTAAAAATAGAACTACCATACGACCCAGCAATCCCGCTACTAGGCATATATCCTGAGAAAAACCATAATTCCAAAAGAGTCATGTACCACAATGTTCATTGCAGGTCTATTTACAATAGCCAGCACATGGAAGCAACCTAAGTGTCCATCAACAGATGAATGGATAAAGAAGATGTGGCACATATATACAATGGAATATTACTCAGCCATAAAAATAAACAAAATTGAGTTATTTGTAGTGAGGTGGATGGACCTAGAGTCTGTCATACAGAGTGAAGTAAGTCAGAAAGAGAAAGACAAATACCATATGCTAACACACACACATATATATATATATATATATATATATATGGGATCTAAAAAAAAAAAAGGTCATGAAGATCCTAGTGGCAAGATGGGAATAAAAACACAGACTTACTAGAGAATGGACTTGAGGATATGGGGAGGGGGAAGGGTAAGCTGGGACAAAATGAGAGAGTGGCATAGACATATATATACACTAGCAAACATAAAATAGATAGCTAGTGGGAAGCGGCCGCATAGCACGGGGAGATCAGCTCGGTGCTTTGTGACCACCTAGAGGGGTGGGATAGGGAGGGTGGGAGGGAGGGAGACACAAGAGGGAAGAGATATGGGAACATACGTATATGTATAACTGATTCACTTTGTTATAAAGCAGAAACTAACACACCATTGTAAAGCAATTATACTCCAATAAAAATGCTAAAAAAACAAAAACAAAACTCTGTCTGTAAACTTGAAGTCTCTCCTTTTGGTTGGTAATTCTAGGTTTTCAGCTTAGAGTCTCACTAATTATGTCTTCCTTCTGGTTTGGTCAACTCTTTTGATAACACTGTTGATAACCACTGCTAGTCTGGTCTGAAAGGAAGTTTTCATGCATTTAAAAGGTACATGTTGAGCTCTTGCTATGTTCTAAGGGACTAGAAATATGAGCAAGAACATTTAGTACGGGATATGCGGGCTGGGTGACGCCTTGGATTATCATCACTAAGGTGTACACGTGGCTAACCCCTTGGAAAAATAAGGGAAAACATGGTGTCTGCCGCACGGCGTTTTCTGTGGTCAATATTCAGTTTTGAACTTGAGAGCCCCCTGTGTACGCCTCTGTTAGGCCCATTTTCTCAATGGGCAGGATCAGGTAAACAAACTCATCAACAAATAAGGCAGAGTGGTGGTAAGTGCCGGAGAGGAGTTGTGAACAAAACATTATGGCATTGCAAAAGAGGAATTTGGTGCTCCTACATACACTGACATTCACAGCTCTCCTGCTGGCTCTTATTCTCTGCTTCTGTCTTTCAGGATGCTGTGGGGTAGGTGGATATAGGAAGGGATAGTTTCCAGGGAAATTATCCTAGGAAGGCTGTTCACCGAGGAGTATAGCCTTCTCTATCTTCTTTTCTTCGAGTCTTTCCTTCCTCCGTCTCTCCCTTCCTTCCTTCCTGTCATTTATTATTTAATTTACTCAATAAATGTTTCTTAAGCAGCTGCTATTTACCAGCATGGAGATACGGTGATGATGAATATAGGCAAAATTCTTGCCTTCAAAAAGCCTATGTTCCAGCGGGTCAGCCTATTGGCACTGATTAAAGGACCAAATTACAGTGGTCCATATGCAGATGTTTCTGCTGCTATCAAGCCATGCTGTCTTAGCAGAAAAGCTCCTGCTGGCTCCCTGAGTCCTTTAACTCTTTGCTGGCCCTGTGTGAGTTTTATCCACGTCATGCTGTGCTCATGGTAGGCCCTCATGATGTGCTTGTTGATCAGTACTTGGGTGATTCTGCCAGTTTCCTAATTATATGCCATTTTTTTCCTTTTAAAATTCACTTTCCTACATCCTTGACTTATCTCATTTCCAGGCAGAGTCTCTGCAGGAGTTGACTCAAGGATGGTTTTGGTTCGACATCTCTAATAAGCAGATCCCTAAAGCATTTATTTTTAGAGGTAATGCTCTACTCCAGCAACTTAATTTCACAGTAACAATGAACAATACATACTCCAGTGAACACTTCAGAAGTACCCATAAGCATAGACAGAGTCAAGCTCCCCATATTTAAGTTATCCAGAATTTAAACCACTCCTAAGTCAGTACTTTGGCTTATTCCCTTTCTTTCAAAGAGCTCAGAGCAACTTGTCTGCTTTATCTCCTTGATCCTCACATTATCCATCAGACGTTCACGACGGGGTTTCATCATTGCCTCGCCCTCTGTGAGTCTGCAGGCAAAAAGACAGATTTTCGTATTCAAAGATGTTTTATGCTTTTGTATTTTAAAGCCAAACTTGTAAATACTTCTTTATTCTTTCTCTGTTTTCTCTTTTTCTTTCTCTTGTCTATCTTTCTCTAGTTATTTCTTCCTTCACTTTCTTTGAATGGTTCATTATTTCTGTATTGAAGGGATGAATCTCAAGGACTGTCCATTCTTAGTGGAAAACAGTCCCGGGAGGGATTTCTGTGCTTCCACTGGCCGGCGATCTGCTCCCTTCCATCATAGAGTCTTCCTGCGTGTGGACCACGGGTTGGATTTTAAAAGCCGTGCCCTGTTAAATTGATAACGGTCCATTTTCAGAGCTGCCTCTGTGGTTACGGATGCGCATTCTCTGTTGTACTTCCTTTCCTGGGCCACAACCCTGTTTTGGAGAGAGAACCTTTTCCTGCTGAGGGGCAGTCTACTCCTCAGCCCCTCCCTGTCCATTTGATGACTTGGCTTCTCAAAAGGCCGTGCACATGGTGGATTCTTTAAAGCTTATTTATCTGGGAAAGGGCTTTAGAGGGGAGATCGAATCCCTGCTGTCAATGACTCTTTTCTGAAACAGGGCCAGGGAGATAAGGAGAGTTCATGTGGCCAGGTAATGACCTTGCCTGGACCCACTTGAGAGAGGAGCCTGCAGGCATCTTGTTTGGAGGGGCCTGGCAGAATGATGAATGGGCCCACTCTCTGTCCAAGGCGGAGAGGGCTGTGTCCTCTCTGCTCCTAAAAGGCCAAAGAGGACGAGAGTTGACCCACATGGACAGTTTTCAACTTTCTGGCACAATCCTTTGGTTTATTCAAGTTGTTGGGGTCATTTAATATTTATTAAAGTGTCTCCTCTGCATAAGGTACCAGTTGTCCGCTTTCACCCTGGTACACTCCACTTAGAGACAGTGAGGGCACCAAGGTCACAAGTGCACTCAGTTCATGAGCATCTCTTGAGAACATGCACATGCCTGGCTCTGCATTACATTCAGAGGAACCATAACAAAAAAAAAACGTGACATAGTCTCTCCCTCCCGACTGTAGTTTGAGTCATACTGGGGCCCGAGGCAGAGATATACGAAGCGGCTAGAAAACAGTGCCTGGCTGTGTAGAATTGAGCTTTACAAGGAAATTAATTGCAGCGTTATTTGAAAGTGCAATGAAATTAGAAACGCTCTTGATGTCGCTCAGTATGGGAATGCTTACCAATGATGCTATAACCATACCGTAGAGTATTCTGCACCTGTTTAAAGGAAGGCAACGACATTGAAAGATTGCCAAGACTATTGTCAAGTGAAAAAATATTTTACTTTCCCTATAAGCCATTTATATTAAAAAGTATATATTCGTGGATGTAGATAAATGCATTGAAGAGAGACTTCCATGACATTTACATGTGGACTTTCTTTTTCTGTTTCATAAGGATAATGTATTTATATATTACTTATATAATTTAAAGTTAATAAGGAAGTAAGTGCTAGATTATATGAGATCAGAAGAGAGCAGGGACGAGTGAGCGCCCTCTCCTTCTTGACCCTAGAATATTGAGCCGCGGTCTTATTTGAGCAAAAGACCAGGGGTCTGGCTGGAGTTGCTTCTTCCCAGGACCAGGCCGAGAAAGTAGCCGCAATAATCTATATGACTTTAAAAATGGCTGACTCCGCTTCTGAACACAATGCAGGCTGGGGGGGCGCGCCATTTGTCTTCCTTTTCTCCTCACCAGCATGTTCGTGCTAGTGGGGGTGAGGGCTGGCAAAGTAACTTTTGACTCCTTGTCATCAAGAAGGGCATAAGGTCCTTATGCCTTATGGCATAAGTCCTTATGAGTATGTAAGGTCCTTTTCTGCCATCGCTTCTTTAGATCTTGATAACTGCCGAGACATGATATTGTATTTATGGCTCCAAGTTTGTTTTACACTGATACCAGCCGCATACTAATAAAAACTGAAGTGCATTATGGTGATGTAGTTTTCTGGCATATAATTTCTGTATACTGAGGTGTTTGGGAGCTATTTGAATGTATGTGTCTTTTGACTCTAGACAGATTATATACATGTTGAAGTTGAGGATTTTTGTCTTTTGGGTCACAGGAAGTCCCTAAAGTTATGGAAAATGGTAGCTTTTTACATAATGGACACTGAATAAATGCTTGTTGTTGGGGTGAATTTATGAATAGAGTAAATAGTCCCTGACTTTTTGTTTTCATATAGAAAACAGAGTCAACACAATAAAAATGAGGCCAAGGAATGAAAACTATATAAAATAAGTCTATCTTTCAAGTGAAATTCCTTTGGCCATTTTAAAAACTATGAAATCTTTCTGAACAGTAAGAAAAGCACAGAGATGAATGTAACAAACGCCTAAAAACATCCGTGTGTCCAAAATCCATATTTAACAAATGCTCACAGTTTGGCACGTTTGCATCGGATTCTTTTTCTTAAGAAATAACATATTTCAGATACATTAAAGCTCCATTTGCCTCCTGTCTAATCCCATTAGCCTCTCTCAGGTCTCAGAGGTAACCACTAAGTCTACAGGATCTATACATGTTTTTATCCTTTGATTTTTTTTATGTGAGCATAGACTCCACCAACAGCCTAGAGTTTTGTGAATTTTAAAATCTACGTGATGGTATTCTGATACGTGTATCCTTCTCTGACTTGCTTTCTTTTCTCAATATTATAATGGAGATTCCTCTGTGTTGATGATGTAGATCTAGTTCATTCATTTAACTCCTCTATACACAAATTTTGTGGTGTATTTATTGCTTATTCATAGGTAAGATATCTGTTCTCCTATAGATGGAGACCTAGATTTGCCCCCAGTTTTTCACAGTTATCAATGGCGTTGTTAATGACATCCTCGAGGATGTTCCTCCTTTTGTTTGTGAGCACGTCCCTCTTGGGCAAGTACCGGGAAGTAAAATGGCTCAACAGTGAGGGAATTGTATTTTCAGCTTTGCTAGATATCAATAAATTGTCCTCCAAAAAGGTTGTACTAATTGACATTCCCACCAGCAGTGTAAGAAAATGCCTGCTTCTGCACATTTTCACTAACACTTGGTATCAGAGTCTTTCACTTTTGATTTTTTAAGGGAATTTATTTCTGGCTGATGAAGGCTATGTTACAAGTTCAACCCCTGCCAACCTGCTTCATGCTCCAGATTTGTGTAATGTCACATGCTATCTGAACATCGTAAAAGCCATCCCCTTTGCCAGGAATGCGTTTATTGCCTTTGAGTGGCAAACTCTTACTGATATTTCAAGTCCCAATTAAAATATCCCTGCCCCTGGGACACTTTCTCTGATTCCCCCAGATTCTTTGTTGTTCCCTCTTTTTGTTCTCATGGCTCTCTGTATAGATCTCACTTGTTGCACTTACGACGTTATATTATTATTACTTTCTGTGGCTGTTTCCATGGCTGGACTGTGAGATTTTCCAGGGAAGGGATGATAGGCAGGCAACTCAATTCATGAGCATCTCTTTTTTTAAATTTTTTAAAAATTATTTATTTATTTTTGGCTGTATTGGGTGTTCGTTGCTGCGTGCAGGCTTTCTCTAGTTGCGGTGAGCGGGGGCTACTCTTCATTGTAGTGTGCAGGCTTCTCATTGCAGTGGCTTCTCTTTGTTGCGGAGCACGGGCTCTAGGCACGCGGGCTTCAGTAGTTGTAGCACGCGGGCTCAGTAGTTGTGGCTCGCGGGCTCTAGAGTACAGATTCAGTAGTTGTGGCTCATGGCCTTAGTTCCTCTGCGGCATGTGGGATCTTCCCAGACCAGGGCTCGAACCCGTGTCCCCTGCATTGGCAGGCAGATTCTTAACCACTGCGCCACCAGGGAAGCCCGAGCATCTCTTGAGTACCTTGTTTGTGCCTGGCCTGTGCTAGGTTCTGTAGAACCACAACCACAACAAAAAAAATA
The DNA here is from genome assembly GCF_949774975.1 of Lagenorhynchus albirostris. Taxonomy (NCBI): domain Eukaryota; kingdom Metazoa; phylum Chordata; class Mammalia; order Artiodactyla; family Delphinidae; genus Lagenorhynchus; species Lagenorhynchus albirostris. Next base: position 97,742,621 of record NC_083098.1, read on the forward strand.
CTTGGCATTGTCTCTCCCTCCCGAGTGTTGTGTGAATCCTGTTAGGGCCCAGCTGTGTAGTAGAACTGAGCTCCTGTCACGTCTGACACACTAACACTTAGCCCAGGTACAGCCCAGTCAATGGTTATTATATAAATGCATGAACAAATAAATTAATTCATCCAACAAAATCTGCTAAGCACTTGTCTAGACATTGGAGATGTAGCAGATAACCAACCTGTGAACTGTCTGTTCTCCTCGAGCTTACATGGATGTGTTTGTTGGCATGGGAGCAGGTATGGAAAAGGGATAGACAATAAATAAATCAACAAATCAATGTATACTACATCAGGGGATGAAAATTGCAGGGGAAGAAATCCAAGTAAGGCGAGGGAGAGGGAGTGGAGGCTGACGTTGCCTTGCATCACGGCCCTTCAGCCCACCTCTGACTTCAGCTGCCACTGAGCGAGATTCCTTTGCTAATGACAGCCCTCCACCTGCAGCACTTTCTCCAAAGCTGAGGAACCGGCACCTCCTGGGAGGAGCAGCCTTCCCTCCAGCAGGATTGAGCTCCGGTTACCCACAGTGGTCACCAGCTTCATCTTCGCCCTGCACTGGCTTTCTCTCCTGCCACTTCTTCACTCCAGCTTCCTAGCATCACCTTTCAGATAAACATTCTGCTCACAAGTCCTTGCCTCTGGCTGGAGGAACCCAAACTAAGACAGAGAATGCTAGAGAGGTTTCCAATCAATAACGGGGAGTTAGGAGAGGACTCTTTGAATGGGGGACCTGAGTGTAAAGAGAGTACGCTGTGGACACCTGGAGGAAAGGTGTCTCAGCAGAAGGAACAGCAGGTCTAACCCCAACCCTAACCTTGAGGTGGGCGTGTGCTTGGCATTTTTTTTGAGGAACAGCCAAGAGAAACAGCTGGAGCAGATGTGAGCCGGGGAGGGATCAGGAGATGATATTGGAGTAGGAGCGGGGACCCTGTAAGCCAAGGTAAGGGGTTTATCACTCATTCTCGATGAATGAATTGGATGCCTTTGAACAGAGGAGAGGTAGGATAAAACTGAGGTTTTATTTATTTTTTATTTTTTGCGGTACGCGGGCCTCTCACTGTTGTGACCTCTCCCGTTGCGGAGCACAGGTTCCGGACGCGCAGGCTCAGCGGCCATGGCTCACAAGCCCAGCTGCTCCGCGGCATGTGGGATCTTCCTGGACCGGGGCACGAACCCACGTCCCCTGCATCGGCAGGCGGACTCTCAACCACTGCGCCACCAGGGAAGCCCAAAACTGAGGTTTTAAATGAATGCATGCATGTGTACTTAGGATTGAAACAGACCTCACAAATACTTTGGTTGTTCAGAGATGCCAATTCATGCAGATCTGAAGGGCAATTGTATTTCACAAGACAGTATTGCATCACAGCCAACTCTTCTAGTGAGGACCAGTTGGATTCCACACTTCGATAGTGCTGAAGTTAGCTATGGTCAAAAGTTGCTAGGCTTGGTAAGTCTGTGCGGGAAGGAGAAAGTGGGAAGGGAGCAACAGGAATCTGAGGCCGTTTAGAATTCCCCTGGGCACTGAGGATTTTGAAAATGATGTTCGAGGTCACACACTCTTTCTTGCTTTGTGATGGGGGTGGCTTTAAGTCAGAATGCCCTCTGCTTAACCATGTTTTCTAGCAGGTGAGCTGCAAGTAAAGGTAAGCTTCCTTCATAAAATCCAGTTCTACAGCTAAGGGGGACGTTAGCTAATTCATCAGGTTGGTAAGAAACTGCTACCTGGCAGCTCAATTACTTTTGCGTTCCCTGCGGCGAAGCCATGCGGGGTTGTTGGGTTCCATAGTAGTTTCTCCTCTTCAAGGCCGCACCTTTCTGCTTCAGTGCTGGGGTTTTTGAAAGAGGTGTTTATGGGATTTATTTACTGCTTTGTTGAAAAAAGGAGCACCCTGATCAGATCACAGAATGAGCTGACTCACAGAAATGATGACCCTTCCCCTTTAAGTGTTAGGAGCAAAGGGCCTAGTGGTGTAGGAACGTAGAAGGGCTGTGTGCGGACTTACTCAGGCCAAGTGGTCAAGATGTGGGCACCGAGTGAGGACGCAGAAGAAGGAAGATGACAGAAGTTCTAAGGGGAGAAATGCCCCTTTGCCTTGTGGAAACTCAGTAATGAAGAATCCCACTAACTGACTCTCTCTGGGCCTCCCGTGCGTTTGCTCTGCACGCATTAAATTTATCCTCACCAGCATAGCTGGAAAATGGAGGTCAAATTTCCTTTCGGCCTGCAATGTGATAAAAATGACCTGCAAAGGGTAGATGACGGGTTGTTATTTTATGCCCTGGAAAATAGCAAAGATCAGATAGTGCCTCCTTTTTTTCCTTCTTGGATGGCTGCTGCTAACTTTCCTTAGTAATGCATCATAAATGCACATCCTGATTTGTTAGATGGGTGGTCAAGGTTTAAAAGAGGGACGATCTATTTCTAACTGGCAATTTCAATCAGTCCAGGTTGACTAGGCACCTTTTGCTGTGCGAGTTCTTTACGGAACCACTGACAAGTCATAAAACTATCCGGAGCACAGGTGTGACATTCAAACACGTTGTGTCTTCTGCTTATAGTTCATTGACTCCCAGAAGTCATCTATTTATAGCAATTAATGATTTCTAAGCAATTAGATCCCCCTGTTTCAACAACTATCATGTTGTAGGATAACTCTTTCCCCACAGAAGTATGTGTGGCAGGCAGTTTCTGATATAGGAATCAGGGCCAAATTTGGCATGCACGAGGCAGGGGAAGAAACCTTTTCCATTTGAGATGGGTAGGATTCATGGCAAATAGCGGCTCTCAGAAATTATCTGTCCATCAAGAATGGTTTAAACTTAGGAAGTGCTTAGAGCCTGGCTCCTGCATTGCCACCTTCTCCACTGGAGGTCCTTCATGAGTCAGTACTACTTCTGCTGTGCTTTGCTTTGCTTTGTAAAGATCATTGCAAGGGCTTATCTTGGGTAATTGTTATTACTACCATCTGCATTACGGTATAATTACCTTTCCAAAACGCTAGATCTCTTTAGCTGATATTTAAAGATAAGTAATAGCCAAATAATTGCAAAGCCTTTGGATACCCAGCAGAAGCTCTGCAATGAAAGGTGGGCTGTGTTTACCACGTGTGTTTCTCTCTCTTGTTTTTATTTTTATGTTTTCTTTCTCTGGGAGTGGTAGAGGGGTGACTGATTTTCCTCCCTAGCTCTTCCTTTATTTTTACAAAGACTGATGACTCGGTCAACGTTGTAGAATTTATCCTTACCCCAATCTGGTATCTATCCGATGCAACCACCGGGATATAGATTGTGGCATTCAATAAAATTAACTTTTGATAGTCAGAAGTTATGATGGGTAAATGCTCTCTCTATTTCTGAGGACCAAAAGTGAGAAAACAGATGAGATGAATTAGAGAAAAGTCCCCTGGCCTCTTTTGGATCAGACAGGCAGATTTCGTGTCATCTCATCCTGACTCCTCAACTTTTAAATAAAAGATTGGAACTCCTTTCTTTGTGATCCTTGATGCTCTGAAGTTCGGGCTACACTTGGTGATTAAACCTTGCGTGTATTTCTTTATTAGCATGATCAAGCAGCAGAACCTTAGCTGCGTGTGAACTCGGTACTTTTGCTATAAACCCTAGAGTATCTAAGACACAAAACTATGGATGGTGTGGGATAAAAATTCAGAGAATGAGGAAAATGAAGACAATGAGCAGAAAAGTATGGATTAATTGATAACAGAGAAAAAAGCATGATAATGTGATGTTTTGCATAAGGAACAGTATCGAATTAACGGTTTTAAAATTGCTGTTTTCAATCCTGCTTCCTTGATCTTTGACATTCCCGTTTTTCTGGAAATTCATTTGATTAAGCAAATCTGGCCCAAATATTTACCTCTCTAAATTCTTAAACAAGTAAGGCAGATGAATTACTTCGAGCCATGTGGATTCAAGGAGTAGGTACCATATGCCTGCAAAATTGGGCGTAAGTACTAGCTTGTCAAATACCATCAGTCCCCAAACTCATCTGTTATAAGCCAGGATTTACACTGGGTGAACCAGGAAGGATGCTAGTTTTTAAATCTCAACCGCTAGCCATATTCTCCATTCCACTGGAGAAAGTATGCTGGAAAAGATTTTGATGTGGTGGTATTTATTGATTAGGCTGAAAATTAGCTTCTCCCAGTTGAAAGAGCATCCTTTCTCTTGCTCCATTCCCACCACCAATTAAGCAGTCATTTAAAAAGTATTTTGTATAGTCCCATTTTGAGAAATATCAGTACCCATCAAAGCTGACGTTCACACAGGCAAACCATGTAGCTCCCTGATTGTGCATGCATGCGTGTGTGTGTGTTTTAAGGGGGACTAGAAATGTGCCTTACTCCTTGCCCCACCAGTGTCTGAAATTCCTCTGCTACATCTTGGTTCTTTTTATTTCTTTCTTTATTTAACATCTTTATTGGAGTATAATTGCTTTACAATGGTGTGTTAGTTTCTGCTTTATAACAAAGTGAATCAGCTATACATATACATAGATTCCCATATCTCTTTGCTCTTGCCTCTCCCTCCGTCCCACCCTCCCTATCCCACTCCTCTAGCTGGTCACAAAGCACCAAGCTGATCTCCCTGTGCTATGCGGCTGCTTCCCACTAGCTATCTATTTTATGTTTGCTAGTGTATATATACACATGCCACTCCCTCACTTCATCCCAGCTGACCCTTCCCCCTCCCCGTATCTTCAAGTCCATTCTCTAGTAGGTCTGTGTCTTTATTCCCATCCTGCCCCTAGGTTCCTCATGACCATTTTTTTTCTTTTTAGATTCCACATATATGTGTTAGCATATGGTATTTGTTTTTCTCTTTCTGACTTACTTCACTCTGTATGACAGACTCTAGGTCCATCCATCTCACTACAAAGAACTCAATTTCATTTCTTTTTTATGGCTGAGTAATATTCCATTGTGTATATGTGCCACATCTTCTTTATCAATTCATCTGTCAATGGACACTTAGGTTGCTTCCATGTCCTGGCTATTGTAAATAGAGCTGCAATGAACATTTTGGTACATGACTCTTTTTGAATTATGGTTTTCTCAAGGTATATGCCCAGTAGTGGGATTGCTGGGTCGTACGGTAGTTCTATTTTTAGTTTTTTAAGGAACCTCCATACTGTTCTCCATAGTGGCTGTATCAATTTACATTCCCACCAACAGTGCAAGAGGGTTCCCTTTTCTCCACACCTTCTCCAAAATTTATTGTTTCTAGATTTTTTGATGATGACCATTCTGACTGGTGTGACGTGATATCTCATTGCATTTTTGATTTGCATTTCTCTAATGATTAATGACGTTGAGCATTCTTTCACATGTTTGTTAGCAGTCTGTATTATTTCTTTGGAAAAATGTCTATTTAGGTCTTCTGCCCATTTTTGGATTGGGTTGTTTGTTTTATTGATATTGAGCTGCATGGGCTGCTTGTAAATTTGGGAGATTAATCATTTGTCAGTTGCTTCATTTGCAAATATTTCCTCCCATTCTGAGGGTTGTCTCTTTGACTTGTTTATGGTTTCCTTTGCTGTGCAAAAGCTTTTAAGTTTCATTAGGTCCCATTTGTTTATTTTTGTTTTTATTTCCATTTCTCTAGGAGGTGGGTCAAAAAGGATCTTGCTGTGATTTATGTCACAGAGTGTTCTGCCTATGTTTTCCTCTAAGTGTTTTATAGTGTCTGGCCTTATATTTAGGTCATTATTCCATTTGGAGTTTATTTTTGTGTATGGTGTTAGGGAGTGTTCTAATGTCATTCTTTTACATGTAGCTGTCCAGTTTTCCCGGCACCACTTATTGAAGATGCTGTCTTTTCTCCACTGTATATTCTTGCCTCCTTTATTAAAGATATGGTGACCATATGTGCGTGGGTTTATCTCTGGGCTTTCTATCCTGTTCCATTGATCTATGTTTCTGTTTTTGTGCCAGTACCACACTGTCTTGATTACTGTAGCTTTATAATATAGTCTGAAGTCAGGGAGCCTGATTCCTCCAGCTTCGTTTTTCTTTCTCAAGATTGCTTTGGCTATTCGGGGTCTTTTGTGTTTCAGTACAAATTGTAAAATTTTTTGTTCTAGTTCTTTGAAAAATGCCAGTAGTAGTTTGATAGAGATTGCATTGAATCTGTAGATTGCTTTGGGTAGGATAGTCATTTTCACAATGTTGATTCTTCCAATCCAAGAACGTGGTATATCTCTCCATGTGTTTGTATCATCTTTAATTTCTTTCATCAGTGTCTTATAGTTTTCTGCATACAGGTCTTTTGTCTCCTTAGGTAGGTTTATTCCTAGGTATTTTATTCTTTTTGTTGCAATGGCAAATGGGAGTGTTTCCTTAATTTCTCTTTCAGATTTTTCATCATTAATGTGTAGGAATGCAAGAGATTTCTGTGCATTAATTTTGTATCCTAACACTTTACCAAATTCATTGATTAGCTCTAGTAGTTTTCTGGTAGCATCTTTAGGATTCTCTATGTATAGTATCATGTTGTCTGCAAACAGTGACAGCTTTACTTCTTCTTTTCCACTTTGGATTCCTTTTCTTTCTTTTTCTTCTCTGATTGCTGTGGCTAAAACTTCCAAAACAATGTTGAATAATGGTGGTGAGAGTGGGCAACCTTGTCCTGTTCCTGATCTTAGTGGAAATGGTTTCATTTTTTCACCATTGAGGACGACGTTGGCTGTGGGTTTCTCATATATGACCTTTATTATGTTGAGGTAAATTCTCTCTATGCCTACTTTCTGGAGGATTTTTATCCTGAATTGGTGTTGAATTTTTTTGAAAGCTTTTTCTGCATCAATTGAGATGATCATATGATTTCTATCCTTCAATTTGTTAATATGGTGTATCACATTGATTGATTTGCATATATTGAAGAATCCTTGCATCCCTGGGATAAATCCCACTTGATCATGGTGTATGATCCTTTTAATGTGCTGTTGGATTCTGTTTACTAGTATTTTGTTGAGGATTTTTGCATCTATGTTCATCCGTGATATTGGCCTGTAGTTTTCTTTCTTTGTGACATCTTTGTCTGGTTTTGGTATCAGGGTGATGGTGGCCTCGTAAAATGAGTTTGGGAGTATTTCTCCCTCTGCTATATTTTTTGGTTCTTTTGACATAACATTTTATTCCATGTTCAGAACAAAACTCCTGGAAGGGTTGCTATAGTAAATGCTGCCGCTTATTGTGAGCACTTTGATCAGATGTTTTCTAGAGAAGCAGACTTAGATGAGGGCAGGTAAACAAAGCATGCAGAGAATGGAAGTCTCATGGGAGTTTCTGGGGGAAGTGGTGTTGGAGAATAGAAAAGGGATACTAAGGGTGAAGGTAAACTTCACCTTCTTCCCCATTTTTCACTAAACCAGCTTGAATTCTGGCTATTTAGTTGGTTTAACCAAGGAAAGAGTTGAATCAGTACTGGGTACTTTAATGAAAGTTTTCACACTTAGCGCTGACAGAATACATTCTTCCAGGTAGAGAGTTGCCCAGTCTTCTTCTTTCCTTTTGTTTATTGGTGTACTCTTGATCCAGTGGCTGCTTTGTAAGAGTTGCTGTGCCTCCCTGGAGCACAAACAGAGAAAACGCACCGTACCTGTTGTCACGCTGCTCCTAGCCTGGGGAATGGACACACTAAGAGTCACAGTGCCCTAGGCTTCATAAAGCTAAGGCAGCGAGCGACTCTGCTTGCAACTGCTGGGGTAGATTTTATAAAAGATGATGTTGAACTCTGGGTCTTGACAAGTAAACGGCATCCCTACGTGTGGAAAAGAGGCAGAGCATGGAAACTTCGCGGGAACAAAACATTATGGGGTCAGAATTTTCAGATCCTGATGAAGCCTCATATAGCTTGCATTTAGTTAGGGTAAAACCCATCAGTTGCCAAGGAGGCTTATTGAGGACTTTCCAAAGGGATGTACTTTCCTGGAAGGCTGGGTAGAGGTGAGCTGCTTTTGATGGAGTCCTCTGTCTCTTTCCCTTGCATTCCTCTGGCATCTCTGTAATTGATGCTAATTGAATTTCAAAGCAAAGGTAGCACTCCTCTGTTACTGTGGTGAATACCCCTGTCATTGAAAACTGGCATCACCTTATACAATCCCAGCCTTGTCTCTTGCAGTTTGTTTGGGAGTTACAGCTAGGGGCCAACTCAGGCAAGAGCAAATACATCCCAAAGAGATAGATTAATGCATTTTAAACAAAGAAAACCAGGAGAACCTCTAAAATGCAAAAACCAAATAGTTTGATATTTTTGAGAAAAGTTACTAAACATTCTTAAATTTGCCTTACAACTTAAATATGCTAAAGCCTTTGCATTTATAGACTCAGTAATTGATCTAGAGATCTCTTCTTGCTTCTTCTTTTCTAACGTTCTGGTACTGAGAAAAAACAGCATTTCTAATTTACATGTCCAAATTAGTTTCAACTTACTTATATTGAATGATAATAGATTTCTTTTCCTTATAATTAATGTTGTCTGAAAACATAATACAGATTTAACTTATCATTGTAAAGATCTTAAGATTTTAATATTTTTGCACAGGCATAAATACAGTGTAGCTATAATTATTTCATTATGTAGGTATAAAAATAGGGTACGGCAAAAAGTACATGCTTTCCCTCACTGATTACTCTTAATGTCTCCCAAATTTCCTGATTTACAATATTCTCTAAGGATGTAGATTTTTCTAATTGAAGTACAGTAATTTGCATATTTTTAGACCTTGTTGACACAGTTAATTGATATGTCATTACTTATATCATGCTGAATATAATTTACACTCTTTATTCACGGCAGACTTACAATGCTGTCCTTTTGGGGGAGAATTCACAAAACAGCGTTCTTTGTCTGGCTTTTCTTTTTTGCTTAGCCAGCCTTTGCCCAAGGAAACCCAGAAAGAATGACGGCCAATTGGCAGGGCTTTCTGTTCAGCTGAATATTAACCATTAACATAAATAATCTAATAAATCTTAGCATTGGTGGTAAAAGTGGACATTTTTTTCTAGCAGTTTGCTATTTTCCAAAGGACTTTTACCTATTATTATCTCAATTAATCCTCACATAACCCTTGAAATAGGGATTATTACATTTCCTTTACTGATGAGCAAATAGAGGTTCAGGAGACATAAAGACTGGTCCAAGGTCACATAGCTAGAAGATGACAGAGCTGGATGGACACTTTTTATCTCCAGGACAACTTTTTTTCCTGCACTACACATTCCACCAAAGAGGTAAGGAAATAGAACTAGAGGAGTATGAAAGAAAGAAAGGAAAATAAGGAAGAAATCCTACTGGAGCCATGGACCAAACATATAAGCTTAGAGACAGGGGAAGAGGTTCATATCAGAGGTGTCTATCTAGGTATGTCTGAAAAAGGTAATGTTCCTCAGTATAGATGCCCGTTTTCATGTCTGAGAACCTGAATGGGAGTACTGTGTACTCCCTGTGGGTTGGGCCCAAGCTTTTTGCTCCTTTGTCACTCCCACAGTGCTTTGCTCTGTTGAAATGAGGCACTCAGAAATCATTGTGGAGTGAACGAATGGCATTCTTCAGAAGTTGGACTTATGGCTTCATTGTTCTGACGACGGGCTGTGATTATATCTGTGCCAGCTTCGGCCACCCACAGGCCTCCTCTGCAAATTACTTGTTGCCTTTCTCCTTTTCTTTTCCTTTTTTTAAAGCCCCATTACTCAGGGCGGAGAGTTCTCTTGTGAAAAAGATGGTTGGAATTTGGCCTAGCATTTATGTGGATTGCTAAAGATGTAGGATCTGCTTTTGGTGGATTTCCAAGTGTGCAATCCATCCAAGCAGCTGAAAATCACAACAAATGGAGTTCAGAAAGCATGCAAAGGCGAGACATTATGGTATAATGGAAAAAGCATCAGCCTGGGAGCATCAGCAGACGCGGGCATGGAACCAGAGTCTACCATTTGCTAGCCATGTCAGCCTTTGTAAATCACCTCAGTCTCCTTTTCTGCACAGTGGGACTCTAGTTAATACTTCTTCTCTGGAGGCAGTTCAGAGATAAGGTATATCAAACGCCCAACCCAGTACCTGGTGCCTACTGGATGTTATTTCCCTTCCCTCGTTCATGTTCAGGCTGACATTGACCCCGTTTTGATGAGTTGTAAATTCTGCTCAAAGAACACGTGGAGCTCAATTCTTCATTCATGGATGTTGGATCACGTGACAGTTTCATGCCTCGTTAATGTCCCAGGTTGGTGTTGAGAACTGTGGAGACCTGCCTGTTGTCCACTGTGAACACAGATAGAGGGGCTGCAGCTTTCTTCACCCAGCAGCGGTGGGATCTGTTCCTCTCATGGCATCTGGGGGATTGGCTGTGCTGCCCTGTTTCACAGAAGCGGGCAGTGCTGGGCTCTACATAGCTCCTTCTGCGCTCTTCTCTGGGAAGCTCTTTTTCCAATGAAAGGCAGACTGATCTTCCTCTGGAGGATGCTGCAGCTGTTCATCACTTTCCTCCAGCAGCAGGAAATATGCTGAGCTTGAGAAGAGAGTGGGGGTTGGCCACTGGCTGTAGTTTTCCTTTATTTCTAGAGGCATGAGGAGGCAGAGTAGAAAGAGCCCAGGTGATGGAGAGTGCAGCTGAAACCTGCCGTGGGACTTCAGCTGCATGGCATGCAGAAGTCACTTCATCTCTTTGAGGCTAAGTTTCCTGCTTTGTAATGTGGGGCTAATAGAACCTAATTTATAGGGCTTGGAGAGGATTAGAACCTGAGAGTTAGTAGGGGTTCGGGAAATAATGGAGATAATTATTTTTATTGTTTTCATGAGATTACTTACAGGTCAGTTGTAACCATGGGTGGAGTTGGTAGCCACCCATGTGTTGTGATTTTACCAGAGACTGGCCTGCAGCAGAGAACCCCCATTATCGTCCAGAGGTCCACAATTCTTACAAGTTTTCTGTAACTCTGGACCTCTTGATTGGGTTATGGTATGAGATTGCCTGGAAGGGAACCTCCTTAGCTGAGTACCATATTTATTTATTGGATCAACCAATTTCCATCCCTTGTAACCTAGCAGGCAGTGGTAGGGCCTTGCAGAAATGGGACACAGAGCAGGTGTGCTTGGGAAGGGGCTGCTGAGAAATGGTGGAAGCAAGAGAGTTGCCAGGTGAAATCATTTGGTGGCGTGCTCAGGGCAGGCTGGTAGGGATGGGGTGTAGGAGGCAGTGAAAGGTTTAGGGCTACAGATGATTAAATCCATTAAACTAAATGCATGGAGCATGAGGGTCTTCTCTGTGCAGCCACTGTGCCAGGTTTCAGCAAGGAGACCTTTGACTAAGTCAGACTCTGTTCTCAAGGTGCTCACCACCTAGTGAACAACTTGAGAGTGCAAGTCAGAGTAAGATAACCACCTGTGCAGGTATGATGCAAGAACTATAGTAGTCAGAGGAGTGAGTTCAGAGGGGTAATTAGAGAAGGCTCCCTGGAAGGGGTGACGTTAGAAGGACCTGGAAGTCTAAGAGGACAATTACCAAATGCTTCCTATTTCATAGTCTTGCCAGAGGGTAGGCTGAAGCACTTAGGTAGGGCTTTCTCAGGGCACAGCAGAGCTTCTTGATGGGTTTACAGTTGTATCTACATATATGGAGTGAAATGGAGAATCCAAGTAGCTATTTGGATCACTCAGGTCAGTTTTTGAGGCAGTATTGGAAACTTGAATTATCCAGGTAGTTGTCCATTTTCCCCTTCTTTACTCTATTTCCCCCAGGACCATTCCTGTTGGTGAAGAGAATAATATAGGTAAATGTTGTCAAAGCACTAATGGTGCCTGGGAGTTCCTTAAAAGTTAGTGCCTCTGCCTGATCCCTAGCTCAACATCCTTTTCCTTGGGGAAAGCCTGATATTGACATGGAGGGCTTGGAGATGGGAATGGGGAAGACTTCTCTACTGTGGCAATTATTAGCATTCTGATGTAGTCTTAGGATACAGGACATGGATGGACAAAGACATCAATGGTCTGCCACCTGCCTGCTTTACCAGATCTGTCTCGTACCACTTTTCTCCCCTATTCGCTGTGTCTTAGCTACAATTGCCTTTTCTCAGTTCCTGGAATACACCATATTTTTTCCCATCTCAGGCCTTTGCATATGCTGGTCCCTCAACCTGGAATACCTTTCTTGGACTCTTAAACTAATCAGCTTCTACTGCCTTGAAGTCCTTATTTTAAATATCACATCCTCAAAAGCTCCCTCAGTCTAAATCAGGTTCTTCATATTATCCTCTTTCATGGGGCCCTGGTACTTGCCCTTTAGGGCACCTATAGAAGTTTGTCATTATATATTTACTTGTCTGCTTACTTAAGGTCATCTCCTCTTCTAGACCATGAGCTCCAGAAAGGTAGGGAACATCTGTTTTTACACCCCTGTTGCATAAGGACCAATACAGTGCCTATAACACAATAGATGCTTAATGCCCAATTATTATTTACTAGATGAATGAATAAATCATACAGTTGATGATCTGGAAGAGACCTTAACAGACATTTAATGTAAAAACTACTCTTTTTTAGAAGAAGATACTGAAACCAAAGATGCAAAGTGACTTAAGCCAGGTTAGTTAAATAGATGAAAAAGTAGTTGGGCAGAAGCAGAACTAGCAATTGGATTTCCCAAACCAGTGATTTTTCTATTAGATAATTTTAGAGGTAGCCTAATATGGTGATTAAGAGTGAAGATTCTGGAGTCACCTGCTGTATGACCATGGTCAAGATACCTAACTCTTCAGCACCTAAGTTTCCTTATCTATATAAATGGGTATAAAAGGCTACCTATCTCCTAGGGTACTCACGAGAGGTAAATGAGATAATCTAGGTAAAGCATGTAGAGAAGTGCCAGCTCATGGAGAGTGCTCAATAAATGTTATCCGTCATCATCACCACCACCATCATCACCACCGCCATCGTCACCACCGTCACCACCATCATCACCATCATCATCACCACCACCACCATCATCACCACCACCACCACCACCACCACCATCACCACCATCACCACCACCACCATCATCATCACCACCACCACCATCATCACCATCACCACCACCACCATCATCATCACCACCACCACCATCACCACCATCACCACCACCACCACCACCACCACCACCATCATCACCACCATCACCACCACCACCACCACCATCATCACCACCATCACCACCACCACCACCACCACCATCATCATCACCACCACCACCATCACCACCATCACCACCATCATCACCACCACCACCACCACCATCACCACCATCACCACCACCACCATCATCACCACCACCGTCACCACCACCACCACCATCATCACCACCATCACCACCACCACCACCATCATCACCACCATCACCACCACCACCATCATCACCACCATCGTCACCACCATCACCATCATCACCACTGTCACCACCACTACCACCATCATCACCACTATCACCACCACCACCATCACCTCCATCATCATCACTGCCATTATCATCATCTTGAGTCAAGGAGGGTATTTCCAGATGACAAGTGACATCATTTTAAGGTGCATAGCAAAGAGGACTAGTATTCATGGAATTTTATTGCCCTAAAACCCCAAAGTCCCTGGAGGTGATGGGAGCTGCAGTTGCACTGTCCTCTCTCTAGGTGGTGCAGTGTTTGGCAATGAAAAAATAGCTGTATTTAAAGGAAAGCACATTAAGTTTTTCACAAGTAGATGCTCATTTGGAAAACATCTCTGGCTGCACATGCAGAAGCAGTTTCAATGGTCAAGCAGGTACACAAGTTTTTGCTGGTAATTAGTGGCTGTCTTTCCTTGGCCGTCCCACCCGTGGTTCTGGTGACCAGTGGCACTGAATGGGGTAGAAGAGCCATCATGCCCCCACGCAAAGGAGCACATGCTCCAAGTGGCTCGAACTGGGTAGCAACCTCTTTGCGACCCACCTTCAGAGATGATAATGTGATGATAAGGTGTGAGTAGCAGCAGCAAATGTGTACTGAGTCCTTCCCTCCCACGTGCCAGGCAGTGTTCTAGGTTCTTTACCTGCATTCACACTCATTTAGTTGTTCCAGTAGCCCTGCTGGTGGGCTCCATTTGTAGACTGAGGGCACTGTGACACAGAGAGTGTGAATAAACTACCCAAGGTCACATGCGACATAAGCATGTGGCACATGATGGCCCTGAACCCAGGTGTCTGATTCAGAAGCACCCACACTCTTAATAACTGGGTGATCCTGCCTCATGAGGCACAGATGTAGGAGGTGACAGGTGGGGTTGTTTGAAGCCCAGATACTCACTCTGAGGTTGTTTGACTGTAACTTAATGGTTGCACAGAAGGGTCCTCTTTGCATTCTGAGGCATTTGGCACTGTATGTGCCTCCATCTCCATCTGTCTGTCTGTCTCTCATTTATGTGTCTCTCTTATCTCTCTCTTGCTCTGTCTTGCCCTCTCTCCCCCTCTCTGTCTTCTTTCTCCTACCTTCTCTCTGCCTCACGCAGGGCTAAAGGCTCCAATCTGCCAGCAGTCTGATAATTGACACGTTCAGCAGAGGTATCAACATGCCACAAATTCATGAACGTTCAAATCGAACTTGCTGTACATGAGTAACCAAAGATTGCTTTAAGAAATGTTTTCCGTTTCCCCCCTCCCCCAAATATCTGTAAATAGAATCTGGCCCAGGGATGATTCCTCATACATGTAACGCTTTTGCTGCTTTAAAGGAGAGGAAGAAGGTAAGAATCCCGAAACCCTGAAAGAAAGTAATATTCTCAACTAAAAAGAACTTTGTTCTCTCCAGCTATAAACATGTAATAAATCACCCATACAAAGAGCCTTATCTTTGAACTGAAAGTTGTTGGCTGCTCTACCTTGCTTCTTAGCCTGGCATGGGGAGAACTACTACGCTGATGTCACTGTCTTTGAGAGGACCGGGGGTTACATGTGATTGTGTACATTTAAAATGCTGCAGGGACTTCCCTGGTGGCGCAGCAGTTAAGAATCAGCCTGCCAATGCAGGGGACACGGGTTCGAGCCCTGGCGAGGAAGATCCCACATGCCGCGGAGCAACTAAGCCCGTGCGCCACAGCTACTGAGCCTGCGCTCTAGAGCCTGCCAGCCACGACTACTGAGCCAACGTGCCACAACTACTGAAGCTATGCAACAAGAGAAGCCACCACAATGAGAAGCCCGTGCACCGCGACAAAGAGTACCTCCCGCTCGCCACAACTGGAGAAAGCCTGTGCTCAGCAACGAAGACCCAATGCAGGCAAAAATAAATAAATAAATATTTTTTAAAATGCTGCAATTTCATTGATGAGCGTTTCCGGGGTTGTGGAGGCATGCTCATCCTAGCTCTTTTGGAGAATTCCAAGGTTTGCTTTGTCAATATGTGGCTGATCTAGTTTTCAGTTTTAAGATGAGAAAATTATCCACCTCTTGGTTTTTCTCGGTTTCTCTTGGTTTCTCAAGTATATAACTTAACAATTTTAATGATTTTGGAATTATATTGTGACAGGCTGAGATTTTTAATTTTTTTTTTTGTGGAGGGTGGTGAAGGACATAATTACCTAAGTTTCAGGAAATATCTGGTATTTCATGAGGGAAAATGTCAACATTTGGTACATCTGATGATTTCATTTTATATGTGTGAAAACAGAGGCAAATGTCTGTATTTGAGGAGAGTAATTGTATAGATCAGTGTCTGTACTTTTCTCGAACACACTGTTAAAATAATAATTAAGCCTCCACACCTGTTAGACTGTGAAAAAAATCCTCTTCTCAGAACACAGGGCCTTTCAAGAAGCTCGTAGTATCTCTGAGACAAGGACAGGAGAGGTACATAGCTCTCTTGTCTCTTTCTCTTTTTCCCATCCTATTCTTCTTTCTTTCTTTCCTCTGGTCTTTTGCCTTCTCCTTCTGCCTCTTCTTATCACCCTCTCCCTCTTCCTCATCATTTCTTTCCTGGGGAAAAGCAGTTTCTTGACTCTAGAAAATTATTTTAGCTGGGATCTCTCTGAGTCAGACTGGGATTCAGCCCCTCCATCTGTGTTTCTTGAGCCACATGGAACTTCAGCTGGACCCTGAAGGACAAAAAAAGAGCAAAAAAGTAATGGTGGATAAGGAGAGAAAGCCATCACCAGCACCAAGAATAGCATCCTCAGTATCATCAGCCTCAGGCAGAGGCTGGGCCTAGAGGAGGAAACTAGTCAACCAGCAGGTATTTCCTGAGCACCTACTATGTGCAAGGTATTCAGCTAGGTCCTTGGGAGGCACCCTATCTGCCCTTGGCGACCTGATGGGGTTGGTGGTTGCAAAACTAAGAGACCACCCACATACCAGGTATGGACTAAACACCTGGTAAGAACTGGCTGATTAATTGCTCAAATACCTCTTCAGTGTTAGTTTCAGAGTTCTTTAAAGACCCATGGGAGGTAAGGAAGAAAAATATAGTTCAGTGCTCACCACTGGACCATCTGTTGTCTCACCAGAAAATAGAATATTCTTTTTTTTCTTTTGGTAAATTTACATATTCTCCCTAAGAAGCCAGTTTTCTAATTTCCAAATTGGGGATAATAAAAGTACTGAACTCCAGGTGAAATACTTAGAACAGTGCCAAATACGATATTCTGCTCAATAATTGTTAGCTACTATTATTGTTGTTGTTATCGTCCATTGGCTTCCTAGAATTTGTATCCGCAATTCCAGGTAGCTCAGCAATACTTTTATTTACAACTCTGCACTTCCTGTAATGATGGCCGAGGAGAGAAGTGCAACTAAGAAAGTTGGACACAGGATGTCAAGGCAGTGCATTATTTTAGGAGTGCAGCCAAGGAAGATTCAGTAGGCAATTTCTTGGGGGGGGCAGGTAAGCAAGTATTTTTCACACCAGTCTTTGTGTCCGTGGAGTTTTATGTTTTTTCTTCAACTTGCAAACTGATTATTTCCCAGAAACTAGACTCCTGTAACATTTTATTAAAAAAACATCTCCACCAGGCAAGGCACTAAGTCGAATCCTGCATTTTTTCTTTTATCACTAGCATATCCTTTTCAAGATCAGATGTTCCTGATATAGATAACAGGGTCTTGAAGGGAGAATGAAAGAACAGAGGGAGGAAGGGAAACCATTGCCCATGAGAAGATGATTTTATATTACAGGAATGCCGATCCACTTGCTGCAAGTGTATTCTGAATATAAACGTGGTTTTCACCAGTCTCATGCCTACCAAGATGAAGGAAACATGCCGGTGTGCAAGGACCATTTGTTGATTCATATTCACAAGGATATTTGTCAAGACCTTAAAGAAACTCCCTCACTTTGGTTCTATTTCTGCCCTCTGTTCCAACTCAGTACCTAGACAATTCCTTTCAATGAGATTATGAGATGATCCTTCAGTATTTGGACGGCATGGTAGCCAAGAGCCTAGGCTTTGGAGTCAGGCTGCCTGCTCCAGAACCTGGATCTCATTAGCTTGTAACTAGTGTGATCGTAGACAACTTACTAAGTGCCCTGTGCCTCAGTGTCTTTACCTCTAAAATGGGGTAATAAGGATTCCTACCCAACAGAGATGACTTAATGCATGTAAAGAGCTTAGAGCAGTGTCTGACGTTCAGTAAGTGCTGCAGAAATATTTGCTGTTATTATTGTTGATGCTACTACCGGCGATGGAGTCTTGTACCATGTGCCAGGCACTTTGATAAATGCTTTACATCTAACATATCGTTTTCTCCTTATTTCCATCTGGTTGTCTTTATATTATTTCCACTTGGAGCCATTTCCTTAGAAAGGCATTGCATAAGCTCTTTTATCTTCTTTGCAGCACTTTTCAGGGCCTAAAGTAATTTTTGCTATTTCTTTAATTACATGTTTATTGTGTCACTCTCTGCAGTGGTTGTAAGCTTACTGAGGGCAGAGATGCTGTCTGTCTTGTTTACCATGTGATTCCTGGTGCCCTGGCCTGGCACATAGTAGGTGCTCATAAATATTGACTAACTTGATTCTCTTGCCCAAGTGGAGATACCCCTGAGGCCATTAGCCATTCCGCAGGTGACTTGGTTTCAATACTTTATCCAGCCTGCTATTCATTTTATTCCTCTTAAAATGTGACACCAGGAACAAAGCACCTTATACCAGATGTGATCTTGTTGGCCCGAGGGCTCGCAGAAACGTTTCTTCTCGGGAAAATGGGCCTCCGTATTGTTTTGTCAGGGGAGATATCAATGGCTCTTTACATTTCTGCCTCAGTCGGGAGCACACATCAGCTACTGGCCAACCAGACTTTAGGAAGCAAGGTTTTCCTTAGAGTTGCTTCAACTACAGTTGACCATGCGGGACTTTACTCTTATCCTTGTTGAGTTTTCTTGGCTCCGTGCCCAAGGTTCTGTTTGTCAAGGTATCTTAGAACTTTCGTTCTGACATCTATTGTATGAGCTCTCTTTCTTTTTTTTTTGTTTTTAATTTATTTACTTATTTATTTATTTTCATCTTTGGCTATGCTGGGTCTTCGTTGCTGTATGTGGGCCCTCTCTAGCTGCGGCGAGTGTTGTGGTGCACAGGCCTCTCATTGCAGTGGTTTCTCTTGTTGCAGAGCATGGACTCCAGGCGCGCGGGCTTCACTAGTCATGATACGTGGGCTCAGTTGCTGTGCGGCATGTGGGATCCTCCCGGACCAGGACTCGAACCCGCATCCCCCGCATTGGCAGGCAGACTCCCAACCACTGCGCCACCAGGGAAGCCCTGAGCTCTCTTTCTTATCTTCAGGTACCCATACATAGTTAATCAGCATGATCTATACACACTCCTTCAAGGAGCTGGCAAACGTGGAGCTGGATAGAGCGTGTGACACCCAAAGTGGCTATCCCATATTGACGTAAAAAGGAAACTATCAGAATTACTTACAGCAATAGCTAGTGTTAAGTACTTAACTCATGTAAGGTCTTGTTCTAAGGGTTTCGAATGAATTAGCTCATTTAATCTTCACAAGAACCCTACAAGGTAATGACCATTATTATCACCGTGCATACATGGAGGAAATAAATAACTAATAAGAGAGAAACTAAATAATTTACCCAAGATATTTAGACAGAATTAGGATTCAACCCAGAGAGGATTTGAGCCTGTGTTTTTCATTCTAACACCCTACCCTATGATCCCTCCTGTAGATACTAAACCATTAGTCCATACTTCCTGATTACAGTGATTTTGGGCTGTTAGTAATTCACTTAAGTCCACCAGCTTATTCTCAAAGAAACCATGGAGGCTTTTACTTAATGTTTTTATTACGTTAAGGTTTACTCCGTTTTATGGCATTTCCTTGATATTGTTTGTGGGCAATAATTGAAGGGGCAAAAATATGTTCCCAGGGCTGGAGCTGGTATATTGTGGACTGGCAGGTGCCTACTTGGATGAATCAGAGGCAACTTGTTTAGTCCCAGAGAGGTCATTTTTTGAGTCTTGATTTTGTAAATGACACAGGAACCACGACTTTAAATGCTTCTACTTAAAGATTTATGTTGAGGATCAAAAGTATTAAAAAAATGATGCAGAGGGGCTTCCCTGGTGGCACAGTGGTTGAGAGTCCGCCTGCTGATGCAGGGGACACGGGTTCGTGCCCCGGTCTGGGAAGATCCCACATGCCACGGAGCGGCTGGGCCCGTGAGCCATGGCCGCTGAGCCTGCGCGTCCGGAGCCTGTGCTCCGCAACGGGAGAGGCCACAACAGTGAGAGGCCCGCGTACCGCAAAACAAACAAACAAACAAACAAAAATGATGCAGGGCATTGGGAATATTCTAATACTTTTGCAAACCCATCTTCTAGTCCTCATGGATGGGAATGAACAGTTTCATGGCCTCAAAGCCATCTGGGGGCCTGTTGATAGCTTACTCAGATCAAGAGTGCCTAAAAGAGTCAAAAACTCAGTTGAGACCAAGGAAATAACATTTGCTTGCTGGGCCCAGGGCTAGAACATTTGTTCATGGTTCTTCAGATGGCAGGGTGTTGGTCAAGTAAGGGACCAATGGAATTGTCATCTCCATCAGAGTTCCCTTGGGCCTAGAAAAGCCTTGTAAGTTGCCCTTCCCCTATAGCTAATAGTCAAAGCTAAAGAGTTGAAGTCAATCAAAGATGGGTCATGCAATATTTCTCGGAGTATGGCAAGCAGGATGATTTTAGATGGTATACAGATGAATGTATGCATTTTTATTTTAACAGTTATGTAGAAAAATATATCATTAGTTTACAAAACAAGTGATCTCATGGCTATTATCTCAGGATTAAGCAAAGTAAAAAACGTGAGTCAGTTTGAATTTCATTTAAAGAAAAATATTCAGTAAATAACAATATTGGTAGTTTGCAGATTAGCAAAGATTGTGAAAGTGATATGTAAATGAATAAGATTTGGAGAATATTGAGCTAATGCAATGTTAATTAAAAAGGTAATTTTATGTGTGTAAATACTGCTAAAAGTTTTTCATGCTCATTATATTTTCAGAGCTCAAATTGGGCATGTAGTCACTGTGGATACAGTGTCTCATGGCAGGAAGAAGCACTGATAGATTGGAGATGTAAGGCAATAGCTATGGTAAATCCTAGGGAGACATCATTCCTTTGTAGCATGGTGGGTATGATCTGGTAATGAAACACACACGGAGGATTAATTAACCCCTACCTTTTGTTTAAATCAAATAATTCCATGTTTTTATCTTTTATTGCTACTTTAACCCTCCCACACCCGATATTTATTTTTTAATTAGAAAGTAATCTAGTTTTTCTGTAGCAAATAAAAAACATTGACTTCTGAACTCTGTTTTCAGCACTGCCACTGTGTCAGTCAGCTCTTGCTGTGTAACAAAGCACCCCAAGATTTAATGGTTAAATATAATGATCTTTTTTTTTTGCTCACAGTTCTGTGGTTTTGTGATTTGGGTTTGTCTCCTCTGAGTTTACGCATGTGTTTGCAGTGAGTTGATAGTTAGGCACTAAGCTAGGCACTTTGATTTGGGGCTCGTTACCTGGAATGAGGGGGGTGGCCAGGCCGTATGTCTCTCACCATCCATCAGGCTAGCACAGCTCATTCTCTTGGCGAATAGAGCACAGAAAAGTGTAAGACCTCTTGAGCCTGAGAACTGGCATGTTGCAGCTTCTAACTCATTGGATTGGTCAAAGCAAATCCCAAGGCTAGTTTAGATCCAAGGGGAAAGAGACTCCTCCTCTTGGTGGGAGGAACAGCAAAATTACATTGCAAAGGGGAGTAGTTACAGGGAAGTGAAGCATTGTGGCCATTTGGTGTAGTCTATTACAACCACTTGGCGAACATGTCACCTTGGACAGGTTACTTCACTTCTCTAGGTTGTGGTATTCTTGTATCTAAAAAAAAGAATCTAAAAAAAGATATGTGCACACACAAACATACACACACACACACACACACACACACACACACACACACACACACACACACACACACACACACTGGCCCCTCAGTGCTCAAAGTTACAACCAGGCCACATGAATCAGACCAACTATGTCAAAACACTTTGAAAGCTACAAAGTTTCTTAAAAAGGTATGATTTTGTGCTGACTTTGCACAAATTCCTCTGTAGAACAGAACGTCATAACAGAACTTGCCTCATAAAGAGATGCAAAGAGTCAATAAGATAGTGACTGCAAACTGCTTAGCCCAGTCCTGGCACAAAGAAAGAGTCCATAAATGACAGTGGCTCTTTTTATTATTAATAAAAAAACGAAGATAAGCTATAGGTGGAGAATACCGAGTAGGTTGTGATTAAAAAAGAAAGAAAAACAAAAGACAAAACAAACCCATTATAGTGAAATATGAGCTGACCCCCAAATCTCCAACGGCTTTACTATAAAATATATTTTTTTCATCACCCGTTGATGGCTTTTGAAGTCATTTATTTTTATTGTCTAACAAAGGGCACTTTGTTGAGTGCTTCATCATCTGTAGAAATGCTTTAGCATTTGCACCAAAACCCTGTGCTCAAATGCTGGCGCTGGCAATGCCTCTTAGTGATAATTTTCGAGTTAAGTATTATGCATCAGGTAAATGACTGTGCATATAAATGGTCATTTTAGCTGGCCCATTAGCAGGTAGAAATGGACAGTCTTTTCCGAGGAATATTCAACTCCCCCCCACCCCACAGTTAACTGCTTCAAGTAAGATTGTAGAGCATGCTGTGATGTTGTACAAAGTCAGATTTAAAAAAAAAACAATAACGAAGGTCTTATTGTTAGCTCTTCCAAGAAAGGACTCGGTACATTTGCTGTTTCTTTTCTTCTGCTGTGCAGTCTCACATGTGTTTATGATGTTATTTGAGTAATGCTTCTAAAAAACCACTAGCAGCAACATGCCATTTAGTACTTGTGGCCCTTATTCATTACGGGCATTGCTTTAAAGTACAGACACCTAGATATCATAATAGCAGGTAACCCCTCTAGCAAAAGTGTTCCAGCACTAGATTGTATGACTCTGGAAGGCATAGGTTGGAATTTACTTAAATCTCAGTGAGTTGCAAATACTAGTTGCTAAATAATTGTATATTAAAATGAATATTTGGGTGCCATCATGAGGGCATTCTCTCACAATTCACCACCTTTTTGATCCAATCCCACTTTGGCTTCCAACAGAGAGCCTAATGAATAAAGAGATGCATTTCAGTTCAAGAAAAAAATAGGGCTTCCCTGGTGGCGCAGTGGTTGAGAGTCCGCCTACCAATGCAGGGGACACGGGTTCGTGTCCCGGTCCGGGAAGATCCCACATGCCGCGGAGCGGCTGGGCCCGTGAGCCATGGCTGCTGAGCCTGCGCGTCCGGAGCCTGTGCTCTGCAGCGGGAGAGGCCACAACAGTGAGAGGCCCGCGTACCGCAAAAAAAAAAAAAGAAAAAAATAATGGTGGTTTATGGAGTTCTATTTCATTTCTTTTTTTTTTTCTTTTTCTGGAAGGGAGGGGCAAAGAGGATTAAGGAGGAATCTCATTTCCTGAAGGCTATCTTTTAACCAGAATCTCATATAGTTGATTAAAGACACGAGACATCCCACTAAAGATGCTTTCAGTTGTGCTGCTCCCCTCACGCTATTTGCAGTATACTACTGCAAGATAACCTGTGTATGGCATAAAGAGAAACCTGTTCCCTTGTAAGGTAACCTCCAAGATTGCAGATAATTTCCTGGAAAGGGAATCTGTATTATTACATATAAGTGGTGGTTGACTCATTACACGTGTCTACCCTAAGATATCCCAGATGTAATTAAAGTACCATGTTTCCTATTGGTTCCCTTCTTTTGATGGTAAACTCCTTGAAGACAGAGCAACTGTGTTTTGTCACTTGAACTCCTGTCACCCCTCAGAATGCCTGGCATCTACTAGGCACTAAGAAGCCCAAGAATTCTTCCACGGCTTGAAGACACTGCCCAAGCCCTGCCCTCAAGGAGCTTCCCGTCTAGTGTTAAGACAGCAGAGAGTCATAAAGACTGAGTTTTAAGACCTCTTTCCAAAAATCGTGAGGACTTTTGACTGACTTTTGTGCGGAATGTGAAAAATAGAGCAAACGGGCACTCTACCCGTGGTTTGAGGTATGTTGCTTGCACTCTTCACCTTTGACCTTTCCTCCTTGGCACTGCCTTCTTGTCTCTAGTTCTCTCTTTTCCACGTGGTTCTCTGAGTTGACATTACTATTATTATTACTGTCTTAACCTGGGTTATGCTTCTCTGAGGAGGTTGACTCTTCTCTGATGAGTGCTGTGGGTCTTTGGCTAAGGAGCGATAGTTGTTCTTCATGCCTCTTGGGTGTCTTTAGCACGGTGCTTTGCACACTCTGCATGGTCGGGAAATATACAGGTGCCATCTTCTGTTTGTGTCTCTTTTCTGGTTCCTCACTAGCCCTCCCTGTTGTAATCTCCACTATCCTCTTCTGCCTTTGAACATCTCTTTGCTCTCCTTTTCCCCATTCTGCTTTCAAGGATGAGTCTTGTGTCATGTCCCCATTCGCCTCCTTCCATTACAGTTTTTCAGTGTGGGTGGGACAGTGGGGGATGATGGAGGCTCAAGAAGTAAAGGCCGTGTTAATACCGCAGTTGAGGCATGTTGCAAAAAGGAAAGAAACATCACCAGCTAAAAAGGTGATTCTGTTCTGTGTCAGCACTGTTCTAGGTGCTGGAACAAAGCAGTGAATAGAGTGACTAAGTTATAGGATGTTAAAGCTGGAAGAAAGGACTTTCTCATGCAATACACCTTTATCGCAGAGCCTCAGAATGCCAGGGACCATGGTAGGTCCAGGGGATACAGCCGTACTCCAGTCTAAGGCTCTGAAGAGTGGCTTTTTTGGGAGGAAGCAAAGTCCTAGCCCAGTGATCCTCAAGATTTGAGATGATGAGAGTGAAGGTTAAGTCCTTGTTATTCACTGTGTTTCTAGCTGGAGTCCCCAGAGTGGTTGCATTTGAAGAGTCAGCTGACTCTGGGCCTGTGGCTTCTAAGCTTCCAAAGGCCCTGGGAGATAAGAGGATGCCATATGCTGCCTGTTTAAGTGGTCATTACCACAGTTGTGAAATAAATGAGATTCCAGAGGATTTTGTACTCCCTTCTGCTAAATAGAGCTATGAATGGGATTACAATGAAATTTTTAGGTATTTTATTATTTATGGTTGGCTTGGAGCTATTAGCCATATATATATAAAAGAAAAGCAACAAAAGGATGTTTGAAAAAAGCCCCAGAAATCAGAGTAGGTTCAATGGTTGTTATCACAAAATGAGATCATCTATTTATGACGAGCGAGGAAGGACCTTCATGCCCCCCGGAGCGGCATTCCTTTTTCTCCGGTAGATAATAAAGGGTTTACCCCATAATTACCTGATAGACTGGAAGAGCTCTTTGGGATCCATTTCAGTCTATTGGGTAAATGATATGTTTTCTAATGGCATTTTTACCCAACAGTGAAGCTTGTGAACTAATGATATATATAGTGAGGCCTCTGTAGGGAACTGTGTAGGGGCATTAGTTACTTTTATAAAGTTATACGTAGGCCCCAAGCTACCAGATTCCAGGGAGACAACATTTGTATTTAGTATTACCAGAGAAAATAAACACTTGGCAAGAGCATTCTTAGGACATTTTCACAGGATGTCTAAAGAGGCCATGCATTGGGCGGTGTGCCATTTCCAGCCAGTGACATCGTATTTGAAATGCAGCTGCTCTTCGTTGCTATGAAAGACATGTCAAAATTAGTCTGGGAAGATCCCATGACTAGTCCCATATGGCTGCCCGCATCATCAGTCTTGGAGTTGTTGATAGAGGAGTGATTTAGGTTACTGAGGCACCATGAGATCATGGAAAAAAAACCCTGGGCGGCAGTCATAAGATGTGAGTTGGAACCCCAGCTCTGACGCTTAATGGGGCAAGTCACTTACCTGACTGAGCTTCAGTGTCTGTCTTTAAAATGGGGACAACGGTCACTGTGTCCCATGGGAATTGAGAGGACTGAGAGGCATGTCTCACGTGCATTACTATAGCAAGGTTCTGGCATGTTCCAGGACCTCGATGGTGAGTGCTTATCAAGGAACAAAACCAACAATAAATGGCTTGGCACTAAGACAAGTATTCTGTCCTCTGTTAAATGCAGATCCCCAGGCCTCCCAACTGACCTATTAATTGAGAATGTCCAGAAGAGGTTATATAACTTGCATGAGGTTGCTGAGCTACCGGAGGGAATGGCAGAAGTGAAACGGGAACCCAGTTCAGCCTCAAACCTCGACCGTCATACTGTATTATTCTCCTCATAATGTATCCCAATATTTCTGACTTTTCCAGCTGCTCTGTGCAGATGTAGTCCCACTGATATTAATGCACCCAGGCCCCACCTCCTTGACTTGTTTCTCTGGTCTTTGACGATCTGCTTCTCTTCAGATGTTTCTAGAAATTTCTGTGGGGATGGGGCTTCTTTGTCCAGCCCAATATCGACCACGGCTATTTTGCTTTCATAACATATGGATCTATCGTGCCCATTTAGAATAACAAAATCTCAGAATCAGAAGGACTATAATGGTCGTGTAGGCCAACCTTGAACATCGTCAGAATGTTGACTCCAGGATCTCTGACACATCCTGAGCCCTCCATCTGAATGGCTCCCGGGACAGAGAACTTTCTATGATCATAGGCCGTCTCTGACCACTCTGGGCAGACAACACAATCTGTCCACATTTACTTCCATCTTCTGTTGGGCTGATGGGAAAGCTTCAAGGGACTAAAATACAATGTGCAGTTCATAGTGGTTGACTGAGTCCAGGACACAGAGTCCCTGGGTTTTAGAATAGTCACCTTCCTTGGATAAACAACAAGGTGACTTCATATCAGAGCCGAGGAGAACGGTAAGATGGCAAAAACTGAAGAGGCTTTTGAGGCACCGAGGGGGCCGACGTGAAGGAAAGGCTGCGGTGTTTTCAGGATTGAAAGGAGAGAGTCTTAAACCGGCAAGGGTAAAGTGCCATGTTTGCATTTTATTGATTTCCTACCTATTGATTTCAACAGATGAACTGTCTGCCTGAGAAAAAGAGACTGACAGGGAAGCAGAAACCCAGAAGGCCTTGCCTTCGAGGGAGGGAGGGAATTACATAGAAAACACCCCAGGCCCTCTTTTCTTTCTTGGTCAAGCCGGGAGCACATTAGGGCTTTAATCCTTCTCTTAGAATCCTGGAGAGAGATATATTTGTGAGCTTGCCAAAGCCCTGTCTTCTATCCTCCCAGGAAGTCTCAGCTGTAGGGAGGGAGAACTGGGGGTTTTCTTTTGGAGCTTCCTGAGCCTTGAGTGACAGTATCAGAGCTGTTCTGTGCTTCATTGTGTCCGATGCATCTGTGTGTCGCCAACACCTAGCAAGTGATTGCACAAAGTAAATGTTCACTATATGTCTTGAAAATTGAACGACTAAATGCTTGATGAATTGCTCTCTCTTTGGGGGCTCAGGAATTAAGATATTCTTAAATTGGGAGTTTATCTGAACATCTCATTTCTTTCAGTTGAAAAATACCCAGAAGGGCAGAGACCACTTTTAAACTTCTTTTTCAGTGCTCCTCTGTGATACTGTAATATATCATGGGGTTCAGTGTCATCAGTATTTTCTCACTCTGATAAAACTAGAGTTAGTTTTTGCCCTTGTAGAGAGCCACTGTTTGGGGCTGTAGTTCCTCTGTCTCTGTCCAATGTATTGACTTGTGACACAACGGTAATGGTGAGACAGCGCCTGGCTCGTTCCTGAACAGTTTCTTTTTTTTTTTTTCATTTTTAAATACCTTTAAGTACGTTTAACACTCAATAAAATTCATCTGTTTTCAGCATACAACTCAATGATTTTTAGTAAATTACATAATTGTACAACCATCGCCACAATCCACATTTAGAATGTTTCCATCACCTCAGAAAGAATCTTCATGTCCATTTGCCCTCAAGCTCCCATCTCACCTTTAACCCCGGGCAACCACTCGTTTACTTTATGTCTCTGTAGGTTTGCCTTTTCAGCATTTTTTATATAAGAGAATCATATACGATGTGAATTTTGCTCCTTTCATGTATCATAATGTCTTGAAGGTTCATCCATGTTGCAGTGTGTATCAGTAGATTATTTCTTTTTATTGCTTAATAGTTTTCCTTTGTATAGACACATCATACTTTGTTTTTCCATTTACTAGTTGATGGACATTTGTATTTTTTCTTTTTTCTTTTGATTCTTATGCTGCTATGAACATTCATGTACAAGTTATAGTGTGGACATATATGGAAAGTAGTGGGCTGGGCTCTGTGTAAAAGAGAGGAGTGCAGAGATGAGAAGTGAATTTCACATGTATTTGTGAATTTCCCCACTCACTACCTAAGTAAGAAACAAAAGAAAACGGCTTTGGGGTTTTTTTTTGTTTTCTTGTTTTTTTTCTTTTTTGCGGTACCTGGGCCTCTCACTGTTGTGGCCTCTCCCGTTGCGGAGCACAGGCTCCGGACGCGCAGGCTCAGCGGCCATGGCTCACGGGCCCAGCAGCTCCGTGGCATGTGGGATCTTCCCGGACCGGGGCACGAACCCGTGTCCCCTGCATCGGCAGGCGGACTCTCAACCACTGCGTCACCAGGGAAGCCTAAGAAAACAGTTTTAACATCACTTCTAATACATAAGGTGATTGTATTTTCTACACGGTAAGTCTTAAAAGACATGTTGATAAAGTTTATAATACCATTAAAGTGGAATGTCGTATATATGCATATCATGGATTAACTTTTTTAATAGGGGTGGTGGATAAGGTTTCTATAAATGTGAGCTGCTCAAACAAATAGAAAGTTTTGCTGAGAGTTAAGCATTTATTCATTCATGAATTTGTATGAACTTAGTGACATATGCAAACCACAGTTCTGAGTGCTGGGGGTACAACAGTGAACAAAGAACCCTGACCTCAGGGAACTTATATTCTAGAGGGGAGACTAAGATGATAAAGAAATAAACAGGAAAATATATAGTAGGTTAGATAGATAGATAGATAAATGCTGTAGAGAAAAATTAAGCCATTAAAGAGTGTTGGGGATGAAGGTGGGAATGGGACAATTTAAAATGAGGTGGTCAGGGAAAGCTTCATTGAGAAGGTGACACTTGGGCGCAGATATGAAGAAGGTGAGGGAGTAAGTCATGTGAGTATATGGCAGTATTGCATTCCAGGTAGAAGAAGAGGCAAGTGCAAAGGCCCTGTGGCAGGAGTGTGCACGGAGTGCACAAGCAACAGTGAGAAGATCAGATGGCTGGAGTGGGGGAGTAAGAGTAAGAGAGGATGTCAGAGAAATGGGATCAAGAAAGGACAATGATGCCCTCGGGACATGCCCTGAAAGGCAGTGAGGTTCTCGTCCCGAAGAGAGGCTGAAGGATCCTTTGGCAGACATCCTATGGTGATGCATCGGGTATCAAATGGTCTGCTGAATACAAGAGTTTTTCAGGTTTCTTGCAAAACTGAGACCGCACCATGATTCTTTGAGACAGGAAAATGCTGTTCGGTACTAAAAAGATGGGATCTCAGAGCAGATGTCAGAGGGCCTCCACTCCGTCAACGAGCTGATGGGTTATTGCCCGGCGTTTGCTGGAGGTGGGTGATCTGAAGTGACCAGGCTCAGAGGAGCTCAGCACAACATCTCATTTCACCGACTAGAGTCTCGCTGGGGCCCCACTCCCTGCCCGGGCATTGCAATTTAGCTCAATTTAAAAATCAAGAATTCTTGTTTTCCCCTCAGTAGATTATATCCTCTTGGTGTATAGGTAGGAGGGAAAATAACTTAGTTTGTGAGGTTCCGACAGGTACTGTATAGTACATTAATGTCCACTTAGCCACCACGTGGATTGCTCTGTCAATACCCAAGACATTTAGAGTTACAATTTTCCAATCTCTTTCACACCGGCTACACACACACTCCAGCTGAACTTGTTTCATTTTACTCCCCCAGCTGTGAGTGA
Source organism: Lagenorhynchus albirostris (assembly GCF_949774975.1). NCBI lineage: Eukaryota > Metazoa > Chordata > Mammalia > Artiodactyla > Delphinidae > Lagenorhynchus > Lagenorhynchus albirostris. The sequence continues at coordinate 97,772,164 of NC_083098.1, forward strand.
CTCACTGATTTTTCATCTTTCACCACCACTCAGTAGAGTCCTGTTGGGGCTGGAATCAGGGAGCACAGTTGGGACAACCTGCAACACATTTTTTTTCCCAAGCTACCCTTGTTTCCTTAGCAGCTGTTGCCTCTGATCTTTTACGAGTTTGCTCAGTGGTAAAGAAGGATGACCCACAGATTATGGAGGATCTTATAGATTTAAAATATTCATTATAAAACATTTAGATGCCTGAAGGCTTAGGGCTGCCATTAGGGCCAGTGTACAGAAAGCATCGTTAAGTTTCCTTGTTTACCCTGAATTAAATCCCATCCTTAGATCATGTAAAATGGTTTGTGTGTCATGTATATGACTTTGTTGCAGAGGCAACACACACATCATTTTTTAATCAACATTTAATTTTAGAACAGGTTTAGGTTTACAGAAACATTGCAGATGTAATACAGAGTTCCCATATAATCCCACCCACCCCCAGTTTCTCCTATAATTAACACCTGATGTTAGTATGGAACATTTGTTACAATTAACGCACCATTATCGATACTTTACTACTAAGTCCGTGCTTTATTCATATTTCCTTAATTCTTTACCCGATGTCCTTTTTCTGCCGCAGGATTCCATCCAGGACACCACATTACATTAGTGGTCACGGCTCCTTAGGTTCCTCTTGGCTGTGACCGTTTGTCAGACTTGCCTTGGTTTTGATGACCTTGGCGGTTTTGAAGAGGATTGGTCAGGCCTTGTGCAGGATGTCCCTCAATTGGGATTTGTCTGATGGTTTTTTCTCATGATTAGATTAGGCTTATGGGATTTTGTGGGGAAGGTGGCAGAGGTAAATCACATCATGTCAAGGGTGTATACTATTAACATGACTTATCACTGCCAATGTTCAACTTGATCTGAAGGAGTGTTTGTCAGGTTTCTCCACTGTAAAGTTATTCTTTTATTTTTCCTTTTCCCATACTGTACTCTTTGGAAGAAGGGGATTCTCATTGCACTGCTCACACTTAAAAAGTTGGAGTTACTCTCCACCTCTTTGAGGGTGGCGAATGTGCAGACATTATTTGGAATTTTGTTGCGTGGGATATTTGTCTCCTCTCTTTCATTTCCTTATTTATTTCAATTGTTTACTTCTATCAGTAGGGATTCGTGGATATTTATTTTATAATCTGAGTTCTAAGAAATAAGTAATCTGTGTTATTTATTTCGTTTCAGCTTTGGCAATTGGTAACTCTTTTGGTTGACTCTTGGGTTCCTTTGACATGCTCCCATCATTGTGCATGTGTGTGTGTATGTGTGTATGTGTGTTTGAGCGCTTCCTTACTTTCTGGCATTGCAAGATACTCCAGAGTTTATTTCTTGCCCCAGTCTGAGAATCAGGCATTTATGTAAGGGTCTCTGGTTTCTTTTATTGGAGAATGGTATTGGAAACCAAAAACTGGGTTCTAGGAGTCCTCATTGTTACTGGGATATAATTGTTCTACACCCAGAGGGGTTATCTTTAACAAACATTTTTTTGAGGAGACAGAGTTGTGGTATGGTGGAAGAGGCTGTGAACTTGAAGCTGCTATTTGGGGCACTGGGATACACTTGTTCATGTTACTGTATGTTTGAATGCAAGCAATCCATTTCACTTGTGAGCCTCAGTTTCCTCTGTGATGTACAGCGTGGGTATATTGGTATCTTGTCCACCTCATTTACAGAGTTTCAGCAAAGATCCAGAGAGTTCATATTCTTTGAAAATGTTTCGTGAATTGGAAGTTTCTATACAAAGGTTTTTAAAATTTTCATCGTAATACTTTTGCATAAGTCGTGCCTGTTGTCATGATTTTAGTTTGATCAAATTTCATGCATTTTCAAGTACAGGCTCCTAAACACCAACATCCAGTTATTTTTTAAATGAAAAACAATTTATAATTTTTAATCTTAGAATTTATTTGGTAATATGTCCATTGGAAATTTCTGTTGTAAAAAAGGAAAGCTTCTGATATTTTGGTTAAATTATTTTCCTTTCCTCAAATGCTTCCATGTTTTAAGAGGTTTAAAAAGGAGTCAAGTCAGATACTAACCAAGAGACAACTGTAGTTACTCCTAGTAGGCATATCAGAGTAGCTCGGAGAGACTTGGAGACTTCCCCTCGGCAGGCTCCCCTCGCACACCAAATGAATCTGCTATGTCAAAACAATGCGCTTGCCATGCAAAATGTCACATTGAGACAGGTTCCCTCAGCCCCCATTTCAACCTGCTTGCCCAACCTCTGCCCCCCCCAATAGAAATTCTGGGTCTGCCAACGTGCAGAGTCAGAAGGTTTATTTACCTTCCAATCTGTGCACTGGGAACAAGGCATAGACTAACTCGTGCTTTCCCCATGTACTGCAAACAATGAAGGCTGTGCCTTGTAGGTAATGTGGTGAAGCTCTCAGTTATTTTAAAACAGATCCTCCAAAGCAACTCATTTGAAAGGGTACAAAAAAATCACATCAGGGCTTCCCTGGTGGTGCAGTGGTTGAGAGTCCGCCTGCCGATGCAGGGGACACGGGTTCGTGCCCCGGTCCGGAAGGATCCCACGTGCCGCGGAACGGCTGGGCCGGTGAGCCATGGCCGCTGAGCCTGCGCGTCCGGAGCCTGTGCTCCGCAACGGGAGAGGCCACAACAGTGAGAGGCCCGCGTACCAACAACAACAACAAAAAGAAAATCACATCAACCTCTTTCTGTTTGATGTCCCTTGTATCAACCAACTAGATGGGATTCACACACAAACACACACATATATAAAATGGCACCATGGAGATACAGCCAGTGTTTGAGGACCTGAGGCTCAGCTCAAAGCTGTCAGTCTCTGGGTATTGCTCCCTGGCCTGGCGACCCTGTGGAATAACCCCCAGCTGTGGGCTATAAATGATGTAGAGGAAGCAGTGAACCGTCTCGGCATGAGGGGAGACGCATTTTGCTGGCATGTGCTGCTTATTGGAATTTCAAAACGTGGTCTCCTCTAGGAAAAGGAGTCCCTGCTCTGTCCCCACAGCTGAGGATTCTGAGATTTTGCTTCTGCTCCGGGTGCCAACTCAGCTCCGCGACCGCCTGACTCAACTTCGTCTTCCTCTGCATGAAGCTCAGCTCACTCATGACTCCTGTTTAAATCAGTTTGTTTGCCTTTTCATTAAGCACTAATGTAAGAGGAAAGAAACACACAAGGAAGATAGTTGCCTATTGTACTATGGACACAATACAGAGATGCGTATTTGGAAAATGAGAGTTATTTGGTTCAAATAGGATTTTCATTTTGCTGTAAGTAAATCAGCTTAAGGTGAAATGACCGAGCAAGAGAGAAGGCAGGGCAATGGAAATCCAGCCTGCTTGAAAATGTGTTTATTTAAATGAATGAACAGTCATGGTATTTCCGGTCTGATGTGGGAAGGAGGTCTTGTTGGTTTGGAAAAAGCTCCCTATGGGCTGTTTGTCTTAAACACAGCCTAACAGAGTGCTACTTAATGAGAGCCATGCGGATCTCAAATTCAATTTTGTTTCTAACTGGCTAAAGCACGTCTTTAACTTTGATCTGTAAGTAGGAGTCAGGAGCATGATTGGCTAATGTTTGACTTCCAGTTGGCCTAATGAGATTTTATGAATATCAATATTGCTACAGCATCATAATGTATTTGCCGGCTTTGTGTGGCAGTGAAAAAATATTGCTGTCTATTGGTCAAATAAGTTGGTCTCATAACACCACAGTGATTATTCCGATTTCCCTTTGGTGAGTGTGGGACAATGGCTTCTTAAGTTTGGGGGAGGTCAGCATATTTTTTTAATTGATGCTTAGTTTGACCACATCTAATGTCAGTCAAGTGTTGTTAATAGGCTCTATTATAACACAAAAGTGCTGATATTTTCAGCGTAGCTGGTGAACCCCAGCAGGGCTGCGTATTCAGGCCTGCTCTACGGGGTTGCATTAGTCATTCAGCAGCGGTACCAAATTTATGTTGTTAAATTCATTTCAGCCATTGAAACTTGACAACTAATTTTGGATAAGAATGATTGGAATTGATAAACTCTCTTATTTTTGGAAGTGGCTGTTTTTCAAAACAAATCTTTTATCTAGTATGGCACATAATTTAGTGGAAACGTACACAGATCAGCATTGCTGTTGATCATGAGGGCGGGGGAAGCATTCAAATCATTAGGTCCTTTATTTTTCAGGAAGAAGAAAAGAATATTGTATGAAGACCACAATGCTCATTCAGACCAATACACATAGGGCAATAGTTTGTACACTGGTAGTTTTTTAGAAAGGGAGATGGAAAAAAATACACTTGGTGTCTGTTTTCCACAAATCTTATATTATTACCTTTATGAAAACAAAACACTTGGATGTTTCTGGCATGGCAGAAAACTCCAATAAGAAGGAAATAAGGAAAGTCTATGCCTTCTCCTGTAGGACTGGCTCTTACGGAGGTATCCCACTTAATCTCTAGAAGAACGCTGTGAGGGAGCTAATATTAACCTCATCTTACAGCTGAGGAAGTAGCTTGGGTGAATTTGAATCACTTGCCCAGGACCAATTGTTAGAATATGGCTGAGCTGGAATTCACTCCCAAGTGGGCCTGGTTCCAAAGGCCACTTCTTTTTCATTCAATTGAAGGCTCTTGAGTGAATGGGTCATATTTTTGCTCACCTCTGTATCTCCCAGTGCCCTATGCAATGGCTGGTCCTCAGGGACATGATAGCTCCCCGCCAATCCCTTCCCTGACCTCCAAATTTACCATCTGAACCTCTGCAAACTGCCTCTTTCCCTTAGCTACTCCATATTTTACTCTCAGTTAAAACCCCCTTGTAGTGCTGATTTAGAATCTGCTACCTGTCCGCCTCTGTTCCCCTCTCTAATTCTCCCATGGTATCTGTAACCCTATGAATGAAACAGATGGTGTCAGCTCCATTTTCCAGGTGAGGAGAATGGCTTGGGGCAGTTAAGTGGCTTCCCATAGGCACAGATCTCATGCGGGATGGACCTCGTATCAGATTCCTCATGTGCCCTGCTCCGAAGCCTGGGTTCCTTTGCATGGAATCTGAGCTGGGTCTTGAAGGAAAGGATAGAATTGTGTTTTTAAGTTGGACTTTCTAGGTGGGAACAGGCTAGAATTAAGAAGTACGAGCAAAAGTTCAAAGGTGTGAGAGCATGTGGCTGGTCCTGAGAAGACGGACCCTTGAATAAAGTCGTCAGGATTCTGGTGTTTTAGATTTGTTCGCTAAGGGAGGACCTGGGCCATTTAACAATGCTGTGTTCTTGCTTCTTGACCATTGTAATCCTCAATCATGCTCTTCCTTATTGCAGACCAGCCAGTAGAACTTGGGAAGCATTTAGTTGGAGAGTAGCTCTGGCTCTTTGACAAACTCCTTTTCTAATCACTCATCCTGCAGCCAGCAGCCACCGCCCTCACGTTTTGAGGAATCCACGCCGTACCTTTTCTGCGATTGCCTTCCTCCAGGCCTGGAAGGAGATTTGGTTCTGTCCCCACTTTGGCTTTTCATTCCAAGGGCACAGCAAGATGCACAGGTTAAAACATCTCCGCTGTCTCCCATCACATCGTCCATAGTTACTCCTCCCAGCAAACACCCGGTTTTTGGCAGCAGGAGGGAGAACATTTGACAGAGCCAGAGATTCCAAAAAAGCCCATTCCTGATGAAACGGTTTCGATTTTTCTTCTCTTGTGCTGTTGTTTAAGTTTCAGGTTTCTGTCTGGGGAGACTCTTGAAATTAGGAAATTAGACCATAGACAGTGTCACTGCTGAGCTCCAGTGACAATGTGGTATAATTTGAAAGCCCAGTGATATCAAACTTGTCAAATGTTTGTTTTAGATCATGCAACAAAGGAAAAGCCTTAGCTGTTCAGATCTTGCATTGCTAGACCGAGGGAAGCAGGAGAGTCTTGATTTTCCAAATGTTCTCATCTGACAGAGGCTTCTTGTGTTGGCCATTTTGTTCAGGCTGAAAATTACCCACCTTCTTCTCTCTGTCCCACTTCTTCCCCCTTGTCAGGAGAGTCAGGGGTCTTGACGGTTGCACGGTCAACCCATTGTCCGCTCAGGTCTCAGGAATGAAGAAACAAGACTGGCTATGAGCACAGTTTTAGCTTCTCCTCCTCCTATCCAGTGCCTCTACCCCACCTATGCCTTGAAATCCAATGGAAGGCATATCTTAGCTGTCTAGTGCCTTCCCCTCTCTATTTCACCAAATTAGCACCTGTTATGTCTTAGGTTCTGTATGCAGTGACAAAGAAGATAGATAAGGCCCTTGGCCTCCATAACCTTTCAGTTTACTCTCCCTAGGGGGGCAGGACTCCTGCCTGTTCAAGACAGTTTTCTACACTCACAAAGCTCCTTTGCTATTCTTTCGTGCATCGGGTAGCATTGTGAACCCCTTCTGCCCCTTTATTCAATCAGCTCAGTATTTCATTAACCTGAAGAGTTTGTTTGTTCAGCAGAGCTGGAGAATTGGGTGCATACCACTATATTAGATCATTTATAAAAATATTAAAGAAGGCTAACGTCAGTGTAGCCTCTGGGGCTCTCTCGTTGCATTCTGTCTTTAAGCCAATTCACTTGATGCAGGTTAGGTATATAGTACATGTTCAATAAATTTCTTGTTGATTCATTGATCCCCTTTCCTTGTCAGGCTAGTTCCCGGAATCCCAGGATGACTCAGTGTTTTAATGGCCCTGGACTTGAAGTATTGTCAGAAGGGTTTTTTTTTTTTTTTGAGGCTAAATAAACGATAGACGTTCGTTTCTTCTAGTTGCCACGCTTGCCTTCTCAGAGGAGTTCCATGATCAAGCAGACCTGAATTCATCATCTCCTACCTCATCCTATTCCTATGCTCCCATTGGTTTTGTTGTCTTCAGTGTGCAATGATTTGAACACCTTGATTCTAAGAATTTGCAGGTCTTGGAATGAAATGAAGTGATTTGTCTTTTCAGGGTCTGGAAGCCAGCCTCTGTAGCATTCTGCTAACTCTGTATTGCTTTGGCTGCTGGTAGTAAAGTTTGAGTGTTTGCTCCTGAGGTCGCCAGCTTTATCCTTGACTCACCATGTATATACGTCACAGCTCTTTTCTAGCAAAGCAAGGTGTATCACTGATGCTAGTTCATACAAATGTTAAGTGCCAGGGCCTGTTCTAGGTGCAAAGAGCATGGGTCTCTGTGCTCAGGGAGCTCACATCCTAGTCGGAGATAGGACAGTAAATACGTAAACAAGCAAACACGTTTAAAAATGAGAATTTCAGATTGCGGTGAGGGCTCTGAAGCAGATAACTAAGGTGAGGTGATAGACACATGGGGCTGGGCCAGGAAGAAGAGGCTGGTTTAGGCAGTGTCTCCTCTGAGAGGTGACCTCGGACCAGATATGGCATGATGAGGAAGAGACGTGTGGTGATCTTGGGGAAGAAGGCTATTGGCAGAGGAGATCTAGGCACAAAGGGCCCCGAGATGGGATCAGTTTGGCGCTTCATTAAGAATTCTTGGACAAACTTCAACTGGACAGCAGTTCTAATCAAAATATCAGGTGTGAATACTCCTATATAATAGTTTTAATAATAACTTTTATTTACGAATCACCAAGTAATATGCTGGACGCTCTGCATCCATTAGCACTCATTGCTAAAATGTAAGCCAAATGAAGGCAGGGATATTTACCTGTTTTGCTCAATGATATATCTCACATGCACATAGAAAATGCTCAATAAACACTTGCGACCTAAACAAATCCTTATTGCAATCCTGTAGTGGAAATAGCACCTCCTCTCATTTAGAGATTAGAATACTAAGGCCCAGAGACGTTAAGAAGAAGAGTTAGGATCTGAGCCCAAGACTGTCAGACTCAAAAACCAATGCATTTCCTACTGTGCTCTACCTCCTATGCTTGTTCTAGTACCTCTGACCCACCTGCTTCCAAAGTCTAATCTTTTTAGCATCCCACTGAGGCAAGATTGAGGCAGGGGGTTAATTTGGCTGTTCTGCTCAGCCCTGTTCATCAGGGAGTGGTCCTTCAGCAGCCCAATCATTATATGGTCCCACTGATTTCCAAGCTAACTTCCTGCCTTTGATATGGGTTCAGATCTTTTCAAAAAACTGGACCTCAGGCTCTGACTGCCAAAGCTTGCCCTCTAAGAGGTTTTACGTAAATCATGGAATCGGAGCACAGTTCGTGCTCTCACATTCAGGCAAATGTGAAAGAGCAGGGAGGAAGGGAACTAACATGAATTGAATACCTGTTTTGTGACTTATTTGTGAGTTTGTATTTTATGTACAGAACCTAATTTAACAATTAATAGTTATCATAGTAGAGTGGTGATGAGAATTGGCTTGAGGGCTGGTTAGATCTGGATTAGATTCTAGGCTCTAGCGCTTAGAAGCTGTATGATTTTAGAGAAGTTACTTAATCTCCATGTTCCTTAGTTTGTTAGTTATAAAATAAGTCTAATGTTACCTATTCTATAGGCTTCTTGTGAAGATTAAACACTTGCAAGTGCTTGCCGAAAGCCAGCATTCAATGAACGTAACTTATAATAAATCACTATACTTTACTGAGTCTAAGATGCCATATGTTAAGTACCATCATTTTACATACCACTAAGAAAAGATGCTGCCAATTTAACTATCATGCACTATCAATTGTAAGATACATTCTGATATCAGAGATGGGAAAATGTGCATCTTAGAATGGATGAAATATGTTTATGTTATGTAGCCTACTAATAATGACAGTAGGCTACATGACATTAACAAATTACCGAAGCATTGAAGGCAAATCACGGGTTATTGTTTGTCAAGTGCTTTAGGAGTTGAGTGCCAGCACCTTTCTTCGTTTCCTCTCTCAATTATTCATGACCCTCAAAATCAAAAAGATTTTTCTTACATCAAGTCAAGTTGTCCCACAACAATTTCAGCCAGATTTGACTTGTTTACTTCACTCTGCAGACAATGTACAAGTGGCCAGTGTCCTCAGAACACTCATTCATCTGCTTGTTAATTTACAACTTAAATGCCTTTCTTTCAGTCTAATTACAATATAATTATCTAGGCCTGCAAAACATCTCACCAGTGTAATGGGGTTGAGTTCAGGGAATTAAGAGATTTAAAAAGTTCATTCATTAATTCATTCATTTAGCCAAGACATGGAGAGCATAACATGTACTTGGTCTTTTTTAAATATTGGAAATAGGATTGTGAACTAGACAAGATGCCTACTTTCATGGAATTTGGGGGGATAACAGGTAATACATGAATAACAAAGAAATAATATTTCAGATAGTGATGAAGTTCATGACAAAAATAAAGCTGGATAATGACACAGAAAGTGACTGCTTCAGAGGCTATTGTAGGTAGAAAGCAAGGAAATTCTTTGGAGATGTTACTATGAGTAGAGACCTGAATGATTCTGGCGTTGGGTGGGGAGGAGGTGTGGCCGAGGAGAACATTCTGGTCAGAGACCGCTATTGCAAAGACCTCCTAAGGTAGAAATGGGCTTGGACTATTTACAAAACAGAAAGAAGCGAAAAATGTAAATGTAGGGGGAGCAGGGGAAGAAAAGTGGAGAGGTCGGCAGAGGCTCACTCATGGTGGTCATTGACAAGGTCAGGGTAAAGAGACAGGAGTTTATTCTAAATGTGAAAGCAGACCAGTGGACAAGGGCAGGTCATGAAACTGGGAACTGATAAGATCTAATTTGCTTTTAATTTTTTTCTGAATTCTGTGGCTGCAGAGTAGAGAGAAAATTGTGGGGTGGGGTACAGGGACCAAAAGTAAGAAGACACCACAAAGATCCAGACCAAATCTAAAATGGCAGCGATAAAAATGGAGAGATGTGGTCGGATAGGGGCAGATTGGAGAGGTGGAGGTCTTGGGGTAAGGATTTGGGAGGGTGAAGGAAAGAGAAAAATCAAAGCCGACTCCTAGGCTTTGGAACCAAGCCACAGAATGGATGGTCGTGCCACTTACCGAGGTCGGAAGGAGCCTGGAGGAGTGCATTCAGGGAGATATCTAAGGTCAGGTTACCACTGAGACGTTTGTTAGTTGTCCAAGTGGAGGGGCACAGGAGGCAGGTGTGTGAGCCAGGCGTTCAGAGGAGCAATCGCTGTTAAAGGTATACATTTAGGGCACCCCCCTGGTGGCGCAGTGGTTAAGAATCCACCTGCCAGTACAGGGGACACAGGTTCGATCCCTGGTCTGGGAAGATCCCACGCGCCGCGGAGCAACTAAGCCTGTGCGCCACAACTACTGAGCCCGTGAGCCACAACTACTGAAGCCCACCCGCTGTAGGGCCTGCGTGCTACAACTACTGGAGCCCACGTGCCTAGAGCCCGTGCTCCACAACAAGAGAAGCCACCGCAATGAGAAGCCCGCGCATCCGCAAGGAAGAGTAGCCCCTGCTTGCCGCAGCTAGAGAAAGCCTGTGCACAGCAACGAAGACCCAGTGCAGCCAAAATAAAAAAAAGGTATACATTTAGGATATTATTTAAAGCTCAGGTGAGGTTTTCTAGGAGAGAAAGGAGATAGAGTTGAGATGTTTAGAGGAAGGGGAGAAGGAGCCCACAGGGGGTGTTGCTAGGAGGAGATGGTGAGTTTTGCAGATCAATTAAGAGGAGAAAAATTTTTAAGAGATGAAAGACACTGACAGCTGGATCATAGCTGCAGAGTAATGGGCCCATTTTGGGCTAGGAGTCTGGTAGAGAGAGTTTTCCTGGGAGCAATACTGATGATGATCAAAGGAGTGGCTACCTCTCATTTTACAGAAACTGAAACACAGAAAGGTTAAGTGTCTTGACCAAGGTGACGGAGCTAGGAAGCGATAGAGCTGGGATTTAAATTCAAAGATCTTGGCTCCAGCATCTGGATTCTTTACCACCGTACTACACTGCCTCTATGTGGAATCCTTGAAAGAGTTTAAAATAAATGAGGGGGGGGGGGGAAAGAATGTTCTGTATTAAAGGAGGAGCGGAATTGGCTTAGTGAAAAGATATTTTGGTCAGCTTCACCATTTGGGTGACGGTGCCATTTTGATAGAGGCTAGAAACAGTCATAATGAAAATAAATCTCATTTGGAACGGAGAGAGCAAGCAGAGCTCATTCCCTCCCTTTCCTTTTCAGGTAGTTCTGAGCAATAAAGGCCACCAACCACTCTTCATATCTGATTAAACAAAAGTTAAAAAAAAAGAGAGAGAGAGAGAGAAAAGACCTCCAGAGCAAGTGGCAAGCTTAATCTTTGGTATTTAGAATGATGAAGAGAAGCAATATGTGAAATCCACTTAAAATATGATTTCATGTTCTAATATACATTTTGAATTTATGGGGAACTGACTTCTGCCATTTATTCAGAGAGCAAAAAAAAAAAAAAGCATATGCTATGCAGCTGAACTTATCACACCATAATGGGACACCTAGCATTTTTCACAAGTGATTGATCTTCCCCACCCCTTAACAGTTCTCTCCTAACTGTTATGAAAAATGGAATACATTTCAAGCTTCTCTTGAGTTGAATTGAACAGAAAGCCAAAAAGGCACAGACACTTGCCAGCTTTAGTAAGGGAAAAAAAAAAGAGATGGGGGGTTGGTGGGAGAGCGTCTCCACTTTACGAAAAAAAAAAAAGGAAGAAAATTTTAACTGGGAGAAACACCCTAGGGGTGGATATGTTAATTGGAATATTCCCCACTAAGGTTAAATAGAACTTAAACACTGTTTGAAGCCTATGTTATATATCCCAAAATACATACTGAACCAGCAGGTAAAGAAACTGGGTTTTATTTCCAGCTGTGTCGTTGATTTGAACAGGTAGTTTAACCTGTCTGTGGAGCTCAGTTTATCCATGTTCAAAATGAGAAAAACAGTGTTTGCCTATATCCAACAGAACCTGAAAACCAGGTTTCATATTCAAAACTCAGGGTCCTGTCTAAATTTGAGTTTTAAGGTGAATGGATCTTCTTTCCAAAAAAATGTTCAGAATTCTGCAAACAGAAAGATGGAGAAATAGCTGAGTGTAGGGGTCTAAAAAGTCCTTATTTTATGAAGTCCCCCAATTATATAAATTCTAGTACCAGTTCCTTTCTTGGAGCTCTTGCAGAACTTGTAACTTGCATGTCTCCTGTAGGGTCACCAACTCATGATGCTTTGCCCAGGACTCCCCCGGTTTTAGCATGGAAAATCCCAGGTCTTGGTAGCACACTCTCTCTGGGTCAAACCTGGACGATTGGTCACCCTAGTTTCCACTGAGCCCTGGGTCACACTTGCCTTGGTGTTTTTGTGTTGGCAACTAGACTACAAGCTTCATGAGGGCTTTCACAGGAAGTGAAATATACTGATTGTTTATATTCTCCTTGTGTTTTGGCAGTGAGTGTTGGGTCCATAGTATGTCCCTCTTGCAAATACTTCATTGATTGATTTGTTTCCCAAATACATCCTGAGACCTTTAGCCTTTGCCTTCTGCAACATATTTTGCTAGGCAGTTTCGCATCATCACGTTTATTACAAGAATCCACTGAGGTTGGCAGTGAACCTTCCTACTTCAAGATCAACAAACTGGGGTCCAGAGAAGAGAGTGATTCACACAAGACCATCCATCTTGTAAGAGGCTGATATCAGACTAGAACCCAGATCTTCACTGAACAAAGCCTGGACTCTTTTCATTACGTTGTGCTGGTTCTTGCTTTTGCGGCCTGGAACACCCTTGCCCCTCACTTGGTGGGTGGACTCTGGTACACGTCTCAAGACTTAGCTCAAGACATAGCAACTACTCCAAGAGGCTTTCCCTCATGCCCTTACCTGTTTTATTTGAATCAACATTGTTGTTTTTTGCTTTGGAACTTAATCTTACCCTGCCTTTCACAATATTGGTTTTCATATCTGTGTCTTACTTTATATCTCCTGGGTGATTGTGTGTTTCATGAAGGCAGAGAGGAGAGCTTCACTCAGTTTTGAATTCCCAGCTCCCAAGTGCCTGCTTATTCGTTCATTCACTCATTCATTCAAGGTTTGATGACCCTTTACGTTTCCATTGTGAAGGGAAAAGGACATGCACTTCACCTTGTTTGATGTCAGTGGGAAAATCTGATAGTAGAAAGCAGAGAGGAAGTTCTTTAAGCAAGTTGGCTGGCCATATATTTTGAGTTTTATTTAAATGCTGACCACCACGACTTGCAGAATACTCTTCCCATAGTATTTTCCCCAAGTTTTCTCGTAATATTTTAAGTTCTGCCATTCAGACAATAAAAGCGTTCAGATTCGACGACTATTAGAAGAAATTCATGGAAGCAACCTTAATGTCCATCAATAGATGAATGGATAAAGAAGATGAGGTACATATATACAATGGAATATTACTCAGCCATAAAAAATGAACTAATGCAATTTGCAGCAACATGGATGGACCTAGAGATGATCATGCTAAGTGAAGTAAGTCAGACAGAGAAAGACAAATATCATATGATATCACTTATTTGAGGAATCTAAAAAAAGTGATACAAATGAACTTATATACAAAACAGAAATCGACTCACTGACATGGAAAACAAACTCATGGTTACCAAAGGGGGAAGTGGGGGAGAGATAAATTAGGAGTATGGGATTAATAGATACACACTACCATATATAAAATAGGTAAACAAAGACCTACTGTGTAGCACAGGGAGCTATATTCAATATCTTGTAATAACCTGTAATAGAAAAGAATCTGAAAAAGAATATCTATATATATATAACTGATTTACTTTGCTGTGTACTTCAAACTAACACAACACTGTAAATGAACTATACTTCAATAAAAAAAGAAGAAAGTCATTTGCTTGATTAATTTATTTGACGAGTGTGTTTTTGAGCATCTGCAGTGTGAGGGATGCCATGTGCAGGTCCTGTGGGGAATTTGAAGGTTGTGAAGCCCAGCTCCTGCCCTCCAGAATTTCACAGTCTGGCTGGAGAGGCAAGACAGCACAAGAATCACTGTGGTAGAATTCAGCTTATGTGTTCACGAGATGAAGGGAAACACATCATGCAGGAGGTGACACTGGACAAATTCCTAGAGGAGATGGGATTTCAACTGGGCCTTGAAGTTTGTAGAACATTAAAAGTAACAGCGATTATCAATCTCAAGTGTCTTCATGGGAAAGGTGGCTCCTGAGTTTGAGTTTGTGGATTCCTGTCTTTGCCCCATGGTCCTCTGTATTTCTTTGTAAGAAATTCTGGCTTTCCTGGGATCTTTTGTCCTGTGTTCACTTCTCCCTTCCCTCCCTCTCAAGTGTGTATGTTCCCTACTGTTCCTCCCCTCCCCACCCCGTCTGTCATTTGGAGGAGTCTGTCTTTGCTTGGCAGAGAGTATTCCTCTCTTGGGCCAATGGCCCAGTTTGATTTCAATTTGATCTTATTTCCAGGCTTATAGTGACAGGAAACCTACAGCCCAGCCCATAAAAAGCAGATCATACCACTTCATTCATCAACAGAGTCACCATCAGCCCCCATTAACATGGCACAGGAAGTAGTATCATTATGTTTTCATGTGAATGAAGAACATGCGGAAATGTTTACGGGATTTTATGAAATTTTTATGGACCAAGCAGTAATTGACATGTTAATAAACAGCAGAAAAAATACTTTGGTTTGCTTTCTAGTTATCCTCGTATTTCCTATTGGAAACCTGTTGTCAACCAGCGTATGTCTTCCATGTCCAGTGTACATATGTCTGCTGATAATTGCTATTTATAGTTCATTTATAAAGAAATCCTGGGAAATGTTGGAACATCAGTCTGCACCGTCTAGTTTCATTTTTATTCAGATCAAATCTTCCTGTTGCTGAAAGGAGAGGAGGGGCTAATGCTTGATATTGTTTTCAAAGCATGGCATTTTTTTGGAGATATTATCTAAATTACTTTATTTCTGAGTGCTGGGAGCCTGGCAAAAACAATTGAATTGTCAGTGTTTGGTGCAAATTCTCATATCCATCGACTAGGTTATTTTTGTTTGACCAGTATTCCGCGTGACTGTATAAACAGAGCGATCGTACAGTTGGCATCTTCAGAGAATACTCTGTGCTCCTTTTCAGCACCTTGGCCACCCCTGAGCTCATTTCACCTTCTGTATCCAAAGTGTCTCTTGGAAATCAGTCAGCACTATTATTACTGTTGCTAACAATAGCTCATGTCCACAGCGGGGAAGAACAATTAACAAATTCATCAATTGTGTTTGTTTACATGTCTGAGCTCAGGCTAATCATTTAATTAATGTCTTCTGTCTTGAACAGCAGTGTTAGCACATGGAAGTGTTGCTGAGTGGCAAACAAGGTGGGATTTGAGACATTCCAACTTATTTGTGAGATGTAAATAGATATTTATTTGTTGAAGACCTAGAGTTAGGTTAGGAGTGCTTCAATCTCAACAGTTAACTTTAATGCTTAATAAAGAGTTAATGAATGAACTTAGCTAATGCCTGTTGCAATCATTGGAAGGTACTTCATAGCTATGACTAATAATAATAATAATAGTAATAATAATAAATGGCAAGCTATTCAAATATTTCGACAAAGGCTTCATCACATTTCATGCTGTGGTATTGGAAGAAGGTAGCTACTGATTATTCTCAGCCTCAAAGTCCCAACTCCATCTCTGATTCATTTGTGTGCTCCCATAACTCCTTATTTCTATATTTCATGTGGTGGTATACTTCGCATTGTGTGAAAAGCTACCCTCCCTCTCCGCAGGTGTTGACTTACATCATGGTGTCCACGATCACTCACTGTGTTGCACACATTTCAGGTGCTGCGTAAATGTTTGCATGAATGGAAGGCTGATTTTCAGCATTTCATTGATTTTAATACCAATCAAGGAACTAGTTTGCTCTTAGAGCTGCTTCTTTTTAAATATGTAAGTACAGATAGAAAAGAGACATAGTTACAAGGCCTTTGTAGTTAAGAAAAAGCTTCTTTTAAAATTTACCTTTATGTTTTGGGGGGATGTGGCTTAAAAAGAAGAAAGAAAAACCTTGAAGTAGCTAACAAGTCCCTCAGTTGAGGAGCAATGCTTTTCTTCAATTTCCATAACAAAAGACCAGCTCTAGCCCTGCATTTCCCCTCTCTGTGCCTTACTGTTTAAACATATGAACCAGATGCTTCTTGAGACCACAAACTCTGAGCTTGATTGTTCCAACCGCTCTGCAATGGTTTGGTTTTGCCTATGTCTGAGGCACTTATCTAGGTGCTCTTTTAGCATAGACATATATGCGGATGCTACAGTGTCAAAGTTGAGAGTATGACCTCTGGAACCACAGGCCTGTGTACGTTCATTAACTCCATGATGTATGAGATCTGTTACTAAACACTTTGTGCCTTTGTATTCCCATCTGTGGGATAGGGGTAGTGATAGAACCTATTCATAGGGTAATTGTGGTGAGTAAATGAACGAAAACGTCTAATCAATATAAAGAGCGTGGAACAGTGCTTAGCACAAAAATATGCACATTCAATAGATATTAGTTAGGTGCTATGGACTGAATGTTTGTGTTCTTCCAAGATTCATATGTTGAAGTCGTATCTCCAGTGTGACAGTTTTGGAGGTGAGACCTTTGGGAGGTGATTAGATTTAGATAAGGTCATGAGGGTGGAGCCCCCATGATGGGATTAGTGTCCTCTAAGAAGAGGAGGAGACTAGAGCCCTCTCTCTCTCCACCATGTGAGGTCACAGCAAGAAGGCTGCCATCTGTAAACTAGGAGGCAGGCCCTCACCAAGAACTGAATCTGCCAGCACCTTGATCTTGGACCTCCCAGCCTCCAGAATTGTGAGAGAATGTCTGCGGTTTAAGCCACCCAGTCTATGGTATTTTGTTACAGCAGCCTGAGCTGATTAATACACTAGGCACACAGTTTCTGCCCCCAGGCAACATATAATGTGGGAGCCCAGAAGGAGAGGTGATGTAGAGAAATGAGAATTAGATGGCAGTAGAAATGCTTTGTTGGCAGCAACCAGAGGCAATAGGAATTTAGGCGAGACAGTGCTTACAGTAGAACCTTGAGGACTGGTAGACTTTAAAAAGTGGAGGGGACCCCAGAACAGGGAATTTCATATGGCAAACTATAAAAGTGGGAAAGTACAAGGCATATTTGGGACATAAAGGAGGTGTGTGAGAATAGAGAAGAGGGGGGTATGTGGGGAGGCAGTGGAAAATTAGGTTGAGCCCGTTACGGCTATAGCAGTGTCATGCGTGAGAGAATTTACTTTGGATTCAGACTAGCTTGATATGAGTCCCAGCTTTGCCTCTTTCAGTTGTATAACCTTGGGCATGTCATTGTACCTTTCTGAGTGTCAGAGGCCTCATCTATAAAATGAGCACCATTTACATAAGTCCTAATGCTCCATGTACTCAAAGGATGGCTCCGATTAGTGTATCTCCTGTGTGCAGTGCACACTGGAGTTTTTGCAATTGAAGAGTTACACTCCAAAAACAATCTTTTAGAGTTAACTGGCAACAGAAAAGAAAGGACCTCTTCATTGTAAAATTTCCAGGGATTTGGGCTAAATGGGGTGGGTCAAGCCTTCCAGTTTTAATGTGAAGTGTTTAGTCTATGCTGATAGGTTTTCTTCTGAACATCGTTTAATGAAAAGCTAAAGCAAGAAGTCTCCCTCTTGCTCTCACGAGAAGAACAGAGGCTTTAAAGCCACCAAAATACTTGCTGAAGGAAGTTTGTAGAAGAATAATACATTAACTGATATGTATGTAGTGTGCCCTTTTATGTTCCACCCACTTGTCCTTTCTGCATTGCAGATCCCAGAGGGAGTTGGTCTCCATTGACCTTCTTACTCAATAGTTCGCAAGCACTCCATCCCGGGAGCAATTTTTAACCACAGGACACAGCCCGGTATATCTCTTCAGTTCATGACTGAGGATGAAATAAGATTCTCTCATCCTGTTTACACTGCTGATTTGTTAGCTCTTTATTGATTAACGATTGCAATGCACAATTTGTTTTTCATCTTAAGTAAGGATATTCGGTGTAAGTCATACTGTCTATGAGTTATTGATTTACTATGATCTGTAAAAACTCTTTTGTCCCAAAAGTTGGGGATACTCCACCTTCCTGAAGGATAATTGTCCATCCTATTCCAAATCAATGCATTTCAAATTCTCCCATGGGGTTTTCTGTAAGTTAAGGAAAAATTAGATTTAGATTTAGATGAAAATAGTTCAGGCTAGGAAGGACCCTCTTAATTTCTATTATTTCACATCTGGTTTATTTAATATATACCTGCTGAACCAAGTTTCAACACTGCTCAGGATTTTTTCCCATTTATGGAGAATGGTAGGCATGGTGGCATTTCCATTCTATTTGCAAGTGCATTTTAAGAACATGTGCATCTATTGGACCATTAGAGGACAGCTTGTCTGAGCTCCTACAAACTGCATAGCTCCTTCACATCAGGAAATGTGTGTAAATTGTAAAGTATATGAAACCCAAGCCTTTAATGGCAACAAATTGATTCCCTAAATGAACAAAGCAAATTAGTAATACAAATGGTAACCCAATAGGCCTTTTTGCTTTAACCCCAGGCTAATTCTCTAGACCCAGCTTCTGTCTTTTCACTGCCAACTTATTTTTTTATTAGCAGCTTGTCATAAAAGTTGCTAGATATTAAAATCTTCTTAAAACTTCTAAATCCAACAATTCATTAATACTGCTTACCTTGGTTTTTCCTTTTAGGAATATTGGCTTTAGGAGCAAATAATGAATTATGGAACTCTACATAGATAGCATATCTTCATTATTCTTGATTTACCATGTGAGACAGATAGTGCTAATAATAACTGTACTCATATAGAAAACTCTTGATCAGAACTATTTTATCCTTTAATTCCATGCAGTTATGAGCATTCTCTTTGTATTTTGCCAATTTTATTTTTGTCATTCATTTAAGTGTCCTTCCTCATTTAAAGATAGATGCAATAATAGTTTTTATGGGCATGGTGAAAGGGAAGACCATTCAGAGATTAAATTTGGGGCACAGCATGATTTGAATACAGCCTTTGATGCCACTGAGCAGGTTAAGATATTTGACTGATAAATCAAGCACATGTGTTTACATTGCATTTAGAGCAGCATTTGGTCTTGTGTCATTAATGGGTTGTCTAAGATCCTGTTTGTGAATGTCCTTACTCACGGAGAGGAAATATTTTTCATCTGCCTTGACAAACATGTATCATGTCCATGTCTACATGACAGCAGCATTTCTAAGTGTATTTATTTCGGTGTTGGGCATATACTTTTAGCTTTGATATGATGAGCAACTAATCCTTTCCCTGGACTTGGCCCGTTTGAATGTGGGATTCATTACAAACACAGAGGCACCAGTTTTTTTTTTTTTTTTGGTTGTTTGTTTGCTTGTAATGTGTATCAGTGTAGTATCTTTGGGTTGATCCTCCTTAGGATTTTTTCATAATTGCTTTACAATGGTGTGTTAGTTTCTGCTTTACAACAAAGTGAATCAGTTATACCTATACATATGTCCCCATATCTCTTCCGGCTTGCGTCTCCCTCCCTCCAACCCTCCATATCCCACCCCTCTAGGTGGTCACAAAGCACTGAGCTGATCTCCCTGTGCTATGCGGCCTCTTCCCACTAGCTATCTATTTAACATTTGCTAGTGTATATATGTCCATGCCACTCTCTCACTTTGTCCCAATTTACCCTTCTCCCTCCCCTCAAGTCCATTCTCTAGTAGTTCTATGTCTTTATTCCCATCTTGCCCCTAGGTTCTTCATGATCTTTTTTTTTTTTTTTTAGATTCCATATATATATGTGTTAGCATAGGGTATTTGTTTTTCTCATTCTGACTTAACTTCACTCTGTATGACAGACTCTAGGTCCATCTACTTCACTACAAATAACTCAATTTCGTTTCGTTTTATAGCGAGTAATATTCCATTGTATATATGTGCTACATCTTCTTTATCCATTCGTGTGTCGATGGACACTTATGTTGCTTACATGTTCTGGCTATTGTAAATAGAGCTACAATGAACATTTTGGTACACGACTCTTTTTGAATTATGGTTTTCTCAGGGTATATGCCCAGTAGTGGGATTGCTGGGTCATATGGTAGTTCTATTTGTAGTTTTTTAAGGAACCTCCATACTGTTCTCCACAGTGGCTGTATCAATTTACATTCTCACCAACAGTGCAAGAGGGTTCCCTTTTCTCCACACCCTCTCCAGCATTTATTCTTTCTAGATTTTTTGATGATGGCCATTCTGACTGGTGTGAGATGATATCTCATTGTAGTTTTGATTTGCATTTCTCTAATGATTTATGATGTTGAGCATTCTTTCATGTGTTTGTTGGCAGTCTGTATACCTTCTTTGGAGAAATGTCTATTTAGGTCTTCTGCCCATTTTTGCATTGGGTTGTTTGTTTTTTTGATATTGAGCTGCATGAGCTGCTTGTAATTTTGGAGATTAATCCTTTGTCAGTTGCTTCATTTGCAAACATTTTCTGCCGTTCTGAGGGTTGTCTTTACGTGTTGTTCATAGTTCCCTTTGCTGTGCAAAACTTTTAAGTTTCATTAGCTCCCATTTGTTTATTTTTGTTTTTATTTCCATTCCTCTAGGACGTGGATCAAAAACGATCTTGCTGTGATTTATGTCATAGAGTGTTCTGCCTGTGATTTCCTCTAAGAGTTTTATAGTGTCTGGCCTTACATTTAGGGCTTTAACCTATTTTGAGTTCATTTTTGTGTATGGTGTTAGGGAGTGTTCCATTTTTCCCAGCACCACTTATTGAAGAGGGTGTCTTTTCTCCACTGTATATTCTTGCCTCCTTTATCAAAGATAAGGTGACCATATGTGTGTGGGTTTTTCTCTGGGCTTTCTATCCTGTTCCATTGATCTATATTTCTGTTTCTGTGCCAGTACCATACTGTCTTGATTACTGTAGCTTTGTAGTATAGTCTGAAGTCAGGGAGCCTGATTCCTTCAGGTCCGTTTTTCTTTCTCAAGATTGCTTTGGCTATTCGGGGTCTTTTGTGTTTCTATGCAAATTGTGAAATTTTTTGTTCTAGCTCTGTGAAAAATGCCATTGGTAGTTTGATAGGGATTGCATTGAATCTGTAGATTGCTTTGGGTAGTAGAGTCATTTTCACAATGTTGATTCTTCCAATCCAAGAACGTGGTATATCTCTCCATGTGTTTGTATCATCTTTAATTTCTTGAATCAGTGTCATAGCTTTCTGCATACAGGTCTTTTGTCTCCTTAGGTAGGTTTATTCCTAGATATTTTATTCTTTTTGTTGCAATGGTAAATGGGAGTGTTTTCTTAATTTCTCGTTCAGATTTTTCATCATTAGTGTATAGGAATGCAAGAGATTTCTGTGCATTAATTTTATATGCTGTTACTTTGCCAAATCCATTGATTAGCTCTAGTAGTTTTCTGGTGGCATCTTTAAGATTCTCTATGTATAGTATCATGTCATCTGCAAACAGTGACAGCTTTACTTCTTCTTTTCCGATTTGGGTTCCTTTTATTTCTTTTTCCTCTCTGATTGCTGTGGCTAAAACTTCCAAAAGAATGTTGAATAATGGTGGTGAGAGTGGGCAACCTTGTTTTGTTCCTGATCTTAGTGCAAATGGTTACAATTTTTCAACACTGAGGACCAGGTTGGCTGTGGGTTTGTCATATATGGCCTTTATTATGTTGAGGAAAGTTCCCTCTATGACTACTTTCTGGAGGGTTTTTAATCATAAATGGGTGTTGAATTTTGTCAAAGGCTTTCTCTGCATCTATTGAGATGGTCATATGGTTTTTCTCCTTCAGTTTGTTAATACAGTGTATCACATTGATTGATTTGTGTATATGGAAGAATCCTTGCATTCCTGGGATAAACCCCACTTGATCATGGTGTATGATCCTTTTAATGTGCTGTTGGATTGTGTTTGCTAGTATTTTGTTGAGGATTTTTGCATCCATATTCATCAGTGATATTGGCCTGTAGTTTTCTTTCTTTGTGACATCTTTGTCTGTTTTTGGTGTCAGGGTGATGGTGGCCTCGTAGAATGAGTTTGGGAGTGTTCCACCCTCTGCTATATTTTGGAAGAGTTTGAGAAGGATAGGTGTTAGCTCTTCTCTAAGTGTTTGATAGAATTCGCCTGTTAAGCCATCTGGTCCTGGGCTTTTGTTTGTTGGAAGATTTTTAATCACAGTTTCAATTTCAGAGCTTGTGATTGGTCTGTTCATATTTTCTGTTTCTTCCTGGTTCAGTCTCGGAGGTTGTGCATTTCTAAGAATTTGTCCATTTCTTCCAGGTTGTCCATTTTATTGGCATATAGTTGCTTGTAGTAATCTCTCATGACCCTTTGTATTTCTGCAGTGTCAGTTGTTACTTCTCCTTTTTCATTTCTAATTCTACTGATTTGAGGCTTCTCCCTTTTTTTCTTGATGAGTCGGGCTAATGGTTGATCAATTTTGTTTATCTTCTCAAAGAACCAGCTTTTAGTTTTATTGACCTTTGCTATTGTTTCCTTCATTTCTTTTTCATTTATTTCTGATCTGATCTTTATGATTTCTTTCCTTCTGCTAACTTTGGGGTTTTTTTGTTCTTCTTTCTCTAATTGCTTTAGGTGTAAAGTTAGGTTTTTTATTTGAGATGTTTCTTGTTTCTTAAGGTAGGATTGTATTGCTATAAACTTCCCTCTTAGAACTGCTTTTGCTGTGTCCCATAGGTTTTGAGTTGTCGTGTTTTCATTGTAATTTGTTTCTAGGTATTTTTTGATTTCCTCAGTGATCTCCTGGTTATTAAGTAGTGTATTGTTTATCCTTCATGTGTTTGTATTTTTTACAGATTTTTTTTCCTGTAATTGATACCTAGTCTCGTAGCATTGTGGTCGGAAAAGATACTTGATACGATTTCAATTTTCTTAAGTTGACCAAGGCTTGATTTGTGACCCAAGGTATGATCTATCCTGGAGAATGTTCCATGAGCACTTGAGAAGAATGTGTATTTTGTTGTTTTTGGATGGAATGTCCTATAAATGTCAATTAAGTCCATCTTGTTTAATGTACCCAGTTAAAGCTTGTGTTTCCTTATTTATTTTCATTTTGGATGATCTGTCCATTGGTGAAAGTGGGCTGTTAAAGTCCCCTATTATGATGGTGTTACTGTTGATTTCCCCTTTTATGGCTGTTAGTATTTGCCTTATATATTGAGGTGCTCCTATTTTGGGTGCATAAATATTTGCAATTGTTATATCTTCTTCTTGGATTGATCCCTTGATCATTTTATAGTGTCCTTCTTTGTCTCTTGTAATAGTCTTTGTTTTAAAGCCTATTTTGTCTGATATGAGAATTGCTACTCCAGCTTTCTTTTGATTTCCATTTGCATGCAATATCTTTTTCCATCCCCTCGCTTTCAGTCTTATGTGTCCCTAGGTCTGAAGTGGGTCTTTTATAGACAGCATATATATGGGTCTTGTTTTTGTTTCCATTCAGCCAGTCTGTGTCTTTTGGTTGGAGCATTTAATCCATTTACATTTAAGGTAATTATCGATATGTATGTTCCTATTACCATTTTCTTAATTGTTTTGGGTTTGTTATTGTACTAGCTTTTCCTTCTCTTGCATTTCCTGCCTAGAGAAGTTCCCTTAGTATTTGTTGTAAAGCTGGTTTGGTGGTGCTGAATTCTCTAGCTGTTGCTTGTCTGTAAAGGTTTTAATTTCTCTGTCAAATCTGAATGAGATCCTTGCTGAGTAGAGTAATCTTGGCTGTAGGTTTTTCTCCTTCATCACTTTAAATATGTCCTGCCACTCCCTTCTGGCTTGCAGAGTTTCTGCTGAAAAATCAGCTGTTAACCTTATGGGGATTCCCTTGTGTGTTATTTGTCATTTTTCCCTTGCCGCTTTTAATATTTTTTCATTGTATTTAATTTTTGATAATTTGATTAATATGGGTCTTGGCGTGTTTCTTCTTGAATTTATCCTGTATGGGACTCTCTGTGCTTCCTGGACTTGATTAAGTATTTCCTTTCCCATATTAGGGAAGTTTTCAACTATAATCTCTTCAAATATTTTCTCAGTCCCTTTCTTTTTTTTCTTCTTCTTCTGGGACCCCTATAATTCGAATGTTGGTGCATTTAATGTTGTCCCAGAGGTCTCTGAGACTGTCCTCAATTCTTTTCATTCTTTTTTCTTTATTCTGCTCTGCAGTAGTTATTTCCACTATTTTATCTTCCAGGTCACTTATCTGTTCTTCTGTGTCAGTTATTCTGCTATTGATCCCTTCTAGAGAATTTTTAATTTCATTTATTGTGTTGTTCCTCACTGTTTGTTTGCTCTTTAGTTCTTCTAGGTCCTTGTTAAATGTTTCTTGTATTTCTCCATTCTATTTCCAAGATTTTGGATCATCTTCACTATCATTATTGTGAATTGTTTTTCAGGTAGACTGCCTATTTCCTCTTTATTTGTTAGGTCTGGTGGGTTTTTATCTTGCTCCTTCGTCTGCTGTGTGTTTCTCTGTCTTCTTATTCTGCTTAACTTACTGTGTTTGGGGTCTCCTTTTCACAGGCTGCAGGTTTGTAGTTCCCGTTGTTTTTGGTGTCTGTCCCCAGTGGCTAAAGTTGGTTCAGTGAGTTGTGTTGGCTTCCTGGTGTAGGGGTCTAGTGCCTGTGTTCTAGTGGATGAGGCTGGATCTTATCTTTCTGGTGGGCAGGTCCACGTCTGGTGGTGTGTTTTGGGGTGTCTGTGGCCTAATTATGATTTTAGGCAGCCTCTCAACTAATGGATGGGGTTGTGTTCCTGTCTTGCTAGTTGTTTGGCATAGGGTGTCCAGCACTGTAGCTTGCTGGTCATTGAGTGGAGCTGGGTCTTAGCGTTGAGATGGAGATCTCTGGGAGATTTTCGCCATTTGATATTACGTGGAGCTGGGAGGTCTCTTGTGGACCCGTGTCCTGAAGTTGGCTCTCCCACCTCAGAGGCACAGCCCTTACAGCTGGCTGGAGCACCAAGAGCCTGTCATCCACACGGCTCAGAATAAAAGAGAGAAATAAAAAGAAAGAAAGAAAGAAAGAAGATAAAATAAATTTATTAAAATAAAAAAATAATTTTTTTAAGTAATAAAAAAAAGAGAGAAAGAAGGAAGAGAGCAACCAAACCAAAAAACAAATCCACCCATGATAAGTGCTAAAAAGTATACTAAAAACAACAACAACAGGGCTTCCCTGTTGGTGCAGTGGTTGGCAGTCCGCCTGCTGATTCAGGGGACACGGGTTCGTGCCCCAGTCCGGGAAGATCCCACATGCCGTGGAATGGCTAGGCCCGTGAGCCATGGCCGCTGAGCCTGCGCGTCCGGAGCCTGTGCTCTGCAACGGGAGAGGTCACAACAGTGAGAGGCCTGCGTACCACAAAAACAACAACAACAACAACAACAACAAAAAACGGACAGATAGAACCCTAGGACAAATGGTAAAAGCAAAGCTATACAGACAATATCACACACAGATGCATACACATACACACTCACAAAAAGAGAAAAAGGGAAAAAAATATATGTATCATTGCTACGAAGTCCACCTCCTCCATTTGGGATGATTCGTTGTCTATTCATGTATTCCACAGATGCAGCGTGCATCAAGTTGATTGTGGAGCTTTAATCCGCTGCTCCTGAGGCTGCTGGGAGAGATTTCCCTTTCTCTTCTTTGTTAACACAGCTCCAGGGGTTCAGCTTTGGATTCGGCCCCGCCTCTGTGTGTAGGTCGCCGGAGGGCGTCTGTTCTTCGGTCAGACAGGACGGGGTTAAAGGAGCCGCTGATTCGGGGGCTCTGGCTCACTCAGGCCGGGGGGAGGGAGGGGCACGGAGTGCGGGGCGGGCCTGCGGCAGCAGAGGCCGTCATGACGTTGCAGCAGCCTGAGGCGCGCAGTGCGTTCTCCCGGGAAGTTGTCCCTGGATCCTGGGACCCTGGCAGTGGCGGGCTGCACAGGCTCCCCGGAACGGGGGTGTGGAGAGTGACCTGTGCTCGCACACAGACTTCTTGGTGGCGGCAGCAGCAGCCTTAGCGTCTCATGCCCTTCTCTGGGGTCCGCGCTGATAGCCGCGGCTCGCGCCCGTCTCTGGAGCTCGTTTAGGTGGTGTTCTGAGTCTCCTCTCCTCGCGCACCAGGAAGCAAAGAGGCAAGAAAGAGTCTCTTGCCTCCTCGGCAGCTCCAGACCTTTTCCCGGACTCCCTCCTGGCTAGCTGTGGCGCACTAGCCCCTTCAGGCTGAGTTCCCGCCGTCAACTCAGTCTTCTCCCTGGATTCCGACCTCCGAAGCCGGAGCCTCAGCTCCCAGACCCCGCCCGTTCCGGTGGGTGAGCAGACGAGCCTCTCTAGCAGGTGAGTGCTGGTCGGCACCGATCCTCCATGCGGGAATCTCTCCGCTTTGCCCTCCGCACCCCTGTGGCTGCGCTCTCCTCTGTGGTTCTGAACCTTCCTCCCTGCCCACCCCCTATCTCCGCCAGTGAAGGGGCTTCCTAGTGCGTGGAAACTTTTCCTCCTTCACAGCTCCCTCCCAGAGGTGCAGGTCCCATCCCTATCTTTTGTCTCTGTTTTTTCTTTTGCCCTACCCAGGTACGTGGGGAGTTTCTGGCCTTTTGGGAGGTCTGAGGTCTTCTGCCAGCATTCAGTAGGTGTTCTGTAGGAGTTGTTCCACATGTAGATGTATTTCTGATGTATTTGTGGGAAGGAAGGTGATCTCCACGTCTCACTCTTCTGCCATCTTGAAGCTCCAAGGCACCAGTTCTGACCCTGAACCTACACAAGCAGTCTCGGGGCGGTCAGCCCTGTTGCTCTGTTTAGTTCTTCACACCGTGTGCTGTAATTTATGTTGATGTGCTGGTTCCTTTTCATCCTACTAGGAGCTCCTTGTGGTCAGAGACTGTGTCTCCTTCCTCTTCATATTCCCAGAACCTGACAGAGCACATAGTAGATGCTCAACACATAGGGGAGGAATTTCAGTGGGTATCACATGGAGTCAGAGAGCATGCCTGAGTTTGTAGGGTTGTGTTCCTTCTACTAGGGCTTAAAAAAGATGTTAAAGAGCAGTTCAGAAATAACAAGTGCTGGAGAGGGTGTGGAGAAAAGGAGACCCTCCTACACTGTTGGAGGAAACGTAAGTTGGTGCAGCCACCATGGAAAACAAAAACTAAAAAATAGAGGTACCATATGATCCTGCAATCCCACTACTGGGCCTATAACCAGACAAAACTATAATTTGAAAAGATACATGCACCCCTACATTGTTCACAGCAGCACTATTTACAATAACCAAGACATGGAAACATGTCCATCAACAGATGAATGCATAAAGAAGATGTGATATATTATCACACACAGAATGAAATATATATATACGTGCACACACACACACACTGTATATATATATATATATATATACACACACACACATACATACACACACACACAGTGGAACATGTATATATATATACACACACTTAGACACACAATGGAATATTAGTCATAAAAAAGAATGAAATAATGCCATTTACAGCAACATGGATAGACCTAGAGATTATTATACTAAGTGAAGTCAGAAAGAGGAAGACAAATACCATATGATATCACTTACATGTGGAACGTGAAACATGGCACAAATAAACTTATCTACAAAGCAGAAACAGACTCACAGACAAAGAGTGGTTGCTAAGGGGGAAGGGGTGGGGGAGGTATGGATTGGGAGTGTGGCATTAGCCGATGCAAAGAATTATATATAAGGTGGATAAACAACAAGGTCCTACTGCATAACATGGAGAGCTATATTCAATATCCTGTAATAAACCATAATGGAAAAAAAAATATATGTATGTGTGTGTGTGTATATATATATATATATATATATATATAACTGAATCACTTTGCTGTACAGTAGAAATGAACACAACATTGTATATCAACTATAATTCAATAAAATAAATTTTAAAAAACAACAGGTAGGGTTATAGCAGGGCCATGAGGGAAGGGTGGAAAACAGAATTTATGGGGATAGTCCTGAGGACACAGATAAAGGAACGAGATGTCGAATGCATCTTAGCCCCAAAGCATGTGTTCCATCCAAGATCTGATTGTGAGGTAGGAAAGGCCACACAGGCTACTTGAAGTGAAGAGGGTATATGTGGCTGGATGAGGAGCAAACTCACAGATAACAGGAAATGAAAGCTGCTCAGACCTCAGGTGAGTTGGAGTTAGGCATCTGCTAGGAGTGGAGAGCATCTCTTGTCATGTCTACAAGGGTGGGGCCTGGCTTTGCAAGTTTCTTAACTACAGAAGCCACGCACAGTATCTCATTCCTGCTTTCTCCATCTCCATTGTATTTGGATTGGTTTGCTTCTGCTCATTTATCAGCCAATATTGCACATCCTGATTTGTTAAGACCTCACAGTTCTATTGCCCACAACCTGTGGATGATGGTCTCTGTGGCCCTTAAATAATCTCTCAGGAGATTATGAGCTGATCAGCCACTGGTCAGTCAGCGGTTGGCCGTCTGTGACCTTGTGGCCATTTCTTTACTCAGCTGGCCAATACTGGGTGAGGGGGCAGTCAGACCTTACAGGGTGTTTGAGCGATTCACATTCTTTAGAAGGGGCTTTGGGCAGGAATGGCCATAAAGTATGCCCAATGCAAGAAAAGGCACAGAGAGGGGTCGTCTCCCATGTTTAAAGGCTTTGACAAACTCCTTGTGGCTGGAGGGCTGGTACAAATGCTAGGCATTGTCTGCTCTGACGTAAGAAGCTAGGAAAGAGCTCCTTTCATAGGGTGTGTTACCACTGGGTCCATCTTGAAGCACGTGACCTTCTGCATAGGGTATGAGCCCAAGGGTACATGTGATGTCATGTCTACACCAGAGCTCTGCCTCCTTTACCCTGCCCCCTTTTTTCTTTACTTCTTTTGCCCTGGGTTAGGTTGGGGCTGAGAGGAGTGTAAGGAGGCATGATAATTGTGTCAAGGTGGGACAGGAAATTAAAACAGGACTGTCATTCCCCAAGGCAGGGGATCTGGTCCCCTGAATCAAGGTTTCCTGAAAGCAGAACATTCATTCAGTGTGCAGCAGGTATTTGCTGAGTGATTGCTCTGTGGCAAGTATTGTTCCATGGGGGCTATGGTGATGAATGTGACAGATATGTCCCTGACCTCATGGAACATATAGTCTAGTGGGAGGAGACAGGCAATAAAAAAGAAAAATAATAAGACAGTATTAGACAGTAAGTGCTGTAGAAGACAGCAACAGGGAGATGGGCTGGAGAGCCACTGGGAGGGTAACCTCACGTAGGTGGTTGGGGAGGACCTCTCTGATGTGGGGACACTGTCAGAAGGTGCTTAAGTCTGTCGTGTGAGAATGTCCTAGTGCCCCATTCCAACTGGCCCCATTTTGAGCTGCTCGTAAGGTCCAGTGTTGGCTGTTGTGTTGATTATCTTTCAGGACTCATTGAGGTTGCATGTAGCTTGTCTGCTAATAACGTGGTTCATCTCCGGGCAAAATGCTGATGGTGCCTGGAATCTTTAATGTGTACTTCCTTTTAGGATCTAATGATGCGGTGCTTTCCTAGTCAGGGGGTAAAGGTGTAGGGATACTTGAGGTTACGTGAAACTTCTGGCTCACGCTGACAGAGGGGAAACACTCATGCAAAGTTCTGAGGTTCTTTGCTGAAGCTTTGATTTTAACTTTATTGAGTCCTTTTCCGTTGGGACTTTACATTTGCAGAAATGTGCATTCTTGGTAACATGCACATCCTTAGGAAGACCTGCACATGAGGACAGATAACTTGGCCAGGCCCAAATATACACATGGCTAATGCTAAGTGATGAACCAATGCATATTTCTGTTTATTCTTTGCTATACTTAAATACTGGCTTTGCTACAGTTCTTTGATTCGACATCCATTACACTGGTGTTTCAATAGACTAATTATCAAATAGGTCCTCTTTTGAAGCAAATTTCTTTGGTCAGTGTTCAGAAAATGTGACATGATGTGTTCCATCTTGGAGAAAGGACGTATTACCGTTTTATACTATGTTACAGATTTTGAGGTTAAATACATCTGTTTTGCTCTCTTTAACTCACATTCCCGAACTTGTTTGGCCAGTGCGCTGCTTTCTGGGGCATAATACCAAATAGTTGTGCTAGGTGCTCGTATGCAAATACTCATTGGCCCTGCATCTCCCAACATTGAAATGTAGGCTCAGAGAAAGCCCCACGTACTTGTGGAAGTTTCAAGCACATTATCACTCACTTACAGGCACTAATGACTCCGATAATGTAGTGAAGTTTAACATAAATAGGCTCATCATTAAAGTTGATGGCAGAAGTATAAACAAGGCCCACACTATGAAATTTACTGTTTGTTCATTATGCATCTGGAATTATCCTCCTGTCTCTAGCTGTCTCATACTGGGTGTTTATAAACCTACGTAGAATGTAGTATTACTTTGTTTTTCTGTGAATGAGTTGATTTTTTAACATCTCCTCTGCTACACAGCGGATGACCAAGGCTGGGAAGGGCAGTTTTTGGCTTTTCCGTGGTGATGTCTGCCATTCTGGTCATAAAGCTTTTCAGAGTACCATGATTCCACAGAAGGAACCAGCAGTAGATTCAGGGAAGTTAAGGGTCTGATGGTGTGACCTTGGCAAGGCACTGAAACCTGCTGAATCCTTGTGCCATTATCTGTTGGTAGAGCTGCTTAGAGCATGATCTACCAGGGAGGATGGCGTGAGGCACCCTGCTCTCACAAGTGCAGAATGGAGTTGGCTGGTTGTGCCTGCTGGTATAGGCTGAGGGACTTTGGGCAACGTACTTCGTCTCCTCCTTCCTCTAAAAGTGGAGGTAATTGTAGGGAAATTGTGAGGATTAAGTGTGTAAATACTTGTAAAGTGCTTGGCGTATACACATGTATATATATATATATATCTCTCCTCAACAAACACTAATATATGTATATGAATATATTATTATGTAATAATATATTATAATTGTTTATAATATATTATTGTATAATAATATACATATGTAAATATATATTGGTATAATGTAATATATAACTTATATAAATATAGGTTTGAAATCTATATATTCAACAAACACTAGCTTTTACATAAAACAGATGCCCTTGGATGCGTGGGAAAGTGGGGAGTCATCCAAGATATTAATTATTCCTGGCTGGCAAGCATCCAGAGACCAAAAGTAAAAAGACCCTGAAACATGTTTATTGCCCTCACAGAGCGTGAGCGTGAAAGCATGCTTGCCCCTGGCTGAGAAACAAAATAACACTTCAGTTATTTTGCCAAATGTCAACATCAGAGGAGGACTAACATTTATTCGAACAGTGCATCAATTTTGTAGGGAGGCTGGCTCTATTCTCTTACTGTCTGGATGAGGTGGCAATGAAGGTTCAAAGGAGGACCGACAACCAGGGAGAACGTGGAGGGAGAGGAGACAGACCAGAGGGGCCACAGGAGGAAGACTGGTGCCCTTTCCCAGGAACTCTCATCCTGCATCCGTCTCACCATCTGCCAGGAGCTCCGAATTCCCCTCCATGCATGCTAGTGCCAGCTTGCAGATTCCTGCAGTCAGCCCTTCATATCCGCGGGTTCTGCATCCAGGAATTCAACCGACTGAGGATAGAATTTCTGTGAATGCAGAATCCGCAGATACGGAGGCCTGACTGTACTACGCCATTTTTTAACATGATCTGAGCAACCGGATTTTGGTATCTGTGGTGTGTGTGTGTGTGTGTGTGTGTGTGTGTTTTCCTGGAGCCAATACCCTGTGGATACACAGGGACAACTGTTTGTGGTAATTCCAAGGCTCCTATCCACTCTCACTTTCTTTTAAAAGCCACCTCCAGCATCAGTTTCCCTGGGAAGTTATCCTTCAAGCTATCGAACAGGTGTTTCCCTATTTCTTAATCACAGACCTGCATATTCCTACACCAGAGTTTTCTTGGACCATATTCACCTTTCTGAAGTTAACATCATAAATCGTATGCGATGGCACTGGGTGAGGGCTCTGAATATTTGTGACTTTAAGGTAATCAAAACAGTTAGCATCTGTCTATCCTATTTGCTACAAGTTAATCATCACATGACTAAATTGTGCAGGCACTTTTTTGGGACACTGTATACTTGTAATTGTTTGCAGTCTATCTCATTAAATAGGAAGCTCCTTAAGGGGAAACTTTCTTCCACCTCTACACCTTTACCTCTTAGTACTGGGTCAGCGTAGGGCCTGTGGTCAGTAGGGCTGGTTGAATGTATTGATAAATATGAATGCAAATAAGTGAAAAGCACATAGACTCCTTGTTCAGTCAAGAGCATGCTAAAGAAAACCAGTTTACCTGCTATTTTTGCTTAACACTTGTGGAGAACTTGGGGTAAGACTGCGTGGTTCCTGAAATCCATTGCTGGCTCTTTCCCAATTTGCTGTAGTGCCAAGTGGGAGTTCTGAGATCTTGGTTTTGCCTCTGATTTGATTTAAGCCTTCCTGAGAGCAGGGACCAGCGTCTGTTTTATTTACAACCTTATTCCTAGCACAGTTGCTTGCGTATAATAGATGTTCAGTAAATGAGTGATCAAAATACTTGGCACAGTCATATAACTATGTAAGGCTATATGTATACACATATGTATGTATATATATATATATATATATACACATATGTATGTATATATATATGCACACACACACATTGTATATGTATACCTATGCATTATAATACATACACATTATAATATACATATATATATATACACATATAATCTATTCATGTTCACACTGCCTCATGCTATTCTAACTTACATATCCTCACTTGCCATATCTTTACTATACCTTTGGTTACTCAAACAGGCCTCTTTCCTGCCGCAGGGCCTTTGCACACGTCTAGGAAACTCTTACTTTAAATATCTACATGACTGATGCCCTCTTCTCCTTTAGGAGATCCTGACCACTCCCTCCCCTTTTAAATTGTAACGCCAACACTCTTCTTTCTCTTCTGCCTGCTTTGTTTTTCTCCGTGGTATTTACCACTGTTTGACAATATATATTTTGCTTATTTCTTACTGCTCCTTTTCCACCCCTCTTCAAATGTAAGCTCCATGAGAGCAGGGCATTTTGTCTCTTTTCTTTTTTGCTGATCCCCAGGGCCTAGATCAGTGCCTGAAATACTTTATTGAGGTTGGTTTCAATAAATCTTTGCTGAAGGGATTACCCCTCAACACGGTTATTTTAGGTGGTTGTACTGTGTGGGCCATGACGATTTAATTTTGAGTGAATGTAACACTATGTGCTGACTCTCTTATAATAGAATAATATTTTGAAAGTTAAATAGTTCTTTGAGCTCCTCAGGAAAGGGTCATAACTTTGTCTTATGGGTGATCATTTTTAGCATGATGCCAAGCTTTTTGAGCCCCTGTTTGGTAGCAGATTTTGTGCCCTGATTAGAAGCGTGGTCCCTTTTCCCTGGTAACTGTTCTTAGAACCTATCAACCATCAACCTGCAGTGTCTTATTTTCACTGGAGGAAACTGAGTGTTTCTTTCTTTGCTTCAGATGGTCACATCTTTAGATCCTGAAGCAAGAGCCGCAGCCCATTCTCTCAGGAGTCCAAATTCAGCAACAGATTTTGCCTCTAAGCAAGTAAGATATGCCATAAAAACGAGCAACTTTCCTTACCAGCCTGTCTCTCATTTGAATTTTTGATGCCTCGGTGGTCAGTTGGAGATGATAGCTGGTTATAAGAAAGTCTCTGCATTGGAAGGGGGAACACATACACCATTTCCCTCAGGGCCTCCAGCTTTTGCTTAATAAAGTAATTCCTTGGAGTCCGTGTTCTCTACCTCTATCCTCTTTGCTTGGAGGCCCTGCTGGTTCCTCTGAGAAATGCATAATTTGACATAGCTGGTTAGTAAAACCCAGATCTGGGGTCAAACTGTATCAGCCCAGCAATACTTGAGCACAGGGGCAACACTGAAGATGGAAGGACTTCACAGCTGCTGGAGATAGCTGTGTAGATGCTTCTAGCAATGCGTTCCTTGAGGGGTGGGCAAGCTCAGGATAGGCAGGGGACTGAATGTGTGGACTGGAGGCCAGTCGCTGTCTGGGCCTCTTTGATGTGCCCGCCATCTTGTGAACCATAGAAGGCATTTTGTCAGAGTTTGGTTGAAATTCTTCTGGAGTGAGGGCTTTTGCCTGCTCCAGGCAAAAGAAGTGGCTTTTCCCCACTTCTCTCCCTAAGTCATTGCTCTAAGGATCCTGGCTCAGCATCTTCTGGTACCTCTAATGGCTGTCTGAAGCCTGTGTTTAGTGATTAGCCTTCCCTAGAGTTCTCCCACCTCCTATTAGTTCTTCTGTTATCTGGAGAATCATTCAATATGGTTTGGAGGAGAAGAAAAACAGATAAATCTGTGTTGCCAGGAACACCCATCATCATTTTTGCTTGGGACTATCTATCTTTGGTTTCTTCTGGGGGTGGTTCCAGGTGGGATGGGTTGGGGGCAATGTCTCCTACAAGCCTGAAAACCTGGTGTTACTCAGTGGTTTTTGAAGATGTATATTCATCAGGGACTGATGGTTTGAAAGAATCCTAAGTCACGCTTCTCTCAGCTATGTGAGCACAAAGAAAGAAATTCACCTTTCTTTGTCTTCCTTTTCGTCAGCAGAATCCTATTTTTAAGTCATTGGCGTATAATTCAGCTTCCCTTACAACCAGGTCCTGGCATTCCTTTTAGGAATTTCTAGAGCCATTCATGGTATGTGACTAAGTTAGGGCAGAGTGTATTATCTCAGTTCTCTCCTGGCGATACGTACATTTGAGGAGCGTGCTATTTTCAGAAAGTTTCCAGTGTAGCATTGTCCAACGATCAGGCCAAGAAATCACAGATACTGGGCATTGTTGTGAACAAAAGAAATTTCTTGTTCCTGTCGCCAGGCAATGTGATTACAGGGCCCGTGATCAGGTACGTGACCCAAGATGGATGCCTTCCTGAACGTGACTCAGGTCTATCTGTATCTGTCCCCACCTTTATCTCTGAGCGCGTCCTTTGCATTTGAAGATGACGTGCCTGTTGGATTTATTTCCTGTTCTGTCCTCCACCAATGGTGTTTACCCTTGGTGCCGTGCTGAGGGTGAATCATTCCCTCACCTATGCCTTTGTGGTCTAGTGTCTATACAGCCAGGTGCCAGGCAGGCATCTCGGGCAGCTTTTGGCTCCTGGCTGAGTGATGATCTCCTTGTAACCTCTGGAGTGATGGGGCAGAAGATGGGTTCACCTCTGCTTGGTACCTGGAGATACCCCTGCTCTTCCCCATTCTCTGCTGGGAAGGAGCCAGCCTGTTTTTGTTTGTTTGTTTTTTGGAGAGGCTTCCAGTTGGGTTTGCAGATGAACTTGTTTCAGAGATGCTGCCTTTCAGGTTGAATCCTGTGGATAATTGAGCCGTAATGGACCAGAGTTTTACATACCTCCTCTTTGCTGTGCTCATTTCCAGCATTTAAGCCCACAAGTGAGCACTTCCCTTGTGAGCCGCTGAGTGTGCTGCTTGCCTGATGCTTTTGCTCAAATGCTTATTAATATGTGGGAAGGAAGGAAGGATGGGCACCCTGGTGTGGGACACGCACAAGAT
Source organism: Lagenorhynchus albirostris (assembly GCF_949774975.1). Lineage (NCBI taxonomy): Eukaryota > Metazoa > Chordata > Mammalia > Artiodactyla > Delphinidae > Lagenorhynchus > Lagenorhynchus albirostris. The sequence goes on from NC_083098.1 coordinate 97,807,827, forward strand.
CCTTTCATGCACCGTCAAGAATCCTCAGGTATCCTCAGGGCCATGAGCACAGGAAACAAGTCAGGGTGACAGCAAACAATAATCTTCATGTTGGGATTGTGTTTATTTCTCACTAAACAGGATCATTTGGGTGAAATTGCACCAATTAATAGCAAAAGTCTGTTTTTCTCTCCACTTATACACTGCAAAAGAAGAGAAAGCAGTGTTTACTCAAGCAATCTGTATTTCACACTTGGAGCCATTAATGTCAGTTGATTTTTTTAATAACCATCTAGCAAAAATTTACTAGTAAATATATGTAATTAAAAGTTTCTGATGGTAGAGAAAAACAATTTAGTAACTCAATTTTTTTGAAATAGCTTAACCCACTTTGCATCCACCATTGATTCAGAGGAAGAAAAACTGTACCGGAGAACTGCACGGAGTTTACACGGAGATATTGCTGATGGAAACAAGCTTCCCTTGGTGGATCACAATATAGGGCCCAAAACACAGAAGTTAAAAGAGGTACTGGATATGAAGCCACGGAGTGTTTTGTAGGTTAAAGAAACAAGTCTCAAAATCAATACTCTCACTTAATAGACGGTCTCCGCTGTGTTTCCAGGCAGCGTGAAACGTATTCACATGCACACACTAGGATCTTTGCATTTACACGGATTTCTCCTGATGTTTCCAGTTGAATTGAGTTGACAGGCTAACGGGAAAGCTGACCATTCGAATGGTCAAAGGCCTTGGCTGTTCTGAGAAGAGAGACAATTCTATTCTTTCGCTTCTTAGCGAGAACAAGCAGGAACTGCATGCTGTTAGGCCTGGTAAGACTTCAGTGATTTGCAAAGGAGAATGCATTTCATGTGACCAAGCTGGTTAGTCCCAGGCATATACTTTGGGATTTCACCAGGAACAACCAGAGGCCCCAAAACAAACAGCCCTAAAGGATTTGTGAACAGGAAGCATTCCTTCCCTTGTTGACCTTAACTTATATGTTGAGTAAGCAAGCCCCTGCTCTGTATACCCTGGTGTATCTAAGGCAACTTCGAATTTCACTGCAATTGGACTGTGTCCAATTGTCCCTTTGGTTCTGGTTCTGAAAACTGCCAAGAAGTGGAGGTTGAGAGAGACCTGACTTAACGAGAGAAACTGACTTGGAACAGGCTGTGGGTGGATATGCATATTTCTCAGGTTCTCCGTGTGTTACCTGACCCCCAGTAGGGGATTAAGAGGGGCACACATGACTAGGTGGCCCTGTCTGACTGCAGTTTCACTGCAAACCTGGCAGGGTGTTTGTTGTTCTAACTTTTAAATGTCTCATAGCTAGTTTAATCTGGTGAGCACACAGACCACGGGTGTGGAGAGTTTATACTCAGAATCTTGGGTTCCACAATAACCCTGGCCTTCTGGGGCCCCGGTTTTCTCTTTGGCATGAAGCTCTTCAAATGCTTGCATGACAGTCTGTGAATATTACTGGAACGTTTTTCACAATCATGGGAGATGGCTTTTTGGGGGGGGCGGTAGTTAAGAATTGGGTTAATTTCATCATAGACTTGTCAGGCAGTTCTGTCTAGATAGAAGGGGAAAAAATGGGTTAGACATTGCTTGATTATTTGGCTAGCACTTTGGGGAAGGGATTTTTGGAAAAGCTGTTTGCTTGTACACAGTGATCTCCCTCTGACCCCTTGTTTGTAGCTTAGAAATATTGAAGCTACATTGAGATAGGAATCTGCCCTTGGCTAGAAGCCAGGAATGTCATCTAGGGTTTTGTTTAATGTGTTTCCCTATGCCCACTGTGCTTCCATTTCTTGCAGAGGCAGAATGGTCCAGTAGATGAGGCGTGAACCGCGAGGCTTGGCCTCCGAATTTTGGAAGGTGACTTCCGCCTTCTGTCCTTACTATATCACATCAAGGCAACTCATCCTAATTGATCTGTTTCTATTTGTGCATCTCGTGTAGTGTAATCGGACTGGAGAGACTGGAATGGGAACTAACATTCTCTGAAGGCCTGTGCCATGCTGAGCACCTATTGTATCTGATGGCACTGGAGACTCAGAACAGCCTGTATGAGTTTGCTGGGGCTGCCAAAACAAAACACCACAGACTGGTTGGCTTAAACAACAGAAGTTTATTTTCTCACAGTTCTGGAGGTTAGAAGTCCAAGATCAAGGTATCATCAGGGTTCATCCTGAGGCCTCTCTCCTTGGCTTGCAGATGGCTCTCTTCTTCCTTTGTCTTCTCGTGGTCTTTCCTCTGTGTGGATCTGTATCTAATACTTCTCTTATTATAAGGACACCCGTCATATTACATTAGGGTCCACCCATCCGTCCTCATTTTACCTTCATAACCTCTTTATAGGCTTTATCTCCCAGTACAGTCACATTCTGAGGTCCTGGTGGTTAGGACTTCAACATAGGGATTTTGGGGTGGGACACAATGCAGCCCGTAACACAGCCCCTGTGCATCGGTTCAACGTCGCGATTTTTAGGTGAGAAAACAGGCTAGAAAAGGCTGTTTAACATTACACAGAGAGAAGCAGGGCCGCCAAGGCTTGAATCCTTCTCTGGTTCTACATTCTGTGCTCTATTTCGTTTCTCTATTTCTGTTGAAGCAGACCTCCCTCCCGGAGATAGTTGGTACAATGACTTCACAAGTGCAGCGTTTCCATAGCACTGTTCTTGTGGTTCTTCAACTCTGATTCTGACTTTCTGGGGAGGGTTGGTAACTTAGAGTCTGCTTGTGTTACACTCAAACCGTAGGGTCTTATGACACCCGTCCACGTGTTTCCTAATGCACTGTAACTCGTAGACTTCCCATGTGCTTCATCAGAAATCCAACTACAGGAACATAGAATCTAGACTTTAAAAGATCATTCTCAAAAAAAAAAAAAAAAAGATCATTCTCTGTGAAAATGGCAAATGGAGTTGTTATTACCTGTGCATCACCTCTTCAGAGCCCAAGTTCACAGAATAAACACTCATCGACCCGGTTGACTCTACCCTTCATAATCTTGAATGAGTTCAATTAAGTGTCTGGACAGTGGCTCCATATGTTGGCTGGATGCAAGGTGCCAATATTTTGATGCTGCCTTCTCATTAAAATGATCAGGGCATAAGCCTGGAAGATTCCAGTGTGCATCTCACCTGGGACCTCCCCAAGGGAAACGTGACTGCCAAGCAAACCAGAAATAGTGTCAGAGAGGAAGCACCCCCTCTGCTGGCTCCCCTCCTGGATTGAGTCATTAATGAGCACTTTTTCCCCTTGGCAGGACCAGGTGAGTTGAAGTGTACCTCCTGTGGTGTTTAAACGCATTCTGGTTACTCCCATGATAGCGATGCATGAAGAATCAACATATTGGACCCCACCCCCCAGAGTATGTATTAAGTTCTGAAGGATTCATCAAAACTGCACCATGTTGTGTGCAATTACACCCTTGAAAGGCAAAATAAATTTGCTGGAGCAGCAGCAGCTCTCGTACCACCTCTAGCTGGAACGAGGCATTTTCCAGTTCTATTACCAACAGATGAGTTTTTGCTTGGGCACATTTTTCAGGAGATGGGATGGGCTAGATGGAGACATCTACAAAACAATTTATGGATGGGAAGAGAACAGGGAGTCAAGCTCTTCCTGTGTTACCCTTTGGAACTGGGTAAATACCAAGCAAAATCCTTCCATCAGAAGGAGCACTGGATTGTGTCATTTTTCTTATTCAAGGAGAGAATGCCAACGCGTTTTCTTGGGAAAAATGGAAGGAGTAGAACCTCTGCTGTCTGCCAGGGTCCTCTGTGGTGATGGGCGTGCCCTGCAAAGGGGGTTTTAGGGAAGGATTTCTCTACTCACTTAGCCATGCTCCTCCATTCTTGAAGATGAAGAGCTGGTGTGTATCTCCATTTCAGGTGAACAGAAACAAGCAAACTTGTTTCTCCCTGACACAGCTATGCTTGAAGTCACCCAGGGTGGCTCCTTACAGCGGTACCTCTGCCCTGCCATTTAAATGTTCCGGTGGTGCCGAATTGCACGTTGTGTAGTCATTTTAGTTTATTGTATTATTATTATTTTTTTTGGCGGTACGCGAGCCTCTCACTGTTATGGCCTCTCCCGTTGCGGAGCACAGGCTCCGCACGCGCAGGCTCAGCGGCCATGGCTCACGGACCCAGCCGCTCCGCGGCATGTGCGATCTTCCCGGACTGGGGCACGAACCCGTGTCGCCTGCATCGGCAGGCGGACTCTCAACCACTGCGCCACCAGGGAAGCCCTATTGTATTTTTTTAAGCGTCAGTTAGAGTGTGTTGAAAAGAGCTGGGAAGCTGTATATTCAATTCACCAAGGAGTGAAAGAGGAAAGGTTTGGCGTTGGATTGCTCTGCAGTGACACACGATAGCCAAGCAGTCACAGAAACTGCATTTTGGAGCTAGCCCTGTGAGCTAAAGGAGAATGAGAGCATTGTGAGATCTGCTGGAAGGGAGTTAAGAAGTTAAAAAAAATCTTAATGAAGGCATGCATGAGACCAGAATTACATTTTTCTTTGTCCACTTTTGACAATAAACTTCCTGCTTCAGCCTGACTGCCAAGGCTCAAGAGAGGCTGGTAAGGATGGAGAGTGTAGCATGCTGCTAATGGTATAAATTTGTCTCCATATCTCTTGTTCCACCAGGGGTAAAAAAATTAGTGAATCAAAATGCCTAAGTCATTCCCATAAATAATCCAAAATTGTCTTCCTTGCAAGAAAAAATATTATATAGAATGATGTGAAATTCTTGAATTCATAAGTTCAAGCCCTGACCGTGTTAAATGTAGCAATTAGAAAAATAAGGATAATGTGTTTAATTTATACAAAGTACATTTGTTTGTTTTTTTTTCAAAGTTCAGAAATAAATTTTATTGGGCGATGCATTGAAAACTCTCATGACATCTGGAATATGGAGATCTAATTGCTGATTCAATGGCATTGCGAACACGCAAACATATTTCCTTAGTGAAATGTCAAAAAGGCGGCAATCAAAATGAAGCGTTTCAGCATTAAAATGAAGAAATGATGACTGGGTTGATTTGTAAACATTTATCTCTAAGCTTACTTTATGAAAAAGAAGGAATAAGTTTGGGAACATGATGGCAAATTTGCACATTCTCAGTCCTCAGTGTCGTGAGGGCATAGAAGTCTCAAGATGCATGGTGGGTTCAATCAAAATTTGTATTTCCCCAAATTCTGATAAGCCCACTTGACTTTTTATGTGAGGTTTACTGCGCTTTAATGAACAGCAAGAGGTTGCAAGGGGATTGGGGAAGGAATGGGTTTCTTTTTCACCTCCAGCTTAGTTATTTTAAGACAGAAGATTTCTCTATCTTTGCAATAATCACTTTTTAATGCATTTTGGAGTCATTTACTTATGCTGTGATGTTGGTAGGTGGCAGTGGTTACTTTCACTTGTGTCACTGTATAAGTAAGCTTGGTAGGGAACCTCTGGTTCTGGTATCATCGAACTTTGGCCTGGCTGTGCTACCACTACCGCTTCTTAGAGCTAGCTGTCCTGAAGGCCAGTGTTTGTTCACTCTGATTACATTCTGAAAAGACAGATCATGATTTAGGGGTATACCTCAAAACCAAAATGTGTTAGGCCACCTCACAGAGAAGGCAGATAAACTTGTTTCTGAAATAATGTTCCTTTGTGCTTGTTTGTACAATCTCTACATTCTAGAGAAGCAGTCCAGAACGAAGTTTCCAATGAAAGGGGGAAACTTGTTAAATTGATGAAATCCCCCATGTATGAAGGGACTCACAATTTCTTGGCCACGAAATGAATAATCTCTCCCCAGTGAGTATGTTTTCGGGTTCCCAAATTATACCAGTCATATACAATGAAACCTTTCTTCAATGAAGACCTGATAAAGAAATAAAAATCTGCTTGAGGAAAGAAGTTGCCTTCCCCAGAGGCAATGCATTTGTAAGGTCTCCACTGTATTGTGCTTCCAAATAACATTTATTTCTGTACTGTAAATATGCAAGAGTTCATTTTAATAAAAAGTAAGTCCTAACATAAGATAAAACCCATGACTAGACTTGCATTTGAAGATGTAGAGTGTATTCATCTGCTGGTTTTCGGTATAAATATTCATTGGTTTTGAGCTCTCAGGTGTTGGAACTTTTAATCTGCATTCAGATGGAGGTACTTTAATCAGAGTTCATAAAAGTCTGCAACTTTCCCCCCAACCAAGGAAAAAAAGAACAGAGTAACAGATAGCATAGAGGGTGCTAGGGCTTCAAAATAACCCACCAAGCTGAACTGCATTGCTAAAGCGGGGGGGGGGGGCGGCGGGGATAAACATCAAATGCCATTTTGTACCATAATATCAATATTCTATTAAAAATAAATCTCTTTCTGTTAGACCGAAAAGCCTCAAAAGCCTGTCACTTGACTGCAGTCTTCGGAGATGACTGATAATGGGTAAAAAACCCCACAGCATCTGTTTACCATGTACTCACACAAACTGTTAGGAATGTTTTTAAACGTCAGCAGTAAGTATGCGTGTGTATTAGCTATCACAGAGCCATGTCGCCACCATGATGGCACCAGGAACAGCTCTAAATTAGGTAGGTCAGGTGAGGAAGGTACCAGAGGAGCCCTTTGAAAGGATGTTGTTTGTCTGGGAGAGAAACAAAAAACAAAACCTGAACTGCAAATGTTAATACGTGAATACCTGGGAAACCCCCTCCATCTGATTTTGAATCAAGCTTTAAATCAAGGAATGTTGGGCTTCCCTGGTGGCGCAGTGGTTGAGAGTCCGCCTGCCGATGCAGGGGACACGGGTTCGTGCCCCCGTCTGGGAAGATCCCACATGCCACGGAGCGGCTGAGCCCGTGAGCCGTGGCCGCTGAGCCTGCTCATCCGGAGCCTGTGCTCCGCAACGGGAGAGGCCACAACAGTGAGAGGCCCGCGTACAACAACAACAACAACAACAAATCAAGGAATGTTTATCAGGATCCCAAGCATAAGGTCAGTTTTGGGAGAGCAGAGGGTAGAGGGAAAACATTTTGCACTAGATGAATTTTGCATTAGCAAGTTCTCAGATTTCTCTTGGTAACCTAAGCACAGATCAAGAGAAAAAAGTCATTGAGGTACAGTCGCTGACTAAACAATGTAATGGTGGTTAGCAGCTGCTGGATTACTTGAGAATTCTGTGCCATTTAGCTACGTAGAGGGGAAACACTGCATATTGTCCCAGCAAAGTCATGGGGACTCCAAGCCTTCTTCAAAATGAGCTTTACAGCAGTTTTCACTTTCTTCAAAAAACAATAAGAGGTTTGGTAATTTATTTTGTTAATGGCTTTTATTTTTTCTGGTCTGGTAAAGCCCCATGAAGGTACCATAGCTTATTGATGACTAGGGAGTGTAGGGAGTCCAAAAGGACTGAAAATGAACTTTGGTTTCACCCCTTGCAAATTGCAACATTGGACGAGTTTAATGTCTCTGCCTCAGTTTCTTCTTTTTCAAAATGGGCTTGATAATAACACCACCTACGTTGGGTTGTTGGAAGGATTAGATAGATGATGCATGAGAAGTGCCTTTCTCAGCACTCAGTGAATGCTTCAGACAAATTCAGAGGGAGGCCAGTGTGAATTAGTGAAAAGCCTAAACTGTGCTATGTTTTCTTTTTTTTAAATTTAGTTAATTTATTTATTTATTAACATCTTTATTGGGGTATAATTGCTTTACAATGGTGTGTTAGTTTCCGCTTTATAACAAAGTGGATCATGTGCTGTGCTTTAACGTAAATGTGGGTTCGTTATTTTCGGGTGTGTATGAGAATCATCCCATGCTGTCTAGAGAGTTGTGCCTTAGTGATTTGGTGGTATGTTTCAAAATTTACGTATCAGGGCTTCTGACCTCTGCTTATATCGTGAGAGGTGTGTTTGTATACAAAGTGGTTCCTTCTCAAGTGCTCAGAAGAGTGGGCATCCTTTCTGATCTGTTTTCAGCATTAACTGGCGTATTAAGCTCCTTTTTAAAGACTAGAACCAAGGTCACCTTTAGAATACCTCACATTCTGGTTATTATTTTAAGTAGTGGTGTTTTAACTAATGTGGTTTTATTTTGTTTGGCAAATCATATAAATTGCAAAAGGGAAAACATATAAAATCAAAGTAAGTGGCTTCTTTTCCATTTGTCCAATCTAATTAGTTGGGGAAATAGAAGTATGCTTAACCTTCTCTTTTTTGTGGTCCAGCATAAAATTTCCCTCTCACACCACGTGTCCTATTGCAGTAGTTACTGATGTACATTACATACCTGGCTTCTCAGCTAGCATCTGATTTCTACCAGGGCAGGGACTACGCCTTATTTATTGGTATGATATATACTCCCAGAACAATGCTTGGCATTTGTAGACCTCGTTTATCTTTTGTTGACTGATAGTAGTCGTAATAATAGAGTGGAAACAGAATTAGTGAAGTCAGTTCTTAATGCTTTCAGCACAACCAATGGATTATGTTTTGGGTGCTAGACAGAACCTTGGCACTCAGATTAAAACCATTTTCAGTACTTCAGATGACAAGTTTTTTGTCTGCTCATTCAACATATATTTCTCCCCCAAGCTCTGTGTACCTGACACTGTGCTGGGTTCTAAAGGTAGACATGGCCCCTGGGTGCGGTCAAGGAGGGTGGGCATATAAGTAAGGAAGTGCAATAAAGCGGGAGAGGGGTTGTGACAGAAGGGTGGTAAAGGGTCTGAGATGAGGAAATGGTCAGTTCTATCTGAAAGGGACAAGAAGCACTTCCTGCTGGAAGTGGGTGGGGAAATCTCATCAGATTTTGCTGGGAAAAAAGAGTGGTGGTGGTAGTGATGGTGAGGAGAATGTTCCTGGCTGAGGGAATAAAAGTACAGACCACCTGGCTCAGCAGGCTGGATCTGGGCAAGAGTTGAGCCCAGAGAGATGAGTGGGGCCTGTCCTCTTGGGAGATGAGCCCAGAGAGATGAGTGGGGCCTGTCCTCTATACAAAGGAGGCTGGACTGTGTCTCGTAGGTCGTGAGTGGCTGCTGATGAGTCTTGAGTAGTTTGTGGCATGAGTTGATTTTCATTTATAGAAGCATCAAATGTTAGAGCTAGTGGTAGATTTAGAATAGATTTAGAATTAATATTTAAGATATTTACAGATGAGGAAATTCAGGCCTGGAGATGTGAAGTAATTTGGAGGTCATGGTGCATAATAGGAAGATGAAAGAGATTTCTAGGTGGACGAGTTCATGGTCCAAATTGGATCTAGCCATCTTATGGGATTGCATTTCATTGAACAAGTCGCTCAGACTCTCTGAACCTCAGTTTCTCCATCTTTAAAATGGAGATAGTAATTTTACTTGCCATGCAGGTGGGTAGGCAGGTATTGCTGTGGGGCTCAGGTGAGCCACTGCACGTGAAGCCCTCTGAGAGAGTGACATGCTGGAGAAATATGAATGTTTTTTGTTAAAAGCCTGAAGGTAGTGGAAAGTTGTCATAGAACTTAAGTTTTTATGAAGTTGTATCTTTATCTCTATCTGTATATGTTATATAATATTATATATATCCATATACATGCACCATATGTGTGTGTATATATACATAATATTATATATATTTAAAAATATATATATATCTCATATGATCCTTGAGAATTGCTGTCTTGAAATTTTAATTGCCAAAGAATGATCCACCCCCAACTCCATCCTCTTCCCCACCAGATAAAAATGTTTTTAAACAAAGACTTTGTTGTGATAGAAAATCTTCAAATTTGGAAGAACACGTTGAGGTTTTGGTTTTTGATGTAAAAAAAACAAACAAACAAACAAAAACCCAGGAAAGACTCCTGATCTCCCACCCCCACCCCAGGATTTATTAGTTGAATTTTCTAAGCACAGGGCACATTTGAAACTTTTCAAATACTCTGGCCATGACAGCTAATGGTGGAGGGTGCCATGGTTTGGAAGTTTCTCAAGGCTAATCATTTTTCAAAGGGGGGAAAAGAAAAAGAAAAAAACAAGTAGATTGATAAAAAGGGCATGGTGTTCTTGATGAGGCAGGAAAAATCTCAGGCATGGCTCATCCCCTCCTTTAATTATCCAGCTCATTTAGTCAGCTGTGACCCAGGACTTTGGGAGGTGACCACAGTGTGAGGAAAAGCATGGTTGCTATTGACCCAGCGTTCGGTTCAGGCATGGAAAATGGCCACACCGGCTGATTCGTCCTTTTACAAATGGAACCTGAAGAGAGGAGCTCTGGGTGTGATGTGTGGTGCCCAGAAGTCCTCTTGATGCCCTGAGTTTTCTTGAACCTCAACATAAAAATGTAATTGTATCCAAGAAATTGGCTGGTCAGCCAGCTTCTGTGGCAGCTCCTTCACTTGAACAGAGAGAGCACCAGGATTGAAATTTTCAGGTAATATACCTGCAAGGAAGCCCTTGGGAAATCTAATTATTGTCAGCACTGCATGCACTCCACCTTTTCCCCACCTCTGCTGATGGTTTTATCCACATGGGGTAACCTTTGGGGCTTCCTGCTTTCATGGTACGGCCGCCCCTAGACATCATCTTCAGGCAGGGGAAAAAAGCCAGGAAAACTCACCTGGTTCCTGCCTCACTACCTCTGAGACGCACTTGTCCTGGGATGACGAAGGAGAGTACCCATCTCTTCTTGCTACCAGCCTTCTACTCAGTCCTCTTGAGGTCACACATCCCACACAAAACACTCACCGTTTCTTGGTCCCTTTAAGGTATGTTTCATCCGAGGAACTACAGAAGTGACTCTGTCCCTTGTGTAACTTTAGAGTGCAAAGGGCATTACTGCTTAGTTAACTTAGAAGACCTTTTGGGTCAGTTTACCCACGTGAAAAATGACTGTGTCGGTGTGTGGTGAGAAGCCAGGCCCAGTCAATGATTTAAATTACTGTGTCAACATTCACCGAGGGAGGAGAAATTAGTCATTGTCGAATGATACACTGTTGGCATCTACACTGGGCTGTAGAGCCAGCGAGATCTGGATTGGAGTCTTGTTCTGTCACTTACAATGGGCAGTCACTACAGTGGGCATGTCACTTAATCTCGCTGATTCTCAACATTCTTTCTCCTACCTGTGAAAGTGAGGGTAATGATGACTCTTCACAAGGTCATCGTGAAGATTAAAGAGCAACATTCATTTCATAGCCAAGGGTTTAGAAAATTACAGTTCGGAGCTTACCCTCTTCTTGTTTTGGTCTCACTCTCACAGAGGCAAGGAAAGCTATTCACTGATTTATTCAAGGAGCCCTGTGCCACCCCTCACGGGAGGTGGGCAGGTGAGATATGTGAGACATAATCCTTTGCCTCACCTCAAGGAACAAAGGAGCCCGTTGCCCTCTGTAGAAATAAGATCACATTGAATAAATTTGGGGTGTGAAGTCTTTCTCTCTCAACTCTTCTTACATGAACTTCTAATAATCTCTAAAACTTGGGCAACTTTGTGGGTTTGATGCCATTATTTATAAATTGCTGGTCTCTCCTATAGAGATAATTACAAATAAAGCATATTAGGGAGTAGGGAAGGAGAAAGGAGGAGAGCAGGAGTGGAATTTTCCACTGAAGTCTGGTAGCATCACCAAAGTAGACCAGTAGCTGGACTTGCAGAACCGCTTCTATGAGAAGAGTGGGTGCTCAGCATTGTGGTATCTTCCAAACTAATGGCAGATGCTTTGGGGGGTGTGTGGCTTCTCTGGAAGACTCAGAGGCCAGGAATCCACAGCTCCATATTATATATTATATAATCAGAAAGGCAGTGAATATTTGCCTGGAGACCACCTTGGGGAAGGGGATGGGGAGGAAGCTTTTCTGTGTGCTCGCTGTCTGTGACAAGAAAATATATTTACAGGCATTTTGTCGGCACTCTCGTGGAGGGAGGACCTGGCAAGTTTCTCGAGAGCCCAGAATGATAATGATAAGAGGGGGTTAATTATGTGATCCACATCATGATTAAGATGTGTAAAGTACCATCGTTGGCCTCTATAGAGCAGGGGATCCTTATTCTGCATGCAGTTTGTGTTGGTCATAGAGCATATTTTGAGCTTTCCATAGTGCTGCCCTAACCTCAGGCTGTCTAACCCAATATTTTCTATGGAGCCTTAAGTTTCTAATTGTGAATTTCAGGAGTTTTTTGGACTCTCATCCCATGTTTCCTTTCATTCAAGGAGGGAGTGGAAAGTATTTACTCTGAGAAATTGCAAGACCCAGGGAGGTTTTCTGAAATTCTTGTGCTCTCCTGTGTTTACCATAAATCTGAGACAGTGATACGATCAGCAAGCTTATTTATATCTGAGTACAAAACACGAATACAATTTAAACAGAGCAGGCTCCCTTTCTAGCAGCTCCCGTTATATGCTGAATATGACTCTTACAACCTTGGTGGACAGTCTGTCCCACCATCAGATATTGATTAGTAATTTAGTTTGCAGTAAATTGTTGCCTGTGCTAACATTTGCATTTCCTTCCTAAAAAAATGGGTTTCTACCTTCAGCTACCTCTCCAATGTCATTTGAAGACTGTATCTGGCTAACTACTGAGGGCTCCCCCTCCCCGGCTTTCTAGAAAACTAGTCACTTCCGGTAAAGATGTGTAGCTCAGGGTTTCAATGCTGCTTTGACGTGACACCCAGACTGCAGGTCATGCCACAGACTGTCACCGTAAGGTGTCTGTTGGCATCCAATAGGATGACTCTTGAGGAAGTGATAACTTTAAAAAATGTATGATGAGTACCACTGAATTAAGACAGATGGGCTGATTTGTGTTATTCCTGAAATAACTGGCAAGTAGGTGTTTATCTCATTTTACAACAGGACAAAATTGCTTTTAGAGTGATTCATTTGTGATCCCAGCTAAGCTGTACTATCAATTTACTTTACTTCTGACTGGTGTATTTGCCTCGGTATTTATTGTGTTTCCCATCAGTATTGTCAAACTGTGGTGCCGCTCTGACACCTCGACATTTGCATTTAGATTATGGGGTTGTGGGTTAGCATTGTAAGATGGTATATGCAGCTACAGTGTGCTTATTGCAGGTGTAGTCAGAGCCATTTCTGACATTTTTCCTTGGGTTCTGCATGTGAAACCTTGATGATCACTGTGACCCTCTGACAGTTTCTTCTGCCTCCAGTCCCTCCCCATTCCTGTCACCTACTCTGGACACTGATGCTCGAGTGAGTTTTGTAACATGCAAATTTGATTCTTTTAAAGCTTCTTCCTCTGCTTCTTCTTCTTCTTTTTGTTTTTTTTTTTTTTTGAAAGAAAACCCAGGTTCCTGAAGGGATCAGTTTTACCAAAGGCATGAAACTGATTAGGTATGATGGGGCCTATGGTGACTAGGGGAGTGTCTCCTAACAAAGAGAGCACTGCTATTCCGGCTAATGAGAAAGTCAGCCCATCTTCTTAAGGAAAAATCCAGGTTTATGCAGAATGTCTTGATTTTTAAAACTTTGTACAAACAAATTGCATCTGTGCACAGCTTTTGAATCCCTGGCTTATAGTCACTCACTGGTCCCCCCCTTGGACCTTAAGATAACTCCAAACTCTTCAGCATGGGATATGCAACTCTTAATAATCAGGGCTTTGTTTCTATCCTTATCTTCTACCCTGCACTCCATTCCCACCAGTCCCAATGCTACTCACACTGAACCCACTATAGTAAAACCTTCCACAATGCAATCAGTGGATTCCCAAAAGTCAACTGTGCGGAATGAGGTGGGTGGGAGCTACGAGGTGGGCGGAATGACCCGGGAGAGCCAGTGCAGTGAGGCACACAGGTTTCAGGGATTTTGCTGCAAGACCCAAATCCATCCCAGTCCCACCTGTGGTTTGGTACAGGCTGGTGGTGGAGGTCTACTCTGGCTTAGTTCTTTTTTTTTTTTTTTTTTTTTTTTATGGCTTAGTTCTTGATGGGAACCATTCTGGTCAGGATAGCAGCAGTGATTCTGGGAATCTTAGCTGGTTATCATTCTTTGGCCCACTCTGGAGCAGTTGGGATGGGAGGTTACTTGGCATGTGGGATCCAGCATCAGCCTTCCTTTATGTGCATGAGCGCCATTTGCACGTGCATGCATACAGGCAGACGTGTGTGTGCGCACGCGCACACACACACACACGCACGCACACACACACACACACACACAGCAAAGAACTTTAGCTGTCCCCATTTGAGAACTGGGACTGGAGAGAGGGCAAGAGCTGAATCTTGTATTCAAATTCACATTATTGCACGACATGTTATCCTGGGGTTTTCCTGTACCTGTAGTTCCTCAGATGTCAGCACTGGGCTGTTTAGCCTCTGGGCCTCTGTAAGGGCTGCTCTGTCTGGTGGCCTCATTCTGGTTAACTCCTCTTAATTTGGGGGGATTCAATTTCTATTTAACCACCTCTTTGAAGACCTCTCCGAGTCCCTGTGAGGAGTCACTTACTTCCTCGTCACTGTGAGGAGTCACTTACTTCCTCTTCAGAATTCTTGGTACGTCTGAACAACTTATCACGTCTCTGTAATTGGTTCCTTCTACTGTGTGTCCCAGGCTAGTTCTGGGTTGCTCGGGGACAGGGACCATATTCTCAGTACCCTTTTCTTTTCCCAGTACCTAGCACATGCTCAGTAAGTGTTTGTTGAATGACAGAAGAATGGAAATGAAATGTAGCCAAATGGCTACAGAAAAGTTTGCCAAGTAAGAATGAAGCAGTTTGGTTGAAAAAATAATATATATTAGTATATATATTTTATAGAATATATTTCATATAATAATATGTACAGTGTATAGTAATATAATATCTAGTAATATTTGTAATTTTAAATATAATCACACATTATAAATATATGTAATTATTAATAATATAATTAATATAGAAACATGTAATCAATATAGAATTGATTATATATTATATTAATTATGTATGATTACAAATTATATATATAATATTACAAATTATATATAATTTATATAATTATAAATTATATATAATGTGTATATATTATATTCTGGCTCCTACAGAGGAGCTAAGAAGTGAGCATACCTTTCTCTCCCTCCCATCCACCAGCCACATTATTCCACATTTTAGTTTCGCTCTGAACTTCCTGGCCCAGAACAAAGGTCTCCATGAGTGAAGCCTTTCTTGCTGCTTCCTGGCTTGGCCTGAAGTCAGATGCGGCAGAAAGGAACCTTACAAATAGATCTGCTCTTGCCAGGTTGCCAGCCAAACTGCGAAGACTTGACACACTCGTTGAAGTTCTAAGCACACTGTCACACCGACCCCAGACTTTCTGCCACTTTCTTCCCCTCCTCCCCCAACTCGAGAATTAAAGTTCCTCAGCAAATTTCCTCCCCCTTCAACTTTTCCACTCTTTGAGTCACCGTCAGTGACGTGCTCTTACCCGTCACTTCAAGTCTTGCTAAAACGAGGTTCTCAGGAAGAAAGGGAATTCAAGTTCAGGGTTAAGATGCTAAAATCAGATTGTTCTCATCTGGCAGTAAATTGGTATGCCACGCTCACCACTGCTGCAGATGAAATTAACCATGCATTGAAATTATTGCAATAGGCAGTGTCATCAAAGCTTATTTGTAATGAAAATATGATGTTTCAAACCTAAACTCAGGAGTATAATGAATGTAGGACCATATGTTTCCCTCCCACGTAGGACTGCAGAGAAGAGATGCTATTTAAAATATGTAGCTGTGGATGGGGCTTGTGGTTTTCTCTGTAGTCCTCACCTCTGGTCACCCGTGCGGGTGGTCCAGGAGTAGGGGGAAGATCAGGGCGCCAAGCCTGGCAGGGACGGCTCCTGAGTCTGAGGTGGTGGCCGGTGGGGTCTCTGGCTTCTCTCCTTCAGTGGCAGTTGTCTGAGTCCTTAGTGATGCCTCCCTGGTTGCCAGCAGTTGTGCTTAGGCAACTGCTGTAATGACGACAAGGAGAATGAAGGGACTGGAGGTAAACTCTAGTGAGTGGGACCCCTGAGACTGATGGTCAGGCTCAGAGGTTCCTGAGGACAGAGTTAGTTGGTGTTCTCACTCATTCGAAACAGAGGGATGGCAGAAGAAACCTTCATTCCAATAGCCAGAAGCCTGTGTTCTTTCTCACTGGCCTTTTCCTGGCCAAAGCTAGCTCTCTGAAGGGGCCGCAGACCTTTGTCCCGTGACCATGAACCTCAGCCACCCAGGTGCTTGGGCTCTGATGCAGCCACCCTGGAGGGCCCGGATGTGTAATTCTAAGTCCTCACAGTAACTCTGACTGGTGGTTATTACCACCTCTGTTTTTTAGGCCAAGAAACTGAGAACCAGAGAGGTTAAGTAGCTTGCCGGAATGAGACCAGCAATCTGAATTATTTCCTGCTTGTTACTGCTAGAGAGCGTGAAGCAGAGGGGTCTAATGAGCTGTTTTGCAGCCTGGTTTTGCCATTAGTAGCCGTGAGACCTTGGGCAGGTTACTTATCCTAAGTCTTGATTTTCTCATCTGTAAAATGGGAACAAAGCTTATCTCAAAATTCTTACGGGAATTAAATGAGAGATTGCACATATGGACAGGAATCAGGACAGAGTCAGCGCACATTAAATCTTGGTTGTGAATATCATGCTGTTGCCTCTGCCAGGGTCCGTGGAGGGCCGCTCCGTGCCTTCTGTGTCCGAGCCTCTCCTACCCATATCCCTGTCGGCCTGCCTGGCTGGGGTGGGACCACACGGTGGTGTTAAATGTCTACTTTTTTTGCAAAGGTGACATGAAATAATATAATGTAATGTTGCTGGCGCATAGCGGGTATTCTACGCCGGTACATTTTTTCCTCTCCTGCTCTCAGCTGCCTTCCTCTGTTACTTACATTGCTTTCAGGCCTTTTACAGTGTCATCCATCTGGGTATTCTTATAACCTACGAAGGGGACTTGTGAGGACCAGGAAAGTGTTTAAGACTCAAAGGATATGTTTCCGGTGGAGGAAGTTCAGGCCCCTTTTATAAGTATAAGATGATTTGGGGGGTGTTTGAGTGAGTGAAGAGGGGGAGGGTTTTGGTGGGATGGATTTGTTGGGCCAAAAGGATGGCTTACGCGGAATTCACATCTCCTGAACTTATCCCAGACACAGAAAAATGGATCAAAGCATCCACTTCTTCGTTTCTTGCTCTCCCTATGAAAACATGTGCCATATTACCCAAATTAAAATCCTCCAACAAGTTTCTAGTCTGTGATTTTCTTTTGCCAAGTGTGTATACTATATTATTGTAAAGTCGGGCAGGTCTTCAGCTTTTCATTTGGCTTGTTCAGATAACGAGGTGCAGATGAAGAGGTGACCCTTGTGGATGGCTCTACACGCTCCTTTCATCTCCTGACGGTTTGCTCGGTGGCCGCAGAGCAGCCCCTGTATCTTTCCTCCCTTCAGTTTTACAACCGAAAAATTGAGAGGGCGCGTTCCTACCTTCTGAGCCCAGGGCTTTCACGTCTCGGGAAATAATTTGGGGGGAACATTCTGTGTGTTTCTGGTGAAGCAGTGGCATTGAAAGCCAGAAGGGGTCCTACTTTGGACTTAGTGCTTCGACTGAGAGGTTCTCATACCCAGCAGTGGGAGCAGCGCTTCAGGGCGGCAGGAGGAACACGTCCCGGTCTCATCTTCTTGGTTTTGATCAGTCGTCTCTTTGAAAGGTTTCCTGACAAAAGAGCCTCCCTCACGGCATCGGGGAAGGCAGGCTTGGCATTCCATTTTATGTTGAGACAATGCAAACCAAAATCCCTCCCTGATGACTGTCTGATAAAGGAATAAATTGACTGGACAAGGTGATGCGTTTGCTAGGTCATTCTCACCAATGCACTAGAAACACCTTCTATTAAGAGCAAAATGAGGACAAATTTGTTATGCACCTTTTGTTATTTTTAGATTGCACTGACTTTTTTTTTTCAGGTTGGAGCCTATTATCCTGAACTTCCTAATAAAGAGGAGTGACTTAGAAAACGTTTCATTGTGTTGACCTTTACTTAATTTTCTATGCAAATGAAAAAAACCTATTCCAAGAACCAGTCCATGCTTTAAATATCCCATGTGTATATGTTGTACTTATAAATAGATGTAGGTATGGCTTCGGAGTATATTTTTATCAGCTTGTGTAAGGGTAAAGGGCTTATTTAAATATATATATATATATATATATATATTTGGAGTATATTTTTATCAGCTTGTGTAAGGGTAAAGGGCTTATTTAAATATATATATATATGTGTGTGTGTGTGTCTATATTTATCTGTTTCTGGGAATAGGGTAAAATGGTTCATTTAGGACCATTGTGGTTCTAAGAGATCATGTGGCTGCTAAAATGTTAAAACCGGGTAGTGTTCTAAAAATAATAATATTCCACTGTGGCTTGCCTTTGGTGAGAGCTCTGCGTAGGGCAATTAGACAAAAATGATATTCTGTTGTCAATTTCCTCTTTAGCAGAAGACAGGGGCTGGCAGTGGAGCTAAAAGTGTTTGCAGGGCCGCTGAGAGGAGAAGCCGGCATCGGGAAGCAGCACCTTTTAACGTTTGGGGATTTTTCTTTTAATTTTCTTCAAACGTTCCAACTGTAGGAGGGTGGGTAACACAGCTGTTCTTTGTAGCTTCTCTTCTGGCAGGCCGACAAGAAAATCAGAGAGCTGCTGGAATCCCTGACTTGGCCCATAAATAGCGGCAAAGTGTTTGGTTTTGAAATGCCTGTGTAGCTCATTGACCACGCGCGATGGCTGGGATGCTAATGGTTTATGTGGTCTGCAGGTGACAGGAAGATTTCTGCAGGCAGGGCTTTGTTGTAAATTCAGTTTGCCCGGCCGCCTCCTACCGTCAGAGCTGGTTTCCAAGTGATTACAGGCTTTTTGAGTTACGGCGAGGGGCACCAAGATGAATGATGGGTTGGCCTAACACAGCTGTTGCTCCCGTCGTGAGGAATTCCAACGGACACATAAAAAGAGATGGTGCCGGGGAGATGTGCGAATTAGAAACGAGGTGCAACTTGTGTCACAGAGCGGGGACTTTTGTGATGACGCTGTAAGAGATGCTTAGAACTTTTATGTTATTGTTCCATTACGGCAGTGGACGTGGGGATAATTCATCCAACATGTATTGCTCTTTCTTATTATGACTATTTATTATTAATAGCAATTATGTCTTGTTCCTACAAGGGACTTCCGTTTCACAGTGTGCCCTTCTCTGTCATCTCATTTTATCCTCATACCAAGTGGCAGATATTTATAGAGGGGGTGGTGCTCTTTTCGGGGGAGCCACCCGGCTCCTGTTGTGTGCCAGGCGCTGTTGTAAGTTAATTAAAAAGACACATTCTTTGCCCACTAGGCACTTCTAGGCAAAAGAGACGAGAAAACCGCAAATGCTAAACATGTCATAGCTGTTCTCCAAAAGGCCCTCTACAAATAAGAAAATAAGGGGTGAAAGGGTTTTTTCTTTTTTGTTTTTGGTCTGTTTCTCATCTTGGTGGGCTTGTTCCTAGAGAAATAATGTTGATAAACAACAACAACATTCAAAGACATTAGTACACACTTGGCCCTGTCCTCGCTGGTACCTCGCGTGGATTCCCTCACTTAATGCTCACAGCAACCGGACAACGTTGGTCTTGCTATTAGTTTTGTTTTACTAAAGAGGAAACCACAGCACAGAATGAGCCCAAGGCCACGCAGCTGGTAAAGGCATTGGCAGAACTCGAATCCAGGCCATTTGGTCTTCTTGGAAAAGTATAAAGCTCTCTATTTATGAGGGTGTTATTACTTTATGGTTTCAAAAAGCTTTCTGAGAATTCCCCTGCTCAGTCCAGATGTAATCCTTTCAGAGGAATCTAAAACAATTTCTTTCCAATGATAATTTACCTACTTTGCTGTGTAGTCATCATTTTTTTTTTTTTTAACTTTATGAAGTCTAGAAGAGAAGTCAGTGGGAAATGCAGCACAGTTTCTGAGGCTGGGTTCCCCAAGGGCCATTCAGAACTCTGTACCAAAGCGTGTGACAGAATGTTTTAACCTGAGAAGTGCAGGGCTGTGGTGTCGGGGAGAGGTTGAGGAGGTCTGAGTTTGAGACTGCAGTGAGTTTTCGCAAAATCCTGTCTGGGCTTTCGTTTCATCCCTTGTGAAATCGGGACCATCCTACTCATCTTGCCTGTTTCATTATGTTCCTGGACCTGCCGAGTCATTCTCCCCTCCGAGCCTTTGTGTGTGCTGTTCCTTCTGCCAGGAGTGCCCTTCTCAGATCTTTGCATTGTCTAGCTGTCCCTCATCACACGTCAGCTTCTGGAAAATTCTTCCTTGACCACAATGCTAAAGTGGCAGCCCTCTACTCTTGAGCTTCTATTGTATTATTTTCTTTCACATTTTTATTATTATTATATTCTTAGTATACTTACTGCTTTTAGAAATGATCTCTTTATTTGCTAACTTGTTGATCATCTGTGACCCCAGTGTGCTAGTGTCAGCCCCCGAAAGTAAGGATGTGACCATCTTGTTAACGACGTAAGTCCAGTGCCCAGTACTGTGCCTGGAGCAGAGAGGGTGCTAGATAAATATTTGTTGAAAGAAGGAACGAGCAGATGACTAAGTGAGTTACTTGTTGGAGAGTTATTTGGGATAAAGTAAAGGAAAGTCCTGTATACAAATTGCTGTAAATATCAAGCACAAAGCCAGTGACAACAAAGGGGCAGATCTGCTTAGGATGTTTACATGCAGCTAGGTGCTCCATCAGAGAACGTGCTCGGGTGACCTGCTTGTGTCAGTTCCAGGAACTGGAAGGCAAGATAATAGCTAACTTAAAATGAAAAAGCCTCCTCCCCCCACTCTCCTTATCATAATGCTGGAATTGAGTAAGTAAATTTCTTGGGTATGTTCTTGATTGGAATTGAATAAAAATCAATGTAAAGTGAAGCCCGAAGCCTTCCTTTAGATCTTCCTGTAGACAAAGTTTCATGTCTCTGATCTTATCAGGGAGGACAATCAAAGGGAGGATGTGTTGGGTCAGTCTTTGGATAAAAAGGAGCTCAAGAATAGCCCTTAATGATTTTCTAATACTTGGTCAGCATGAAAGTGCTCCATCGTTGGTCTATGAAAACGATAGCCTTTCTGATAACATAGTGTTCTCATTTCACCGGGAGCTGTTTCGAGAGCCTCTTAGGTGCATTGGCGCTTGGCATTTCATTTTAATTGGAATAATGTGAATCCTGGTTGCTAATACTCAGAATCAGAAGACCCTCCAAATATGGGATACACTTTCAAAAAATATTGAAATTGAGATGTTTGTCTCCACGTATCACATGGGCAGAATGACGTACGCCAAGATACTCCATGTTTTTTTGCAAGCCTCAGGGTTTTCCTAAGCACATCTGACTGTCTTTGCTACCTACCCTTTACCAGAAAAATGTTTATTTAAATATTGTACCATCCCCACAAGCACTTTTATTATTTACCGATTGAAAAAAATGACATCATTACTTTTCTTTTGAATTTTTTAAAGCGACAATTGTGCAATTAAATTACTGACTTCATTTATATTTAATTGTGCTTTTGGTTTTAATGTGCTATTAGACGACGTTTCTTTCTGAGGCTGTTAGTTTTCCACACAACATGGAGAATCTAAGGCTATATCAAGGAAATATATTACACGGGCAAGACAAAGTCTCATTAGTGTTATTTATAGCATGCTGAAACCTCATTAGGGGAAGGTATGCTGGATTCAAAAATGCATTACCGGGAATGCTTTATTTTTTGTACTGGAGAAATTGCTTTTATTGTGTTTCTTTGTCACAAGCATAGTGGCTACTGGACATTTTGGTTTCTTAAAGTATGAAATAAATTAAGTTAGAAGAAAAGAGTAATTAATCCACTAGCAAGTATAGCCTCATCATATTAGCAGAATGGCCTACACATGGTTCTAAGGAATTTCTATTTATCAACGCACCTTACCCTCGCCCAACGATTCACTTATAACTGGTTTCACCTCAGGTAAAAAGTGATATTTTTCAGGGCAGTAGTTTGCATCTTAAACAGGAGTAATGTGCTTTTAGTGCATTTCAAATCAGGGATGAGTGAGTGAAACTTGGGGTGCAAAGTCACAAATTGCCCAATTTAGGAAGTTCTATTTGTTCTAATGGGTGCCATATATTCAAGCCTGCATAAATAGCGTCCAGGAGGCATGCCAAAGGACTGTGATTTGAGGCAAATGGGAGCAAAAGAATGAGTCCCTGAGTTGTCAGTCTCAGGAATGAAACTCATTTGGTGTGTGTGGTTGCCTGATGGGATGGAGTAAGGAGGTGCTCGACTATTATAGCTAAAATTCTGCTCTTTTTTCCCCAAGACTTTGCCTTGCTGCAGGGTAGGTTGGTGGAAATCGTTCAGACCTGGCTACTCATTTCTCTGCTCCGTTATCATCCTGGCTGTCGTTGTTTATTGTCATCTGTCTTTGAGTGAAAGGCTGTATCAGTTAGGAATAATTTCTACTGTAAAATTCAGAAAACCCAACTGATAGTTGTTTATGATATTAAGTATCTACTTCATATCTATTATTTACTTAACAGGAGAGATAGGTGGTCTCAGGGCTTGTTCATTAGCTCAGCAGTATTATAAAGACAGGTTCTTTCCATCTCTCTTCTCTAAAGCTCTCAGCTTTTTCTTTTCTTTTCTTTTTTTTTTTAAGCAGAGGTCTTCTTAGAAGCCCATATGATTTAGATTTATTTATTTGTTTATTTATGACTGTGTTGGGTCTTCGTTTCTGTGCGAGGGCTTTCTCTAGTTGTGGCAAGCGGGGGCCAATCTTCATCGTGGTGCGCGGGCCTCTCACTATCGTGGCCTTTCTTGTTGCGGAGCACAGGCTCCAGACGCACAGGCTCAGTTATTGTGGCTCACGGGCCCAGTTGTTCCACGGCATGTGGGATCTTCCCAGACCAGGGCTTGAACCCGTGTCGCCTGCATTGGCAGGCAGATTCTCAACCACTGCGCCACCAGAGAAGCCCGCTCTCAGCTTTTTCTTCATGACTGTTGCCACACGGTCTCAAGATAGCTGCCACAGCTCCAAGTATCACGTCTTTACACTAAGTATTGCAAGCAGAAAGGGACAGGCACAGGCAAGTCTTGTAAGTTTGTATCTTTTTTTTTTCCGTAGCGAGGAAGCTCCTCCCTCAACCTCTGCAGGCTTCATCTTAAATTTCATTGATCAGAACTGGTCCACTTGACCCTCTCCTCCCCCAAACAAATAAAATTACCAGGATTGGACTATGGTAAGGAGAGGGATCCCTGTTCCCTAAGATAAAGCATTCTCTCAACAAAGAAAAAGAGGGCATATGGCTATTGGGTAATGAATATCCAGTATTTATTATCTGCCTTGTTGGTCACAAAGCAGTTTATAAGGTTTGTTTGCTTATTTGTTTGTTTGTTTTCGCTCAGTAAATATTTCTACCAGTTACACTTGTGATATTGTTCTCTCGGTCAAGGTAGAGATTTTCCCATCTATCCTTCCTCTTTCCTTCCATTTATCCATTTCCCCCCCATCAACTTACCAAACATTTGAATACTAGCTTCTATGTACTAGGTACATATTAACTGCTTTGTGGAACAGAGAGATAAACTAGACATGGATTCTACTCTAAAAGCATCCCTGCTATAATTTGGAAATTAGACATATGCCTAAGTAATCATAACTCAAGACAGAAAGTATGAATTGACCTGAGAGTTCAGAAGTGGGAGAACCAGGGACGCTTTCTGGAATAAGATTGGATTTGAGCATTTTATTTCTATCTAATACCTATATTAAACATAATAGCCCTTCCTGTATCTTTGTCATTGGAGAAAATGTCCATGATTCTCTCAGAAGTTATTTTTGACAGCTTCTCTTGCCCCGGCTTCCTGTGACACATCTTGGGGTGGAGTGGTCTCTGGTTAAAAAAGGAGTGGAGAAGGGCAAGGGATGGATCTTGATGTTCTTTCGCCTCACTTGATAATGAGTGTATTTGAATTTGTGGATGAATTGGGTGGCTGGTTTTGATGAGATTTCTATTGGAATTATGTCACCAATGACTCCAAGTGGTGCATGCAGGGCAAGATCACTACAGCAAAAACCTAGAGAAGAAATAGACATCATCAGCCACGTTAACAGTGATGAATGATCATGGCACTGATGTGGTCTTTTTTTTTTTTTTTTTTTTTTCCTCTTGGAAGCAGACAGCCCTCTACCTGGCTACATTTCCAAGGCATAGTGACATAAATAGCTTCTGGGTATACATCTAGAAATGTTCTACCTGCTAACTTAGACTTGAAGGCAGAAAACCACTAAGGGCAGACGGGCACACTTGAGGTTCATGTGTCAAATCCAGCCTGTGGTCATATTTTGTTAGGTGTACATGGTGTTTTAAAAATCATGAAATTAAAATTCAGATTTTGGGCCTAAGAAATGGAACTGTGTATAAATTCTGGGTCCATATTCCTACAGGGCAATATTTGCCTAGAACTGTGAAGCTCCAGCTGCCTTGAACAGGGCATATTCCCTTCAGTTTGCCACATTACCTCCCATTCTCTGTTGCCTCACACTGGCTCTACTTGATTCACATGTAGTCCCTGGTGGACAGTGAAAACTTTGGAGTTTTGTCTCCCTGAGTTAGAGACTTTAGTTCAACTTAGGCACCACAGAACAGGTGACTCTAGCCATTTAGAAATTACTGACTTTTCTTATCTTTCAAAGTCCTCAGAGAAAGCTCACCACTATCTTCTAAAGGTTTTATTATTTTGTTTGTTTGTTTTCTCTAAAGTAATGAATAACTTTATATTTGAATTGCTAACAGCTCTGTTTATAATGTGTTGACATCTCAGTTAGTTTTAGAAATGGAGTAAAACTATTTGGAGTTAATCAAGCCAAGTGTAAATTAATACACTTCTTCAGAACTGTTTTATATATATATCATATATGTATATATAATATTCATATATACATATATAATACTCATATATACATACACTATTCGTGTATACATATATTACTCATATATGCATAGACTGTATAGTCATATATGCATATATCATTCATATATGTATATATTATATGCATATATTTATATATTCATATATATGAATACATATACTAGTCATATACATATATATATACATACATATATATATATATATATATATATATATATATATATATGAACTTTCTCCACTGGGAAGCATTTGGAAGGCAATTAACTCTTTCAAGAACTGTCATTAAATGATCCCAAGTGGATTGAAAGGGTTAACTCACCTTCCAAGTATGCAGTTAACTTCTTCAGGGCACTGCGAATTACAATCTTGGAAAATTTGGTTGAGTTATTGTGGTTGTTACCATTGCTGTTAAATAGTAGTAATAATGGATTTATGTACTACCTTGACACCACAGAG
Organism: Lagenorhynchus albirostris; assembly: GCF_949774975.1. Taxonomy (NCBI): domain Eukaryota; kingdom Metazoa; phylum Chordata; class Mammalia; order Artiodactyla; family Delphinidae; genus Lagenorhynchus; species Lagenorhynchus albirostris. The sequence goes on from NC_083098.1 coordinate 97,833,206, forward strand.
CTAAAAACAATTACATTTAAATATCAATTTAATTTAATGTGAAACCATGTTTTGTCTAATCATTGTAGCTAATTGCCAGCTTTTAGAAGCCGTTGCCACGACATTTTTATTAATGGTCTGGTAGCAAGTTAGCTGTTTGGAAGTTTCTTCCATGAAGTATCATGCAGTGTGAATTTATGTGTATCAAAAGTATCTTTTTAAATGTATTCACTAGCTGATGTGTATACAATATATGACCTACTGAAGATCAGAAACATCAGTGGAGTGAACATGTCTTTGAATCAAATATGTCTGGAGAACGTTCATGAGGGTAAGATGAAGGCTTCAAATGATGAAGTCAATCTACAAAACAATGAATAAAGAAAGTTGGCTCTCCCACTCTTTCTGTCACCTAGGAATCCCTGTTAACAATCCATAGGTGTTCAATAAATACCCAGAGATCAAACAGTATTGTAACAAACTATGTTTGCAGTCATCTCCCCGGGGGCAGTGCAAATGGTGTGATGTCAGAGTAACACCAAAGAAAGATTAAATGCCTTAAATGCTTTCTCCCTTAAGCTTTTAAAACAAGAAATGATCAAAAAGTTAAAGTCGGTGGGAAATAAAACAATATTTAAATTGTTTATATATAATGGGGTTGAAATCAGAAGGCCTGGTTTTCAGACTTGATTCTTCCACTTTTTAACTGTGCACCTTAAGCAAGTTATTAGACATTTATGAGTCTTTTCCCCTGTTAAACGAAGGTATACCTTCATGAGATGTATGCTGTACACCTCATAGGATTCTTGAGAAGTGAGAGTAAGATGATTTCTGTGGGCAGCTTGCATAGTGCTGGACACATTGGAGATACTCAACGTGCTGGTCAAGTGTTAGTTGCCTCTCCTTTTATATGAAGAAAGGCTTTTTTTTACACAATGTATGTTAGAAATTTCAAAGAAATGGCCAACATTATTGTACTAAGTTTATGAAAATGATATGGTTGTTCCTACCTGTGTTTCTTGCCTCATCCAGAAATACCCACCTGACTACCAGACGCCTGGTCCTCCTTTCCTATTGATTATTTTCCTGATGATTTGGTGATGCTTGTTGCTGAGCTGGAAGGGTGTGGTAGGTTAGGAGCTGAGGCTTTAAGTCCTGTGGTACTAAATTAAGTGATTTAGACAGATGTTTGTTTAATATGTACAGTTCAGGGAACATATCAATGTCCACGTGATTCCATATTCAGGTCAACCTCTTCCTGAAAGCCAAGGGGTTGAGATATTTGGAAATGAAGCAGGGCATATCGAGCTCTTAGGTTAAAATCTGATGGTTTGTCTTTTACCACTCGGGTCATCTCTACACATAAAGTGTCCCATTGGTCTTCCCACCTAAGGCTAAGTCACGTGGCTGAGATAGGTGGGTAGACCAGATGGCTAGGGGAGGGCACTCACATCCAGGCCCAGGACCCCAAGCTTGCTGTGGTAGATAGCAGAGCACCAAGGAAGCAAGGAAGTGGTGTGGAAAGATGTTCAGTCTGATTGTCACCTGTGAAAAGGTTAGAGAGTTTAGAGGGCAGAGGCAGCGATCCCTGCTGGGAGAAGGTTGCTGGGAGGCCCCCGTTCCCTCGCGCCTCCCCTCCTCTCTAGGCTCCTGGGGCTTCTTCCTTCTCCTTCTCCTCTGTGGGGATGCTGAACTCATCTGTAGCAGCTGTAGAAGGGGATCTCTGGCTCCGTGCCACCACCTCTTAGGAGGCCAAGTTAGACCAGGGAATGGAGTTTCAACAACTCCTTGTGCCTCGCATCCCTGCCCCTTCCCTTTTCTCCCACATCCTCGAACTTGCTTTTCCTTCCCACCCCATTGCTCACTCTGTTGTGAAGGCCTAGGAAAGAAAAGAGGTGTGGGCTACACCACTTGTCAGCATCTATTTTCAAGGTCGATTGTGGGGATCAATAATTGAAGAGTGAGTTTTAAATACGAAGTGTCATATAAATGCTAAATAGACTTGTAATTGATGGGGATGCTAACGTTTCAGATACCATAAGGTGGGGTGGGAATGAGTAGATATAAATGCTTATTCCATAAATATCATGACAAAGTAACACGTTAATTTGTTCAACAAATATTTATTGAGTGCCTGACTGCCTCGTAGGAGCCAGACTTTATGGTAGGTGCTAGAGATACAGAGGGAGCAACCACAGAAATGACGATAAACCTCCTTTCCAACTCCTGCCCAAGGAACTTATGTCCTGATGAAGAGAGATAGGCAGTAAGCAAAGGAATAAGATACATAGTGTCAAAAAATGCTGTTAGGTCCTATGGAGAAAAGTATAAAGCAGAGAGGGGTATAAGGACTTGGGGAGAGGTGCAGTTTTAAATGGGATCAACTAGACAAGGCCTCATTGGGGCTATAGTATTTTAATAATTAATTTTTACCAAGGAGTTTAGATTTTCCAAATTAAAATCTAATTCAGAAAAACATCTATTTCAACCTAGGGTAAAGAATGCCTTTTCTGTTATGTAGATATCCTTTCTAGAAATGGCATTATGGTTGCAGATAAGGATGTGTGTGTGTGCGTGCATGCGTGCGTGTGTGTGTGGTTTTTTACAGCTCCAGAGTCAAGGTTTTTGTTGTCACCAATACTTCTAGATTCCACTAACGCTCGAATCTTGTTTTTTTCCAATTCTTTCAATCTTCCTCTTCCTGTCTCTTTCTCTCAATATATCCCTTCTGTTTCCTAAGTTTAGTAGCATCTTCTGCCCAAAGTCACCCCTGTATGTTTTCCTAGAAATTCAAATTCAGAGGCCCCTGAGAGCTCGTGGATGAGTTCCTGGAGCCACTGGGTGTGCGTGGAAATGTGTACAGCTGTGGTCAGAGCCCAGGCTCTGAAGGCAGCACTGAGATCTTGGGCAAGTTTTGGATCTTTCTGGGCTTCAATTCCTCATCTGCAGAGTGAGGCTAATGATTCCTAGTTTGGAGATCTGTGGTGTGAATTAAATGAGAGGACCCAAGGAAAGTGTACAGCACACTGCCTGACCTGCAATATGGTCAAGAGGTGTTGGGTGCTTACGTCCTGATTGTTTTCCTCATTCTACGTTTTGGAAGCTAATTAGTATAGATTTTTATCTTAGAGCCAGGATGGATCATGGAAATCATCTGGTTTAATGGTTTTCAAATTATTATAATTTTTAAATCAATAGAAGGAACCCTATTTTTTCCCAATGAAATTCTGGCATGGAACCTCAGAACATAAGGAAGATAAATGAGATGAAGCTTGTTGAAATGGGAGCAAGAAATCAGGATCCTGCCCACCTAGCCTGTACCCCTTGACACCTCAACCTTCCCTTCTCTCCACAAAACAGCCTGTAAGGCACTTCTGAGAAACGCTAGGGTTTCTTAGGCCTTTTAGACCAGCCAAAGCCATTTATCAGAGGGAGGCTGACTATAATCTTCCCTCAAATGCTCTGCATCCTTAAATACTCTCAATCAGTCAACCTTGTCTCCTCTCTGGAAGAATTTGGGATGGGAACTGGCACTTTGAATTTCTCACCTACCTACTCCGTCCCATTCTTTTTTTGTATTCTATTGAAGTTTTCCTTTCCAAGGTCACCAGACTATCTGCCTGGCAAACCCAATGGATTTTTCATCCAGTTTTATCTCTATGCAGAACGTGCAACTAACCGTCTCATCCTTTCTGAAACTCCATCATCCTGGGGCTTCCATGATCCTTAAGTAAGGGCCTGAGGCATCTTAATAACGCTTCCTGAATGATAGCTTTGATTGTGTCACTCCCTTTCTCAGAAGCTCTCCATGGCTCCCTATTGCCTGTAGAATCAAGCACGTACTCTGCAACCAATCTTCAAGGCCTTTCGTGATCAATCTGCTATAAAGCTCCTTTTTTAACCTTAAATTTTATGACTTCCCTGGATTCTTGCCTGAACCTGCTCTATGCCTCCCAAAATGTGTTTTGAAAGTTCAGAAACTTTACTTATGGCTGGGGAAGGAAAAAAATAAGGGTAGGATTAGGGAAGATGAAAAAGAGAAAGAACCACTTCACCTGGACTTGGTAAGATGGGTAAGATTTGAAACCGTAGAGATGGCAGCAAGAGCATAACATGTTCCCTGCAATGCGTTAAGGGTGAATATGTGCTTTTGTCAACCCTGCTAGATGGAAATTATTTGAGATCATGGACTAATGTGCTATTAGAGCCTCCACAGTACACGACTCTCAGCTCTGCCCACCATAAGCCTCAACAAACAAATGCACAAAAGAAGGAATGACCAACCAAATGTGTGAAAAAATCTGCACAAGTTTATATAGTCTATTAATGAATAGATGAAACCCTTTGAAAAATGAAAACTAATATAGAAATGTGTTTTATTATCTAATCCCCTAATGTGCTTTTTGTTTTATAAATGATGCAGTTATGTTATTATAATGTGTTTATGTCCATTAATAGTTTTGTCAGAGGAAAGCCAGTGTCCTGTTGGAATTATTTATATACCTGGACTTTTTATCATGGCTTTTCCAAAGGATGCAGTATCGGTTATTTTTTTGTTTTTAACCCAATAATGCTGCATCACCAAGCACTCCAAAACTTGGTGGCTTGAAACAACCACTGTTTATTATTTCTCATAGGTCTATGGGCTATCTGTACAGTTCTTCTGGTCTGAGGCGGGCTCAGATGCTCTCAGCTGGGCTCACTTTTGTGTCTGGGCCAGCTGGTGGGCCAGCTGGGGGCTGGCGAGTCGGAGGATAAGCTTCACTCTGCTCTAAGTGATCATGGGCTAGCCCAGACTTGTTCTCTTGGTGAAGGCAGAAGAAAAAGAGAGAGACTAGAAGTATGCAAGGGCCACTAGCCTCAGATCACACGCTCACACTGTTATTTCCATCATATTGTATTGGCTAGAGCAAGAGACAACGTAGCCAAGCTTCAAGAAATGGGGAGGTGCTCTCCACTTCTCAGTGGAAGAAGCTGCAGAGTCATATGACAAAGGGCACAGACACAGGGAGAGACAGAGAGCTGGGGACATCCATCTTTGCAGTCAGTCTGCCATGGCAGACCTACATGCTTCGTCAGTTTTTCTTGAGATTAAGAAGGAGACGAAGGAAGATACACATTACTCTAACTTGAGGGACCATGAACTTCCTTTTGCCTCGTTGATACTCAAGCTGCTGCTTAATGTGCTCAGAGTATTACTACGCAATCTGCCCCTGAAGCTGATTTGATTCTTTAAAGGCTAACTCTATATTCCGTCTCTTTCGTGCCCTCTTAGTTTCTTATCTTCTAACACAGGAAATGATAGATCAGTTATTTGTTGCCTTTGTGTCTCTAATGAGTAGAGAAAAGAAAAGACATTGGGAAGTTCCTAGGAAGCAGATATGTAGAGAAATGAGAAGAGATAGCTTTGATTTGCCTCTTTCTTGGCGGTTTTTTCAAAGGTGAAATCTAGAAGAAAGTAGAGTGAAGTCTCGGGGGACATCTTTGGGTCTGGGAAGGATCTAACCAGGTGTGGAAAGGTATCTGTGCGGCGGGAAGCACATAGAAGTGCTGATCTGGAGTATTGGAAGGCATGAGAAAGAAGGGGCTGATCAATAGCTGTTTCTCAAGTGCGGAGCATAATTTGTGTCAGGCTGCTGAAATGAGTTAGTGCTTCATAGTTAATGGCTGTGAGCACATTTTGTTATCGCTGCACTCTCTAAAATGTTTGCCATCCACAATTTTAAAACGCTGTGAGTGACTCACGGCCAGTGTGAGTAATGCACTGGAGCTCTGTGAGCTGGGGCCTCTTCTATTCTGAAAACCTTCCCCTTGGACATCGTGTCTCTGTATTTACCTCTCTGGCTTGGCCGCCTCTCATATCATCTGGTATTCTTGCCATCTTGTTCGGACATTACTCTTCCTCAAGTTGCCCTTCTTTCCTTGGGGGCTGTCCTGGTTCCCCCACTCAGTCTTTTCTTGAACCAGGTGGAAACATCTTTCCCTTGACATTCAAAGTGTGGTCCATGGACCGATAGCATAGATATACCCTGGGAGCTGTGATTCAGCCCGACTGAATCAGAGTCTTCATTTGAACAAGATCCCCAGGGGATCCGTGGGCACATGAAAGTTTGAGAAACACTGCACTGTTCAACAAACATTGATCTTCACCCCTGCTATTTCTGTTCCTTCACTGTTAACCTCCCCCAGGCCCTTTCCCGCCTTACCTTAGCTCAGAAAATGCTCATCCACTTTTCACTAAACTCTGTATGAGTGATTCCAAAGTGTGATGAGTTTCCCTGCTGTGGATTGACATAAAGGCCCATTAAAAAGATCTTTTCCCACCAAGGTTGCTTCTTTGCTTGGGTAAGTGGAAACTGGTGGTGGCCGTGGGGTCTTCTTCCTTTGTAATGTGGTGTGAGCCACAAGGTAGTCCGAAATCAGACATTTACGAAAGCAAAGGACACTCTGTCTTACTCTCGCCGTACCCTAATATTAATCAAGGCTTCCTGCCAGGAGAGTGGGTACTGTGTGTGATTAGAGGCATATTAGAATATGATCTCATTTAAATTGCTCCCAATTGAGTGAGTTATACCCATTCCTTGAGTCTTTTCCATGAACCGTGTGCCAAATCCTGAGCCAGGTATCTATTCATATTATGATTTAATCAGCACATCAGCCCAATGGAGCATCCTCCCCATTTTACAGATATGAAAGTGAGGCTCAGGGAAGGGAAGTAATTGCCCAAAGTTGCATAACTGGTGAACTGCAGGATTTGAAAGAGGCTACATTCTTCACTTCTCTGTGATTTCTCCAGCTGGAACTTCCTTTTTCCGCTTCTAGAAAGCTTTTTCCTCTGGGTTTACTAGGCATATATTTTTGAGAAGCGTCGTTACACTAAGCTAATTCCTGATCTTCGTCCGCCCCTGGGCTCGCGTATTTCGAGTCCACGTCCCCACACTGTCTTCATTGTCTGTTCCCCGTGCTGCCTCCAGAAGAAGGTCCGTTCTGATTCCTTCCAACGAGATGGCAACTCTCTCTTCTTCGATCTGTGTTGCCTGCGGTCCTCTGAAAGCTTTCCTTACTCAGGGAATTACCTGACGCTTTCTCTAACAAGGACGTTCCATCCTTTGCTCCCCTCTGTCCACTTTGCCCTGCCTGGCACTGTGCCTGGCACATCACAAATAACACATATTTGTTCAGTGAATTGAATCTGAGCTGATTTCTCTCTGACAGGGACCTTGGGAGTGTCAGGACTTCGGGTGGAGGGAAGGTTGTTAACAGAGGAGAATTTCTCTACACAGACTATTTCACACTTTTTGCCAAGGGCCGGCCCAGATTTCTCTTAAAATCCAGTCCACAAAGAACCGAAGCTGAGGGGATGATGAGCTTGCCCTCCTAGGGAGAGGGGGGCCCACACCACTGCTTTTGCTCCTTAAGAATCTCAACGAGAAAGAAAGCAGAAAACATTTAAAACTTCCTCTTGGAAAGCTCTTCTGCCTCTGATTTTTTCAGAATGTCTTCAAGTGATTTGGGTCTATTTTTAATACCCGTGAGACATGATGTTGTAAGGAGAGCTAAATATAGGGGCCACATCCCCCTTTCTTTTATTCATTGGCCTTAATCTTCCTGGGAGGAGAAGAAAATGCACATGATATTTCACCACAGAGTTGTGACGTTTGCCCTGCTGGGCCTTGCTGCGAGGAAATTCATAAATACCATGTCGGAAATAAAGATAATGAATGGATTCTTTTTGGAGAAGATGTGAAGTGGGAGTTTATTTATGTTAAACCTCCCCTGTCTGCTGAAGACGGCGAGATAGTTCCTCTCGTTTTCCTCAGGGTCCTCTGGGGACAGCAGGCAGCCTGTGTTACTGGGGCGAGCTGCAGCACGCTACCAACAGAATCGAGAAGAGCCGGACAGTCAGCCAGAAATAACACACGGCATCAGAACAGCAGCTATAATTCCGGTTTATTATATACTTACGAGCTTCCTTCTTCTCTCTTTTGAAAAAGAAGGCATTAAGTGGTTGTTAAAAGCAAACAACTTTGTGAGTACCCGTTGGACCAGAAGGAGAGACCGGAGCTTACTGCGGCTGCCCTAAGCCTGAGGGATCTGGGCCGGAGGGCTCTGCTCTCTGTCTTATGCCTTCTTTGGGGCCTTTGCGTTTCCCACACACCTTCAGGATCCATTGTTTCCACTTGTTTTGGGTGGATCCCTACATCAGCATCAGCATCTGGGGATGTGGCTGGGATGCATCTTCAATCTGACGCTGGTGCCATCGTTACCTGTGGTTGCTTTGGAGGCCGATTAAGAAGGGAAGCAGTCGGGGGTGTGGCTCCCAGGATGGGCTCTGGAATCACCCATTTGGTCGTGGATTCGCTCCCTTAAAGCCATGAGAACCTTGCAAAATTATTCGACTTTTTCATGCTTCAGTTTCCTCATTGGTCAAAGAAAGATAATGATAATCTCATACAGAATTGTCTTAAAGATTGCTGTGCATGGCGAGTAGTAAACACTCAGCATCCTTTAGCCTCTAAGTCTACCCTTGTAACAAAGGCTGGGCCCAGTGCATCTTCTAGAGCAGAGACATGATTCAGGGTCTGATATAGTTACTGTGTTTTAATAACCATCTACAGGATGGTCTTGCCTTAATTTGGTTTCTAAATCTGCTCACTGTCCTGATTCCTAGTGTTGTTCTAGGTAGAGTGGCAGCCTTCATTTCAGAGAAGTTGCATCTATATTAAGTGCCGTATCTGTGCTTCACGTGGGCTGCATCTTGGGGAAGAGGTCTTCCCCCTGCCTCCTCTGTCATTCCCCAGGAAATAAGAGTGGCCCACAACTCTGCCTGAGAGACGGAACTACGGCTGGAAACATTGAAGGATTTCTTCTAATGGGGTAGAAATCAAAAGGTCCTGAATGGCACTCTTTCTGCCCAAGTCCAAGAAATACAGTCCCCAGTTACTCCCTAAACCTTCCAACAGAAGCTGCATGTTTAAATCTCTTTGCTTGTGTGTGCTCCTGTCCCTCTGTCTTCAGAAAGGCAGCTCTCCAAAGGAACATCTTTTGTTAAATGACATTCAAAAGACTTAACACCTCTGCTGATCTCTAGTTGGTTGGCCTCTGAGGGGACTTTTGGCTCTCTTAGATAAATCATGGCTGTTCAGACAGAAGCTAGAAAGTACGAATTTAGACACCTTGGGGATATTAGGTCAGAAAACCCCTTGTCCCCAAATTTCTCTGTTTATACAAATCATTGACTGGAATCTAGCAGAGGAGAGTTTGTCTGTGTGGGCATCAGTGTCCTGTAGGTGTCCGTGGATATTTGGATTTGGAAATCAATCTAAAAAGAAAAAAAAAGAATTCATGGGTCAGAGTGCTGTGAAGTCTTATTGGTTCTGTGGTCTGTGTTTCTGTAGAAACCTTTCAGAAACTATTTGATTTAAAAACATGACCACCAAAAACCTTAAGCCTAGATTATATACTCAGATTTGGGGCAGGGTCTCCACATTGCCTTCTCCAAGGACACGGCAACAGGAGCGGACCTCCTGGCCTTGAGCTAGGCCGGCATAGGGGGTTGGGATGGATGGATCCCTGGGGCAATGCCAGCATCCTTCCTTCTCCATGTTCAGATATTACTGTGGCTGAGATGGTTTGCTTACCTGGCTGTCTCCCTCACATGAGGGCAAGGAGTGTGTTCCTCATCTCTAATGCCCAGCACCGTTCCTAGCACATATTAGGTGTTTAGTTCATGATCTTAGAATCCATGAGCTATAAAATAATGTGAAAAGCCACTTTGCATCTGTGTAGTTATAAAGAAAGACATTTATCTTGATTTCTGTTACAGGCCTGGATTTACCTCTGATGCCAGTTTAGGAAAAATGTTTAGAAAAACATTTGGATTTGAATTCTGACATTTGGTCTGTCTATTAATTTATGGTTTATTTGATAGCTCTAAGAGACATGTTTGAAATTTGAAATGAATTAAATAAATTACAGAATTTGTCTCCCTACCTCTGTCCCCTAGAACCCAAAAGTGTTAATCAAATATGTGCTCAATTTCATGGTTGCTAGGTTATCGCATGGTCTGCATCTGCAAATTGGAGTTTATTTGTTGTAGAACGTTAAAAAATTATGGCTGTTCAGACAGAAGCTAGAAGGTACAAATTTAGCTCTTATTTTGTAGTTCCTGTCATAATGCTTTCCTGGGAAAAAAAATGAACAGCATGTTTGTCACGAGTGGTCTTACCTCTAAATTATATTGGTTTTTTTTTTGTGGTTTTAAGCCAGATTCTTGATGTTACTTTAACTTGCTTTTCCTGGTTTAATTTATTTTAGTTGGTAAAGATTATTCATCACTCATTCAATTCCAGGGTTATCTATTGATTCTTTTCTCCCCATTTGGTATTTTCTGACATTTTGTGGCACTCAATATTGATTTATACAAAATCAGTCATCTAAATGTCCAGAGGAGGTGTCATTCACTTGTCATCAGCTGTTTTTCTGAGCTAGTAAGTGGAATAGTCACGTACACTGAGGTTGTTGAGTGATTTAAGGGCTGGAGTCCCGCCCGTCACACCTGCTGGATAGTGTTGATAAAGATCCTTACAGAATTTTGAAAGTGAGATCACTGAGAAGATTCTCCAGAGGCAGCATCAAGCAGTTTCTTAGTAGGGGGCTCAGTTCTTCCATGTAACATTTATCAGTTATTCTGTTCCTCAGTTACTCTAAGCCTATGCTCTAAATTAAGAAAAAATAAATAAAATAAATAAAGCTTGCTATGCAAATACACCTTCCAGATAATTCTTCCTTTGTTTCCTAAATTTAATGAATCAGCCTTGATAAGATGCAAATAGATTCTGTAGATCTGGAGTGGGGCATGAGATTCTGCATTTCTGCCAAGCCCCTAGGTCATGTTGGTCTGTACACTTTGAGTCCTTAGCCCACCTATTAACCAAATTCCCATTCTGATTCCTTCGTATTTTGAAATTCTTGAACTGTATCTGAGGTTCCCCAGGCATTCAGATGTTAGTATTAAATGAAGAGGGAAGAGATGGACCCCCTTCCTGCCCCCACCAAGTTATATCGGCATTATATTTTTCCAATGTTATATTTTTTAACGGCAATGAGAACCTAGGTGTATGTTACAAATCCCTAAACCAATTGGATAGCTTCTAATAATCTTCCAAGAATCTGGTGGTTAGTAAAGTCAATTTTCGTGAGTCTTTGAATTTATATTTCTTAAAGTTATTTGTGCCTGAGGGGCTCTGGCAATCCCTCACTTCCTCGGTTCTAAGCCCTTCTCCTCTTCTGAGGTTCCTCTGGCCTCCATCTTCATTTCTTGCCTGGTGGCAAAGAGTCTTACTCTCTAAGCTGAACTGAAAAATAACTTGTGACAAAGTGTTAGGAGATAAAGCTTTAGGTGGCCCCTCCTAGGAGTATATGCAATTTCATAGACAGTGACAGAAAAGTTTTTAAAATCAAAAGATATGACTGGTGGAATTTTAGCCCCATGGCAGTCTACTGGAGGACCCTTTTTGGGGGGTCAGGAGGAAGAGGGAATGATGTTTCCAGCCTACCACATAGCCTATTTCTCATTCATTCTTCCTACTCATAAGATCTACCTTCCCACTCTACTCATGAGTCCATTGGTTATGACTTCTGGGGGCTTATGGCTTTCAGGTAGTCTTTAAAGTAATCTCTTTCAAGGAAGTATTCTGTAATTCATCTCTGCTGTGCGTACCATTTGCTAAGGCAACGCTCTGTGTCTACGGGCTCTCTCGATGTCCAGGATCTCACAAAGTCCGGAACAGTATATAAACATACTGGAAGGGGAAATATTATTTTTATATTGAATTGGAAGGATGATGTATGGAATATCTTCACCTGGTCGGACTTAGATTTGATTCTTCTCAAGTCAGCGACAGATTCATATGAGGTTCTCATCTGTATGTTGCTTTTTATTACATTATTTTGCTTCAGGCTCAAACATATCAAAGTGATTCAGACACTGTGGATGAAATCATCTGATTTCCATCAATAAAAGTCTACTAAATCCTTTCGATTATAGGCAGTTGGTATTATTACACGGTTATAGGAAGACATGGGGATGCTATGCACTAATTAATAGGAGTCTACGTGGCTCAGATTTATACAATGATGAATGTTTATAGTTATAGCCAGACTGGTTCTCACTTAAGCGATATAAGTAGATTTAGGTATTGAAATGGATTCTGTGTCTTGGTTTGAATATTTGAGTCTATTGCTTTCTATCTCTGTTCACTAGGAGTCGATTAAGAAAAGGTCCTTTCTAGTTTACCTTCTTATTCCATGATTGAAAATGGTTGTTGACTGATTAATCATGTAAGTTGATTAAGTTGGGGGATCATAAATCATATACCTACACAAAAATTTGACTTTTGCTTAAAATCCGTAAATGCACATGTATTCACCAGGGTATTGCTGTGGAGCTAAGGCCTTTTCTCTAAGTAGGGGTCCACAGAGTGGAATTTTGGAGTCTTTTTTTTGTGTAAGCTATAGCCCTAGAGGAACCTCTACAAATTCCATTTTCAATGTCTTTAAAGGTAATTAAGAATTTTAAGGCAGTGACCAGTAACTTGAGTAGAATCTGTGCAGACCTTTATAATCCCTGCCCCTGCAACGACAATATTTTTAAAGCAACTTTTCTTTATTGGGTCTTTCCAAAGCATTTGACTAGTTTCATGAAAGCAACAGCTCCCTTTCCATTGAAACTCATATTTTATAGCTATATTATTTAATTAAATTATGTAATTACATTAACAGGCACAACTGGTATAAATAGGATTGGGAACAAACACAAATGAATCTTGATAAGCTTACAACTCAGCCACATGGGAGCCAAAGCACATAGGTGCACGAGAGAATATTCTCCTAGCCACAGTGCTTTATTGTCCGCTGTCCTGTGGGCATCACTGTAGTTCAGTTTAGATATTTTACAGAGGGAATGATTAGCATTAATTATTCCAGTGAAACAGTGAACTGGAAACCAATGTTCTATTTTTTTTCTTTCCAAATTATGGCTACACTGCCAAAGTTCATCCTTTTCAGATTTATCACTCTTATGACACCTGTTTTCGTGTGTTTGTATTTATTTTGTTTTGTGAGAGTTAATACACAGACGCCTCTGGTGTTGCGGATTTCATACATTATTGTAGTTTTTCTGTGAAGCAAAGTTCTGAAGGTAAACACCTTACTATTAGCTTCTAATAAAAAAAAGAGCAAAAACAGAAGTAAAAGTTTGTGGGAAAACGTCTTGGAAAATTTCATTGAGAATGGATTTAAAGTGAGAATGTATAATAAAATGGATGGTAGGAACTCATAAAAATTCTAGCCCAGGTGTTAAGTGAAAGTGTGTACAAAATCCTATTGGTGGGTGAAAGACCATCAGTTCCTTCCACACCTGGGTACTCCTTGGCTCTGTACTTATTTTCATCAATGTCCCCCGGCTCTCCCCACCCAGGCTTTCTTTGATTTTCTCCTCTAGACCAAATACCTGCATCCCATAGAGCAGGTTAAAGTGTCATGTTCTGCCATCATAGAACTCTGTGGAATGTATGGCTTAAGTCACTTAGAAAACTCTTTATTTTCTAGTCCTTTGATTCTTAAAAATGAAGTATTAACCCATATTTATTCTATAAGTTAAAGGAATTTTCCTTAAAATCAAGGGAGGACTGACTGATGCATTTTGTACAGATATTTCCCTTTTTTTAAAATTTTTATTTATTATTATTATTTTTTTGCGGTACACGGGCCTCTCACTATTGTGGCCTCTCCCGTTGTGGAGCACAGGCTCCGGATGCGCAGGCTCAGCGGCCATGGCTCACGGGCCTAGCCGCTCCGCGGCATGTGGGATCTTCCCGGACCCGGGCACGAACCCATGTCCCCTGCATCGGCAGGCGGACTCTCAACCACTGCGCCACCAGGGAAGACCTCCTTTTTTATTTTTTTATATAACTTTTCCTTAAGGAAAATGTTACAAATTCTAAAACTCCTTCTATTTCTTATTAGTTAGCATATTCTCAATAAGCTGCTTATATTGAAGGAAAAATAGTGATTTGCCAGCAATCCTCGGCATGTAGATGCATCACCCCAATATCTGCCTTCATTTTCACATGGCTTTCTACCTGTATGCATTTGTCTTTGTGTCCACATTTTCCCCTTTTTAGAAGAACACCAGTCAGGTTGGATTAAGACCCACCCTAATGACTTTGTTTTAGCTTGATTATCTGTGTAATCCTGTGTCCAAATAAGATCACATTCTGAGGTTTTAGGGGTAGGATTCCATCCTATCTTTTTGCGAAGACACAATTCAACTCATGACGCAGGGCATAGTTTTTAGCATTTGCATTTGCAAAACATTAAGAAAAAAAAAAAAGACTCTCCCAGCGGTGTCCCAAAGCAGGTTTGAGTTTGTGTCTTGAAATGTCAGTGTTGCAGTTTGGCTAACGTGTTATATATGCTTTCCTTACACTTTATTTTCATAGTTGAACCTTCCTTTAATGAAAATATTTACAAAGAAAGAAACAAAATGAATTCTTTTTTGATTGCTTGATTTAAGAATCATGAATAAAAGCTATGCTATTTAATAAGCTCCCATATTCCTGTATGTTCTCATCATGTTTACATTTTGAAGGCGTGTACTTTATTTTATCAGTAGTGAATTCATACTGAGCTACATTTAGTATTTGAGGCTTCATGTTGCTTTCGTTAATTTCCTTGCTAAATGATAAGTGGCATTAAAGTCATGCTATTCTGAGTTTGCTTTCCGAGACAGAGTGACGCTGCATTATTGAACACTTTTACCCTTCCTTTTTAAAATTCATATTTCTACATCATCTATGGAAATTGCCACACTTAATGCTACTATCTTATGAGCAGGAAAAACCCAGGCTGTAAAAGAAGGAGGAAATAGTGGATTATGTGGGACGTGGGTAGAACAGACTGACTTGTAATGGAATTTATTTAAAATAAAATAATACTGCAGACTTGATGCTCATGATAATGCTGTAGTGAGATTATTTCATTTGATTCTTATAATGACTCTATGGTAAGGACAGTGTATTGGTCAGGGTAGGCTAGGTTATGCTGTGGAAACAAATAACCCTGAGGTTTATTTCTTGTTCACATAATGCCTGTTGTTGGTCCAGGTGACTCTCCAGGGCAACTGTCCTCCATGAGTTGGCTCAGCGTTCTAGTCTACTTCGATGTTCAGGCATGTCTTATCAACATATGCAGTCACTGCAGTAGGGGAAGAGTTGGCTAGGAGTCAAGAGCTGGTGATTAAGGTCTCCCCTTGAGAAGTGATAGCCATCACTTTTCTTACATGTTATTGGCCGAAACAAGACATGTGATTGATTAAGGCTAATTTTAGGGGCTTAAAGGAAATGCCATCTTGCTGTGTCCCTGGGACAAATGGGAATCAGATATTGATGAACAATAATATGCTTGAGACAATAATACTTCCCTTTTACACACATGGAAACTAGGGTTCAGAAGTATTAGGTGACCTGCCTAGGGATATAGAACCAGATAATAATGGAGCTGCTACTCACACCTTGGTCTGTCTGACTCCAAAGGCTCTGTTCAACCACTTTGTGTACTGCCATAAGAACTGAGTCAGCTACCTTGAAGATGATGTGATTCAAATGGTAAAGTTAATTGCCCCCAGTTTTCCTTACGGAGTGCTTTTGATAGAATTTAGAGGAAATGGGGAAGAACAGGTGATCGGTGAGGCTTCCATTGAGTCTAGTCTCTGGGGAAATTTTCTGGACCCTTTCTCCTCTGGCCTTTCTCTCTTACCCTTCAGGGTAACCTCTGAAGAAGCATCTGAATATTATGGATAAAAGAGAGGAGCTGAGCAAGTAAAGGAGCGATTTTGCATTTCTCTGCTTTGCTAGAGGTGGAAGGTATAGTCTTGTAATTATTAAAGGGATAACAGTGTCAAGGTAGGCCTGTATGGCAATTTGTAGCCTACATAACATGTCCATATCTAATCTGAAGGTGAGAGCAAACCTCAGTGTACTAATTGACTGTGACCCATATCAGTGAGGTGTGGTTGTCAGAATAGCCAATGGGACCTGGGACTGCATCCGTGAAAGGGACTGACTAACATGAAGTAGAGGTGGAGAACTCAGACCTTGGGGTCACATCTGGGCTACCCTCTGACCCATCACCTAGGCAAATACCTTTGTCTGTCTTGGACTTTTCACTGTAAATCAGGAGCAAAATGATGACTTCACAGTATACTCATAAAGGATAAATGATGTAAGGTTAATAAAGTACTTGCAGTACCGGGTGTATAGGTCCATGCTCAGTAAATGCTGGCTGTTCTTCTTCTTATGTTGGTTGTTAGTGTGAGGATTTTTAAAATAAGGCATGTGATTATTAGGCTCTACATGCAATGATAGACCATAGCGGGGATATTACAATCACTTCTGGAATATTAGAATCACTATCACTAGAGATAATGAAATATATTTTGAGGCTGGCATCCAGGTTGGAGAGTTTACCTGAAACCATCTTCCATGGTTTGCTGAAGAAACTAGCAAGACCTAACTTGGAAAAGAGATACTTTAGCAGTGGTTTGAGGGCATGGGCTGCTACTGTCTTTGGATCTCTGAAAGGTTGTCCTACAGAATAGGCTCTAGTATTCTTTATGGAATTAAGAAACAGTACAGCCATGGAAGTTGCAGGGAGAAGGATATCAATTCACTGTGGGACAGAAAAATCAACCATGGAATTGGACTGTCTTGGGAAGTAGTGAGTTTACTGTCATTGGTGGTAAGAACATTGTTCACATGGGTATTGGCAGGATCTTGGGCATTCAGGCATCAGCTGAGTGATTAGATTAGAGAAACCTTAAATGATACTCAACACTGAGTTTTGTGATTCTAATCCTGGGCACTCAATAGAATCATCCAGTGGGATTTAAAACAATATAGCAGTGTCTTGGGCCCTACCCTAGACCAATTAAATCAGAATCTCTAGGGGTGAGGCTCCTGTAACAGTATCTTCACAACCTTTCCAGTTGATTCTGTTGTGTAGCCAAGTTTGATAACCACTGTTTCAACAGAAAGAAGCAGGTGCCATTGGCAGTAGCGCCTCTCTTAAAACTGTAGGTGATCAGTTTTGACTAGCAGGAGAGAGTATCATTCTGTGTGACAAATAGTAATGGAACAGGGCAGAGTTTGGTTGGGTTTGGCTTCGTTGAGCCCCCAATATTGAGGAGTCCATCCAAACTGAAGCCTCTGGTCATTTTGGCTAATGGTTTTGGTAAAGGGTTGAGGTCCATGTTCAGTTTAAACTCACAACTTCTTAGAGGGGGGAAACCAGAGACTGTAGACACTCAAGATTCAACTATAGGAAAAGTCTATTTTCCCCCAAAGGGACTTGCTATTATTCATGTTTACTGGCTGCTGAGTGATTCATCCGGTGTTGAGGGAGATGTGCTCAAATAAAATGTGTTGCTTCTATGTAAAGTAGCTTATTTCTTCTAGGATACTCCGGCCCACTGATGCAACCCTGCAGAACAATGCAAATCCTGCTGTGAGAGAGTGTGTGTGTGTGTGTGTGTGTGTGTGTGTGTGTGTGTGTGTGTGTGTGTGTGTGTGTGAGGAGGAAGAGACAGGTGCACACAATGATATGCATGTTTCTAGGTCATAGAGCATGCCTTCACACCTCCCTCCTCTGACCTTTATGCCAGAAACATAAGAATGACCCATTGTCCACTGGCCCTGGAGCTTGGTTGTTCCTAATCTCTGGATGCTTAGTGGCTGAGCTGGCCTCCTGCCTGGCCATTTGGCAGCCGTCAGGGTAGCCCCGTGTATCCCAAATTTGTTCCCGCGTGGCTTCTTCCTGCCTGATCCCTCATCCTCTGGCATGGCATTTTCTCCATGACAGTCTGCCCCTGAACTGCCCTCGCTGCCGCTTTGGTAAAGGCTTGCAACGAAAGAGTAACAGCCACTGGCGAATCCAGTTTGTGCAAGCAGCATCAGCAATGGATGAGACCTCCCCCAGGCTGGAAGAAGACTGGAAAAAAGGACTTCAGCGAGAAGCGAGCTGGCAGGTAAGTGACGTCCTCAGCCCCAGACGGACCCAGAGCTCTCTCTCAACTCTTTTAGCCCAAGTCTGGGTAATTCACATCAGTCTGTTTGCACAAATGCGTTATCTGCAGACACATCCATTTGGGGAAAGTCATCATTAGTTTTCATTTCTTTGTAAACCATGCAAATTAGATTCCAAATGAATTTCCTCTAGATTCTTGAGCAAGCTAATAGGGTTTTACAAATCTATAGATGTTGCTAAATTTATACTTTCTTAATAAAGCCCCTTGAATTAACGAGTTGCAGGTGTATGTCAAAGGAAGCATGAAGATTTGGTTTGTGTGAGTATAAGTTCATTGCAACATAAAAATTTAATACAACACCTGTCCCCAGACTTACTTTATAGTGTTATAGTAGCTTGGAATAAGGGGCTTGGTTTTAACCTATTTTAATGAGGTGACCATTCTTTTAATGCGGCTTGCGTGCCTTTCTTATTTATGCTGAACTCATAATAGGTGGAAGCTCTGTGGTATGCAGAAAGTTCAAGCTAAAGGATTCATTTTGGTGTAGAGGCAGTTTTCATTAAAATATGCAAAGCAATAATGTTTATACCTTACAATACCTATTTCAAATTAGCAAAATTATATGCTCCTGTCTCATAAGCTGCCAGCTGAAATCCCTTCCTAAATCCTGTTGAATGGCTTTGATTACTCTTCTTCACATTACACATTACACCTCTGATGCATATTTTTACGCATCCACTCCATTGCCATTTAATTAGACAACAATATTGAAGAGTGATGCCAGAGGTTTGGTTTTTTTTTCTAATGCTGCTCCTTATGGAAAAAGAACGCTTCCGTGCATGAAGCATTTCTTATGGGTGGTGTTGGATAAAGTGCAACTGTGATTTTCCATTTTGTCTATAGCAGACAGTTTCCTACAGAAATGGTGATTCAGGATGAGTTGATGTTCAACATCAATTTTTAAAAATAATTGTCCCTTTTTATAAAAGGAGGGAAACTTTTCATAAGAGTCTCCTTTGCTATTGAAATTTCAGTGAAATGTAATACTGGTATTGACAGGTATGTTCTGTTCTAAGCCATGTGATGTTAAGTAAGGAGCTTCAGAAAAAAACCTCCTCCAGCCTGTCATGAAATTGGAGTCCTTCCACTTTGAGTGGGAGTGTTATTTAGGAAGCAGGAAGGCATACAAATAAATCTCTGCATGCTACTTTGAGAATGTCATGTGGTAGGTCCCCAGGGGTTCTAAACAAATATTCAGGTATGTTATGGTATATTGATGTGACTTTTGGATATTTGTCTTTTGTTTATGTGTTTTCCTTTAGAGAGTTGGCATCTTATATATAGTCTTCATTTCAAAGGAGGATGAAGGAAGGAAGCATGTGAGGAGATGACTCAGAGATCTCTGTGGACAAAATATTTAAACTAGGAACATGAAATCCAAATGTTTCTGTAAAAAAGCATGTGTCCTATCAATGGGAGCATCCCATGAACCTTTAGCTTAGTCATTTCCCAACAGGCAGATAATGAAAATGTTCTCTCTGCTCCTTGCCTTCAAAGATGTGATTATGTTCAAGTTGACCCTTGCCATTTCCATTATGGTAACCGAAGCTCTCCCTATAGCTCCTGGAGGTCACGGTTATGGGAAGGACATCCCAGGCTCCCATTTGACCCTCCCTGACTCTTGGCCATGGCTACTCTGCTTCTGGCGCTCTACCCCCAGTGAGGCCTGCCTGCTGCCCACGCTGTACAGCCATCTGTGTTGCCATGCTGGGTCCCCACATGCACAGAGTCACCCCACTTCAGCTGATACTTAAGCTGTCCCTAAAGGAGGCAATGAAATCTGATGGCATTAGATGTAAGACCTTTGTCGTGAGAGTGACTTCTTTTGACCCTGCATGGTAGTGATGGAGTTGGGGACAATTTAAAAACAAACTGTGATTGATACTGAAACTTTAATTTAGCTTTAGTACTACATTTCTTGTAGAAACTGATTCCATACTTCCTTACCTAACTAACCACTATTTACCAATCACAGTGCCAGGTGTGTGTGTGTGTGTGTGTGTGTGTGTGTGTGTGTGTGTTGAATAGGATCGCATCTTTGGAGGCAAGGAGCAGAGAGAGCACTTTCATTATCTGCCTTTTGGGAAATGACTAACCTAAAGGTATGTGGGACGCTACCGTTGATAGGACACATGAGTTTTTACAGAAACATTTGGATTTCATGTTCCTAGTTTAAATATTTTGTCCACACACACCACTCCAACATTCCTAAGAAGCCTAGAAGGTACATAAGATTACCCCCTTTAACAGATGAAGAAATTAAGACCTAACCTGTCCAAAGCCATCCAGTATTCAAGTCCAGTCCTGTTTGACTCCAGTGCCTGTGCTCTTCCCACTTTGCTGTACCATCTGAATTGAATTTTATCTCATTTTTAATCTCGTGGAATAATAGTTTATGAGCAGCTGTGACGTGGGCAGGCAGGAAGAAAGAGAAAGAAAGGGAAAAAGTATGACGATCTTCTAATGGAATAATCAATCTCTGAATCATTAAGGCTTTAATAAAATGTTTTTCAATAGTTGATTTTTTAACCCTTACTATCTACCAGGCACTAAGCTGCATTTCTAATTCTTACAAGTACTCTGACAGATATTATTTATTCATCTTATACAGATGGGGAAACTGAGGCTCAGCTCAAGGAAACTGAGGAACATGCTCAAGGTTACATACCTACTGAGATGATGAAAAGAGATGTGGGCCCACTCAGACTGGCCCCAAATCCTGTACTCTTATACAAGACTGCCTCTCAGAGTGTATTTTCGAATTACATTTTGATCATACATATTTTAACTATCTCATCTCACAATGATGTGATGGGATTCGGTCCTTGAGAAATCCCGCTAGTTTTTTTTTTTTTTTGTAAATAAATGAGTTGGGCAAAAATGCCTTGCTCACTCATTTCTCCAGAATGTATTTTAATTGGATGCTGTTTGCCTTAAATGAACCAGCTTAACCATGGAGTTGAAAATGAGCTAGATGCAATTTCTAGAATCAACTGTAAATCTAAAAATCCTTTTAAGCTTATAACCTGTACTGGAAAACCAACAGTAGCTGTGTCAGGGTTAATGCTCCTGTTGCCCATGGCCCACTTCAGCTCTGGGAGAAGCTGGGAACCAAGATGGCAGGGGCTTCGGCCACCAGGTAACAGTCGGCCTACTGGCAAACTTACTTAAGGCAGCGCCTTTGCTTCTTCACTTGTAAACCGAGGTGATTATGCTTGAGTGGGGCATTGGAGAGAGGATGGGAGGAGACACCAGTGCTTCGTTGCTCTGGTCAATGGTCAGTTGAAAGATATTATGGAGGGGCAAATGGCTCATTTCTGGGTAATGTTTTATCTTGCGGTGGTTCCCTTGAAAATAACCAATGTAATAGTGGTGTGGCCATTGTGAACTCCTCTGTCAATGTTGTCTGTCTGTGTCCATCTCCCCCACAAGAAGACAAATTCCTCAAGGGCAGAGACACATCTCGTGTGACTCTTGTGTCTCTGCCCTTAGCACTGAGCCTGACACACACTTAACCCTGATGATGTTTGCCTAACTGAAGGGAATTGCAAATTTGATCTGGAAAAAAGCTAAGGTGTAATGTGACCTCAAGGCCCTGATTGGACACGTGAAGAACAAAGGCTGAGCAAGGCTGACTGCGCTGAGTTCTACTGCTGGTTAGTGAGTAGCAAAGATGGTAATCTCCCTGTTTAGCTTTCTTCCATTTCCCTGGATCGCTTCTCCATGAAATTCCAATGTCTCAACTTCCCACCTGTAGAATTGGAACTAGAATATATTATCTGTGTCTGTTTAGATATCTTTATCCTGGTACCCATATCTGACAGGAACAATGGCATAAGGGTTAAGAACATGGGATCTAGAGTTAGACTTCTGGGTTCCAACCTTGGTGTCATCAGTTTCTAACTATGTCACACTGGTAACATTTCTAACCTTTCTGTGCTTCAGTTTCCTCACCTATAAGATGGAGGTAATTATCCCAGCTACGTTCTAAGGTGGTTGTGAGGATTAAATGAGTCAATTCAAGAAAAGCCCTTAGAAGAACCCTTCAGTTAAGTACTGTTTAGTGCCCCATAGTGTGCACTATATGTGTCATCTGGATCTATTACCTGTTTAATGAGATCAGCCATTTAGCATTTTTTTGAATAGGTACTGTGTGCAAAGCACATCCATACTTATGTGAGTGAGACAGTGACAGGAGACATTGCCCTTGAACTTGAGGTCATGGTGGAGAGAGCATAGCAGGTCATCACGATTATAGAATAGCCACAAAACGCTCCGTGTATCACAGAAGCACTGAGGAGTAGCCTCTGATCCGTCTAAGGGGTTCCATGGAGGGGGTGATACTGGTGCTAATTAAACAAAGAGAAGGACTTAAGCCAGACAAAGAACTCAGAAGAGTGTTTAGGCCAAAATAAAGAACATATCAGAGGCGGGAGGAGCCAGTTGTCTTCTGGTGCCAGCCTTTCAGGGTGAGGCAGGAGTGATGCAGATGAGTCTGAAGGGGCAGGAAGGAGACAGTTCCTGCATGGTTAGGCCAAACAGCTTCAAACTGCAGTGGAGAGCCATCGATGGGCTTTAAACAGAGGCATAAATAGGGATCAACATTTCTTAAAGACATCATTCTGGCTTCAGTGTGGAAGATAAATTAGACTAACAAGACTAGAGGCCAGAAACCCAGTTAAGAAGCTGCTTCACCACTTTAAATGAGGGCTGGCAGGACTGTGGAAATAAGATGGAGATGGAAGCGTAGATGCGGAAAAATCTAGAGGGCAGAGGCCTCTGGATTTGGTGATCGATTGATGCAGGGAATGAGGGTGTGGAGAGTCCAATGACTCTTTAGGATGGCTAAGTGGATATCAGTGACATCACCTGAAAAGAGATTGCCAGAAAAGAAGGTGGTCTCTCGGCTCATGGTGGGCTGGGTAATAACTAACGAAATAGTGGAGGAGAGTTATAAGAAATATGAATAATATAGTGTTTTATACCAGAAAGATAAACAAAACCTCGTGAGGACTCAGAAAACCCAGAGAAGGTAATAATATCAAGAATATTGAACAATTACCAAGAGCTTACTTTGTGCCAAGAGCTGTTTTAAGCATTTGTCCTGTTAACTCAGAGAATCTTCACCATCACGGCGTTAGAGAGATACGAGTTGTATCCTCATGGTGTAGGTGAGGAAGTTCCAGAGAGGTTAAGATCGATCACTTAACCAGTCCATGGAGCCTAGGTCAAAGCAGCCTGGATGCAGAGCTTGAAAGCACTTAAGATTATGTCCATTTGCATGGAGCTAGGGGCCAGGGATGAGTTCACAGAGTAGATGACATTTGAGCTGGGTTTTTTAAGGAGTGCAATTTGCAAGTAGTGAAACCCTGAGTTAGAATCTGGGCTCTGCTGCTTCACTGGCGGTGGATATGCTCTACTCGGGGCAGATAGAACAGTCTCTTGTATGTGTCTCTGGGTTCAATGGGTCTCCTAAGGTTATTGGCCTGAGTTTCTCAAGGTGGGACAGGCCAACTTCATAGCTCCCAAAAGAGGTTGCATATGGTGAAGGAGGCCTCTAGCAAGGCCAGTCCAGTGCCCAGCAGTCCATGATGTATGGGAGATGATAGGCCTGGAAATTAGAGGGCCTGACTGGGGAAGGGCAACTAGACTTAGATGTGTGACCTCAGGCAAGTCCCTCTTCTGAGATGTTTCCTCCTCTGTAAACAAAGCAAAATACCCACTTCCCAGGTAAAATAATGTGTGTTTAAAAGAATTTGTCTAATGTAAAGCATTAGACAGAATGTAAGATTTTTATCTCTAATAACAGAAAATAAAGTAGAATTGTATCTTTGAAATAATACCAAATACAAAAATAGTTTCGTGTTACTCTCTACCTTCCCTTCCAATTCCATTGCTGTTTTGTTTTTCAGTTTCCATGTAGGAAGGGAAAAAAGTATGTGTGAGGTTGTTTCCTCCTCTCAGGAAAGGATTCATTTCTTTATATGGGATACACCTTACATTGGTATCAATGGAATAGTGGTTCGTATTTTGAGTTTACATGATATTTAGAGAAATCTGCTTCAAGATACTAATGTCATCTATCAAATTAGCAAATTGTGATGATAGGGTAAAAAGCAGTACCCGAGGATATAGACTGACCAGTTCTAACTTTATGTCAGGAGTATGATGGACCTAGCAAGAAATGGTTTGAACGTAGAAACTGTTAAGAGTTTAGGTTTCTCAGAAAACAAGTTCTGTTTTTCTTCTATTGTTACATTTCTGGCACAGTAGTATGTTTGAGAAGCCCTCTTTTTCTGCTGGTTATAATTTTTTGTTGCCTTTTGAATTATTTGGGACTCATTCATTCATTCATTCATTTGGTCCAGGAAGGTAAAGTGACGCATTTCTTAGATTCAAATGTCATCGATTTATAAAGCTCAAAGAGACCTTGAGATGACATGTCATTGTTTGTTTTCACCCTCTGTGTTCCTCACTCTGAGCAGAAGCAAGTCCAAAATGCTGAAGACAGATGACCTTCTATAGCTTCTGTCCATAACTCATCCCTGGGTCTAACAAATGATTCTTAAGCTAAGGGAATTCTTCCTTGTGGTGGATTTAAACCGCTCCCGTTGCAGCTGAGGACCTGCTCCTTCATCCCTGGAGGTGGAGAAAAACAGCTCAGTCACTGTCCTCAGGAATCAGCCTTCCTGGCCTTGAAGATCATTATGAAAGCAGCCTTCAGCTTTTGCTTCTCAAGGCTAAGCAACTTAAATCCTTAGGTTTAATTCTTCATTTCCATCTTCTTGAGTTTCTGTGAAGCTTCTCCAAATCCGCTCATTACCTTTAGCTTCTCTTTTTTTTTATACAGCAGGTTCATATTAGTTATCCACTTTATACATATTAGTGTATATATATACACTAATTACCTTTAGCTTCTATAGTCTAGAACTTTTCAAGAGGATCTAGCCAGGGCTAACCAGTAGGGGTCATCTGCTCATTTATTTAATCAGCTACTGCACATTTATTGAGCTCCACGTTCTAAATACTAGACCTCTGGGCAAAGTCCTGAGGGTACACAGATAAGTAAAAACAGCATGAGGTAGCACTAAGAGCCAGGCTGTATCATGGATCACTACTTACCAGCTGTATGACCTTGAGCATGTTACTTAAACTCTATGTCTCACTTCCTTCATGGGCCAAATGAGATAATGATAGTATCAATAATCTATGTCATTGGTTTGTTGTGAGGATTAAATGGATAAGTACATGTAATGCACTTAAAAGTAGTGGTCGACGCATAGTTATGGTCATGTAACTCCTTGCTAAAGAAAATAAAAATGAAATAAGATGCGGATCCTGCCCTCTAGTTGAACCCACTCTACTTGGAAGGATGAGCGAATAAATAGTTAATGACAGTTCAGTATGTTCGATGCTCTGGTAGCAGTTTGAGCATGTGGGATGCAGGTTCAGAGGTGCAAGAGGAATCATGCCCCAGGGCATCAGGAATGACTTCATGGTTCAAGGAAGGTGGACTGTTGGATGCACGTCTTAAATTCTCATATCGTTGACATAAAAGGCTGGCAGAGACCTTGGGATGACATCTCCTTGTTCATTTTCACCCTACAGATGACTGAGTTGGATCTTAGGGGAAGAGTAAGGGCTTCCTAGGTGGTAAAGAGGGTGAAAAGGCACTCTGGTCAGAGGAAGGCTTGTGAACAAAGAATTAGAAGCGTAGACGTTTGGCACATGTTTGAAAGATGAGGGTGGCTTGTTGTGTCAGGGGGTGTGATGGGCAGTGATGCTGGGAGAGGTTCTTCCATCTGGGTAGCTTCAGGTTGTGAGTGGAGCAGGGGGCCTTGCTGAGGCATTTGCCATATCCTTAACCTAATCCGTGCTCCTGGGGCTTTATTTTAAAAAGCTGTAGGTGTGTTAGGGAGGCTGCCACAGCATTTGATGTCTCTCTTCTAGGAGTTTTCTTACATTGTCTTGGATCAGAGTTATGTATCAATCCCTAGAGGCCAGAATCTGAATCTTATTCATTTTCCTATTTCTCTCAGGGCCTAGCATAGTACCAGGCACGGGGCAGGCTTAAGTCATGTGTGTTGAAATCAAGTTCGCCGTGTATAACCAGTGCCCTCATCTGACTGTTCAAGGACAACCAATTGTGCTTATGCATGAATGAACACACGCTAATAAATGCATCCAGGGATTTTACAGTTTTCAAATTTGACTCAATTTCGAGCACCTCTTGGGAAGGGAATAGTTTTGTGTAAAACCCAAAAAACCAATACGAGAAACAAATTCTCCCTGTGGTGTCTTTGCCTTTTACATTCGGCTTCCTGTGCTCCTGTGTGCCACATTCACAGCTGATTATTCTGATGGGGGCCCAATGAGCATCGACTTTATGTCTTAGACTCTTCCCTTCTCGAACTCGTTCTTGAGCATTGGCTTACATTGGTCACAATCCACGCTGACGTTGGCTACAGAGCATTCGAGCTGTAAAGGGCAGATCTTAAAAGAAGGTTGAGGGGGAAAAAGCAGCTCTGGACTCTAAAGAGACAAATGTGTTTTACATCAAGTTCCCCTGTTGAAAAAATGTCAAAAGTAAGTGAGAAATACTCAAGTTGTACCAGCTGGTTGAATGCAGTGATTCTCACTTAGGGTGCAAAAGCTGCAACTTTCTATCTAATTCACTCCTCAATCACTCCATGGCCCCTGTCTCAAGCTCAATTTAAGTTCAGTCCCCAGTACACGGAGCCACTGTACGGTGTATAAAGAAATGACTGGCCAAAAGGGACTGAGGGGAAGACGGAGCCACGTGGTGACCAAAGCTAAGTTACCAAGTAGTCCTGGGATCACGCAGCATCTCTCCCTAGCGCCTCTCACAAAGTCCGTGTAAAATAGGTCATTTCTCCTTTAGCCTTTAAATGGTAATTATCTCCGCCTGATAGGCTAATCTGATCAGACATAGCCTGATGCTTCTGGTCAAATGCTCACCACATATACTGGGGAAACAGACAGATATACTGGAGACTCTGGGGTAGTGCCTGGATTGAAAGTTTGCTGCCTCCAGGGCTTTGAATCGAAATGGAAATGGGCCGGCTCTCTGCAGAACCCCATTACTGTTGATGACCGTTTGTCTTTTTCAGAGGAGTTCGGGTGAGCGATAAATAGGACTGCTCTATAGGGAGCGCGTCCTGGAAACTGTCAGATCTTTCCTTACACATGTCAAGTGTATTTCAGTTTTCAAAAGCGCATATCCATTTATACTCCTTTTTCAATCTCATAGAGGCCCTATGAAGGAAATGGCAACCGTGTTATTATAACCAATCGTCAAATGTATAAACTGAGGGCTGACAGGTTTAAGAGCCTTGCCCAGCAGGGCCAGGACTAGAACCTGAGTCGAAGTACAGTCCTGCGCTTGTGTGCTCAAATCCAGCTACCTCTCTCTCCACTGGTCAAGGGTAAGCTTTCCAGAAGCTTGTAAAAAATTGTTATTAAATTAATACTTAATTAACCTCAATCAATTGTCCCCTTCCTAAAAAAGGGTGACATTTAAAGCTAAAAACTTTTATGTAATCATTTCTGAGGAAGAGTTCCCCTCCCCAACCCAACAATGAAAATGTCTGGTGAGAAAGCAAGATGTTCGTGTTTCTCCATGCTGCTCCTCAGGCTTCAGGCATGGGCTTCTCGCAGTGGTGGGAGTCCAGCAGGGCTATTACACAGTTACCACTATCTGGGGATATGCTGCAGAGACATAATTTTGTGTCACACTCTAAAGACTTTATTTTGAACATGGCTAAATTCCTTTTTTTTTTCTCATTGGAGAAGGAGACACACCATTTCCTGCAACTTAGCTCCTTGCCAAGATGTGACTTAAATAGCATCAATCACCTCAATCCCACCTTTTGGATGAATCAAAATTTCAGCGAAGCAAACATCTGAACTAATGAAACCAAATGTTTTCTTTAGAAATTTTTGAAAACTGAAATGGTCAAGAGGTTACACAGATTTTGTTATTTTTGTGGGAATAATAATGAACTCTTAGGTTCATTGGTCTTCGAACTATACTATGTTTATTAGTAATTGGTTTTGGTGTTCACACGTATCTTGAGGAGCTGTGGAGAAGCATCTTATGTTGCACTTTTCTTGCACTGTTATTGTACTTTTTATGTCTACGTTTCATCTGCCTAAAATCAATCCACTCTTCTCTCTCCCATCTCCTTTCTCAATCAAAAATTAAAAAAAAAATAAATCTCCTAGTCATCCTTAAAAACTCCTATCACCAACTCATACTTGAAATTCTGGAATATAATATTAGTTATACACAAACATAAGCTCTGAAGTCAAACCAATGTAAAGTTGAATTCTGCTTTGCCATTGACTAGTTGGATAACTTTGGATATATTTCTGCTTTAAAGCCTCAGTTTCGCTACCTTTAAAATGAGATTACAATAGTAACTTTACTCTAAAATGATTATGAAAATTAAAGGAAATAATATACCTAAATCCTTTGGCAAAGTGGCTAGCATGGTGTTTCCATTAAGACCAGGATTATGACAATGCTGTTCACAATCCCATTTATGCCAATTTACTCATGTATGGGACAGAAGTAAGACATAGAAAAAAGAGACAAAAAAGTATATTATCGCTAAAATTATTGTCTATATAGGAAAGCAAAGATATTTAGAAAAACTGGAAAATTATTTTTAAAAATGAGAGTTGAGTTAGTTGATTCAACAGAAAATAAATATACAAAAATTAATAGCTTTCTGGTGTAGTAGTGATAATCAGTTAGAAAATACGAAGATTAAAATCATTCAAAATAGCACTAAAATATATAAACTATCTAAAAATAAATTCATTGAGTAATTCTGTATGAAGAAAACAGTAAAATTTTAGCAGGAGACATAAAAGAAGACTTGGATAAATGGAAAAGGAGTCATTTTCTTAGAAAGGAGGAATGAATACTGTCAACATGTTAGCTCTTCTCAAATGAATATACATTTTTAATGTAATTCTAGTCGAAATCATTTTGCTGCTGTGGTTTTCTGGAAACTTGACCAAGTAATCTAAAGTTAATCTTGAAGGGTAAATAGAATGAAAGAGCTAAAAAATATTTCAAAACAAGAGCAGTAAAGCAGGCTTTTCTCTAGTGGATATTGTAATGTACTGTAAAGTTATGATAATTAAAACAGGATGCTCTGGAGTAAGAATCAACAGACAAATGGGGCTGAAATAGACCAGAAACAGACTCTAGTAAAAAAAAAAAGAGTTTTAGGAGGTGGATGTGGTCAAGGCTAGATTACATATTAGTTGAAGAACTGACAATTATGCAATAAAGGGTGTTGAGCCACCTGGTTAACTAATAGTTGAAACAACTACATGTTAAATTCCAGGGAGAAAGAGTAAAATGTAAAAAATTCAAAACATACAAATGAAAAGAGAAAATATAGGGTAATATTTATCCGATTCTGAATGGTAAGGCTTTCTAGGCTTAAAGAAAAAGTGATAATTTTGATTATGTAAAAATTTAAAAATTCTCTATGTCAGAGATGTAATAAGCAAAAACCCAACAAATAATAAAATGGAAAAATATTTTGACAAGTCTGGTCTAAACGGCTTGATATCTTTAACAAATTAAGAGATTATAAATAAGAAATAACCTAATATTCCACTTGAAAAAAAATGAGTTTGGTCCAAGAACAACTAACAAGAGATATATGTTACCAATAAATACACGAAAAAATTGTAATCATATTTGTCAGTAGAGGAATTCAAATTAGAACAACAGTGAGACACAACTGATAAAGATTTTGAGAAACAATTATGTTGGTGATGATGTTGGTGATGGTGGAATGAATCCCATGTAAGTACTACCTCTGCCTTTTGGGGGAGAGTGTGAATTATTGCCACCTTTCTAGAAATCAACTATATAATATGTATCAATAGCTTAAAATTATTTAAAAACTTGAGTGAATGTGATTCTAGAAATAGATCTTAAGGAAGTTATCAGTGACAAAGATAAAACTTCATGTAAAAGGACGTTTATTTTGATGTTGTTTATAATAATAAAAGTTTGGCCCATTCTAAATTTCCAGTTATAGGTTGCTGGTCAAACACACTATGATACAGCCATCAGAAATTGTGTTCTCCATATTTACTGTAGGGAGAGAATGCTTTTGATAGACTATTAAGTGAAAACCATGGACAATATACTTTGGATTAAATATGGTAACTGAAACCCAGCGAAAGACAATAAAGACATAAATAAGGTTTAAACAATGAAAGACAAAGAGAATGAAAGAGGAGATGACATTGGTGAAGAACTGTCTACTGGAGTCTGAAGGCTTGAAAGAGAATAAACAACTAGTAACGGACTTGGCACGTCATTAAAATAATAGTGAAATTTTAGCTTCCAGGGGGAGAAATCAGCAAACAGCAGGCTGTTTAGCATTGCCAAATTTTGGAAATGCTCAGGAATTGAATGTGCCAAGTATCTTAGAAGGTGAGGGTGAGAAGCAGAATGGAAAATAGGTGAACAGGCCGAAGATATCCAGAAAGAGCAAAGAGACCAGATCTCTTCTCCCCTATATGAAGGCAGAAAACAGATAGTTCATATCCTAACAGAGTTGAGAAAAGATCTGAGTTTTGAGGACAGTCAGGCACCGTGGTGGGACAGGTAACAAGCAATGTGAAAATAAGAAGGTTTCAGGTGAGAGTCTGCCTACTGAACAGTGAGACCCCAGTTCTCTCTTCTCTTACAAAGTGTTGGTGCCTTGCTTCATTCTCTGCTGGAGAGGACAGTGAAGGGTTCCTTTCTGGGGAAACTGACCAGTCCAATAAAAAATGCGTACTGTGAAAAGATAACTCTCCTCCAATGCCATACTGCGGGAAAGCCCACCACCTGTAACTCCTTTCCATGCTCCTGGAACTTCCAGTCAGCCCTGGATGTTTTACTCTTGAATGACCAGATATTACTGGAAGGCATTCTAATATGAAAGAGGCTAAAACAGAAACAAACAAACCGAAATAATTGGAGCAAATGGAGGCTATGCAGACCAGAGGAAAACATTTTAAACAATCTTAAATTTATTTTGAGAGGTAAGAGAATATATTTCATTCGAGTTATAAGAACAGGCCACTATAGGAAGGAACATTCTGAATACCAGAATGAGCTCTTGGAAATAAATATATGAATGCAGAAATTAAACTTAATAGAAGAGTCGGAAAACACGTTTGAAAAAAATCTGTGACAAATTACGTAAAAATGAGAAAGAGAAGGAAAATACAAAAGAAAAAAAAGACAAGAAAAAAAAACAAGAAAATTTGATGAACAACTTAGGAAGTCTAAAATCCAGAGGAGATTCAGAAAGTGATACCAGATAAAATGGAGGGACTGCCACTGTTAAAGAAATAATATAAGAGAATTCTTTTGAACCGAAAGACATGAGTTTACAAATGTAAGCATCCATTTATTTAATGCCAGCATAACAAATGAAATAACACACACACACACACACACACACACACACACACACACACACGTAGACATATCACTGAAAATTTTCAGAACATTTGGAATAAATAAAATATACTAAATGATTCCAGAAAAAAAAAAAACAGGTCACATACAGCAGACTAAGAATAACATTGAAAATTACCACTCGAAGCTAGAAGAGACTAGAGTATTATATTCAAAATCTTAACTGATTATCGACCTAGAAGTCAATATCCTGCTACTGCCTCTCACTGCTATGGGAATAAACTTGGAAGCATCTCATAGGATTAAATAAGATAATGAATGTAAAGTTGTTCAAATAAGATATTTTCAGATTGCAAGATCTTTACAAATGTCTCAGAAAGCTACTAAAGGATGTGCGCCATTAAAAACAAGAGAGTGAATCAAGAAGGAAGAAGATATGGGATCCAGGAAATAAGAGAGGCAAAGGATATTCCTGGGATGATGGCAGAAGGGAGCTCTAGGATGTCAGCTGTGCTGAATGCCTGAAGAGAAGCCAGTCCAGATCAGAGCAAGAGCATTAAGGACTCCTGGAGGGATGCCTTCTGGAAAAAAATGGAACTGAACATCTGTCTGAAGTGAACATATTGAGAAGTTTTTTTCAGCTCTGACAAAGAGTTTGTCCCGGAGTGAAAGAAAGAAAAGGGAAATAAAAAATGCAGACAACTATTAACTCCAGGGAAAACAAAAAAGTATGTAAGAAAGAAAATTTAATTATGAGACACTACATAGCTCAGCAGTGAACAAAACAGTTTTTAATAACGTAACATAACATGAATATAATTTATTTTACAAAACACTATGACATAACTGTACTGGGAGGGTGAGAGTAGAGGAAGTGTATGTGTCAGTAGGGGTGGTGTAAGACCTAATCCTCCGCTTCCATATTTAGACATCAGTAGATAATATCTGATGCAACAACCTGGTTAGAGGGACTGTTACAATTTACAAACAAGGAAATGAGCCTAAGGGTTGGATGATTTGTTCAAGGTTTTGCAGCAAGCTCATGGTAGAGCCAGAACTAGAACTTAGCTATCTGTCTAGTCTTGGTCCTGACTGTGGCAGAAGGGTCTATCAAAATACATCATCTGCCTTTCTCTAGCTCTTCCCATACCTCCAAGTTGGCTGACTCAATAGAAATTCCTCTCTCCATAAACTTGTATTGAATTAAAATAGGTAACCAGTGATTTTTATCACGTATTTTATGTGAGTTTCACTCTGAGATGCGGTAATTGTGCTGTTAAGGAAATTATTTTCTAAGAATAGGCAGAATTTATATATAAATTGTGATTTGAATGGGCTGCCTTTGTTGTTACTCTGGGTCTGGGTTTGAGGGCTACCTTTTCCGTTGATTAGCTGTCTGATCTTGGGCAAGCTAGTTCATCTATCCAAGCTTTGGTTTTCTCATCTGTAAAATGGGAATAAAAACAGCAGCCACTTCATAAGATTAAAATAGGTTATGAATGTAGAGGGATGAACACAGTGCCCAGGTCACAGAAGACCTTTGATATGTTAATGATTGTAATAACGGCAGAAGCGTAGTTTTGGGGTGGTGAGCAGGGGGAGAAGTTGATCCCAGAAATCACTACAAATATTGTACCTTTTTAACATATTTATAATATTAATATTATATTACATGGTTGTTGCGAACTATGACATAAAAATATAGGAGGAACAGGGAGATCTGTAGGGAATCTAGTCAAGGTGGTATGGTACCAGTGTTAGGTCTCCTGCCTCCACCAACCACTGGCATGGGTTAGAAAAAGGTCTGACCTTTGGTAGTGGTTATTTGACAACTGGAGCAGAACTGGTAGTAATAATATATTACAGGTTTGTTATTCTCTCAGTAATTCAGCATACTTCTCCATGGGACATCTCTGAATATGAAAGTGGGCTTGAGAAGTATTTGAAAATTTCATGGATGATAGTTTCAAGAAGTTGCTAAGCAAAAGGGAGATGCTTAGCCTTGATACCTATCTTTAGAGCTTAGCCCTGGTGGAGACCACAGCCTATCACACATTTTCACAAGGAAGCAAAATGGACCACTAGGTCGCTTGGTCTACAGTGTGAAGCCCATGTGGCAATTTCTTGTTCTTAAGAAACACACCAGTTGCGGTACAGAGTATTTTCAAAACATGATGTATTATTCGATGACAAGCCCTGTTCTCTGATATATGAGGTGGAGAGGGGCTCATACAAACCTGAAGGATTCTGCAGCAGGGAAAATATTTGTCTTCACCTCTAGGGAAATGAGGCATTTGTCTCTCTCACCTGAGACTGCCATTGGCATCTGGGGCTTGAAGGGAAGAGAGGGGATGCTTAGGGCACCCTAGGTATCTCTGGAGCAAAAAAGCTGGAATCTGTGAGGGGTATCAGGAGGATTTTCCTTCCCTCTGCTTTAGGGAAAACACACTCTGCCACTTAGGGAAGGTGGGATCTTTCATTCATTGTCCTCTGTTTATGCTTGTGGTTCAAAAAAATCTAAACATATCTCTGTGCAGTTAGGGATATAGGAAACACTTGGTCGGGCAGACGCTTACAGACCAAAACATCCAATTATTTGCATCTCACTGCACTGGACAAATGTTTTCAGTCAGTGGGAGTTATCACAGGGAGAGTACTTTATCCAGAATTTCAGAGAATTCTATGAAGGAATGAAAGAGCAAGGCCGATTTTACAGTAGAAAGATTAGGGCACGTAAAGGTAGGCAAAGGAGCATGTGGGAGAAATGACTTCTAAGGAGAAGGGAGTAATTAGGAAATCGGGGGAAGGCAACTTAGGTAAAACGATGCTGATGTGTATGGTAGTTTATGTTTAATTCTCATGTCAAACCTACAGATACATAATTTTATAATGATTCCCATTCTCAGATCAGGAAACTGAAGGATGGGGATGTTGGTTCTCTGGAGGGTACCCAAGCCCACATAGGTAGTAGTAGGTAGTGACTTCTCAGGTCTCTCTGGCCCCCAAGACTATCATTTTCCTTCCCCCTTTCTTTTCTAGGTATTTTACAGTTACTGGAAATCCTATTTGTTGGGGTCCTCCCTTCCCAGTGTTTGCTAGACCAATCCCTTTTCCTTCTGGTGATGACTTCCCTTTACGAGACCCTCTACATGGGTGAGGAAGATCTGGGCATCCAGGCTTAGTGCTGCCTTTGGGTAGTGGGGCTAGATACCCACCAGGAGCCGACAAGGGGTCCAAAGACATCACACTCTTCCCTATCCTCTCCCCTCCACCCCAACATGCTCACGTTCCACAGATTGAGACCGGCAGTTGACCAGCAGTTCCTCGTGCTTGCCTGTAAAGGGGAGAGGTCAAGTTTAATGCTGGTCAGTAGCATTAAATGGTCCAAATCCTGGTTAAAAACCTCTTAAAAACTGTGAGAACTTGACAATTTCCTAACCTCTTGGTGCTAATTTCTGTGTTTCACCATCTGTAAAATGATGATAGTAACAGTAGCTGCCTCATAGGGCTGCCATGAGGATTAAACAAGAAAATAACACCATCATCATTGTCGTCATCATCTCACTACCACCCCCAAAGGGCCTGCACATACAAGGTGCTCAGGGCATGTGGCTCTTTTCATCTGAGATTGGTTTCAGCTGTTTGAAGTTTGGATTTGCAGGAATAGGGGTGAGATTTGGGGAGGTCCAGGGTTCAAGAGAAGGAAAAGCAGAAATAAGAACAAGGTGTATGAACATAAACTCCCTACTGTCCTTAATGTTTCTCCTCTTGACTCTTACGAACACTCCAGCCACTTCCCTCACACATAAACATACACACACATACCTCTACATTTTTATTATGGATAAAGTTCACCAGTGGTCAGAATGCTCTGAAGACTGTCTCTTAGAAAAACTAAAACTTTTCTGGATCACCTTGCTGTATTAAATGAAGGAAGACATCAGGGAGCATTTTAAGACATCTAGACCTCCATGCTATCCTGGGAGCGCTTGTTGATACATCTCTTTAGTGTAACTCCAGTTAGACTTAATTTGTGACTCAATGCAAGTTAGTCACTGTGACTCCGAGTGCTTCAAGCAACTTCCACCCAGTGACTTTCCTTTAGCAAGTCTCTCTTGGCCAGCGATCCCCATGCAGTTGCATTGCGCCAATGTTTCCACCTGGTTTGGTCTCCCTGGCACCAGTGGGCCTTTCTAGGAGTCATTGAATTGCTGTAGCACCTCTGAGCAAGGCTGAGTCACCCTCAGTCCTTTAAAATACCAGAGACCTTTCAGACAATCGTGGTTCAAAATACTGAGGCTGCTTGAGGTTGCCTGGAGAAGTTTGTATGTGCATTTCAGGAAGGGTAGCTTAGAAATCTTTGATCATTGGGTGCACAGGGCCTGTAGATTCCCGCTGAGGGGATGACAATGCACTGGGGAAAATGGCTAAGCCGTTAAGAATCAGGCTTTTCTTTGTTTGTGTGTGTTTGAATTCCTAATTTTCAGATTTATAAGAGCAAGTAATTATATCACCAATTAAATAAGTGAAAAAAATCTATAAAGCTAAAGAAATGCTATTCCTGTTGAAAAATATACGTACATAAAATTAGAGCAATTCACAAATGCAGAATTCTAATGTTATATTAGATGGTTGCAACTGCAAAGCCTGCATTCATATTTCCATTACAGCTCTGTTTTCTTTCAATTTGAGGAAATGTTTCTCTTAACAAAAAACTCTAATGCTTTATTTTAGCCTCAAGGGATAAATCTCATACAAGACCTGTTTTAAATGATTTTTTTTGAGCTTTTGAAGCAGTAAAGTATTTTTATTTTAATCTCATTAATTTTTTTGTTGTTGCTCTGGGAGGACTCACACATAAATCAAGTTTAAAAGCTGAAACTTTCCACCTGCCTAGTTCCCAGGGAGAAGCTTGCTCATGAAATGAGAATTGTTCAGAGAGACAATGAGAGCATTGAGGGGAGGTCGAAGTATAGGATCTGGTATTGGAAGGGACTTTAGGGTCATTTAGCCCCACTTGGTCCTCTCAGTGACCCTTGGGAAATGTGTGTAAAATCCACATGCATGTCTAAAATTCAGTAGTACGTCTAGCCCCGTCCATCAAGGTGTGAATTACAAGTAATCTAAAGTCTCTTCTAGGTTTAATTAAAATTTTTAAAAAAATTATATATTTTTTATATGTGCTTATATTTTCTTTAAAAAATCAAATGTTTCAAAAGGACTTGTAATGAAAAACAATTGGCCTACCTCTCTTCACTTAGAGCCCTGTTCCTTAGTGGTAAATACCATTACCCAGTGCTGCTTCTCAGGCCCTAACAAAACAGAACAAAACAAAAACTTAAATACTCTGATTCAAATTGCTATTTAGTATTTCAAATTCTTATGTGATGCTAAATGACAAATTAGAATCTATGCGTGAGTTATTGTCCTGGAATTAGGGAATGTGAGAATGGGAAAGCCCCTCAGGAGCTGAAGTAATTCACTTGTAAACGAAGACAACCAAGTCTAAAGAGTGACTTGTCTGTGACTAGTCCAAGGTCAAACATTTAGTTTATGGCACTCTGTGAACTAAAACTTGGATCTGATGCCCTTTCCCCTTTACTACACTGCTTCTCAGGATGTGTTTTGATACAATTCAGGTACATCCTCAGTAGTGCTGTGATAAACTAGGTCTCTTCTTTAGATAGTTAAGACTATTTTAAAATGCTAGTTAACGTGAATGCAATAGGAGCGATGCATTTGTCATTTAGAGACTAGTGCAAATTATAACGTACCTATGAAATTATAATGTACCTGTAAAATTGACCCAGTTTGGCAAGAAAAAAAAGAAAGAAACAGGCAATTTGGAACAGGAAAAATAAAGCATTATTGATACAGGGAACTATGTAATGTTAGAAAGCATAACTGGTAGGAACTTTCTAATGTTAATATTAAGTTCCAGTAACATCTTTCCATACCTGATGGTTCCTTCAGTATGTCATTTGATGAGAAACAGAGTATGATGGTTCAGGAATTATCGAAGACAGTGTAATAGACGGAGGAAATCAGAGTATAAAGAGTGGGGAAATAGAAACCAGAATTTGGGGTCCATGTGTTCACGGAGGGCTATCTATATAAATGGAAGTGGTGATGGTAAATTAGAGGCAAGAGTCAAGAAAGTGTTCTGGAGTTCTAGGAACTATCTTGAACAGAGGCTGACACATTTGAAATCCAGTCTTAAGGGCAGAAAGAGTTTGATCAGGTAGCAGCCAGGCTAGATAGGTTAGTTTCACCCACTGAAAGAAAACATAATTGGCCTAGACAAGTAGCTGGCAAAATTATTCTATAAAGAACCAGAGAGTAAACATTTTGGGCTTTGCCAGCCATAAAGTCTCTGTTGCCATTACTCAGCTCTGCTGTTGTAGCACAGAAGTGGCTACAGGCAAGATGTAGACAAGTGAGCATGGCCACGGGCCAATCAAACTTTATTTATGGTCACAGGAATTTGAATTTCATGGAATTTTCATATGTCACAGAGTCTTCTTTTCTTCATATTGTTTGCAACCATTTAAAACTATAGAAACCATTCTCAGGTCACAGAGCTGTACAGGAATAGGCGGTCAGCTGGATTTGGCTCATGGGTCATAGTTTGGGGAACACTGGGCTGGGCTGACAAAGGGTTAGGGTGTAGCACTTAAGGAATGATTCTTCTGTCCCAGCAGAGGAGTGGAGAGGAGCTGCCCCTTTTCTCTAATTCTGTGGTTTCTGGAATCTAAGTACTCTCTGTTTTGCTTTGTTTTCCATAGACCAGTGGTCTCGACATAAGACAGAGTAAGATCTATGTGTGATCTTTTCACTCTAATGTCTCACTTCCTGATCCACAAAGCACTCCAGCGGATAAAACAAAGAGGTTCTTTACTGCATTGTACAGACCATTTGCTGAATATGTTTGCCATTGTGACTCAGGTGTAGCACTTCTGAAAAAGTTTGTTGTTCTGAAGTGCATCCTGCATACGGATATAGTTCTGTGTGGCGTATATGCGTGGGAAAACCCTTCCACGCGTCATTTGGGTTCTGACGTCCTCCCTTATGTCAGGGGGGCTCTGCCTTGCTAGCCACCCCCAGAAGTGCACTCAGTGAAGCGTTCCGGGCTACATCCCTCACAATCATTTGTACTTAGTATGACTCATATTTCTAATCCCTACACTTTGGATTGGTTCCTGGCCCTTTTTATGACTGTAATACCATATACGCGTGGCATGCTTTCAAGGTGACAGGTTTTTTCCATCTAAAACCCTGATGCAGATGGCAGACTGGCACTCAGGGAAGTCACACAGGTAGAAAGTTGTGGAACCACCGCTCAAAGCCAAACTAGACTCCCGATGCATTTTTCCTTCCGCTCAGCCACCCAGCCTTGCCCCTAGTTTAGAGTTTATAAGGCTTGGGATCTAAAGCCACTTGTAAACTTTGATTAGATGAGGTCAATTATTCTTAAGATTTATTGCCATTAGAGAGTGTTTATGTATTTTATTAATGTGTTTGCTTCCTCCTAAGTGAAAGTCATTGACTTGAGTGTAGGAGGGCATCTCATGCTTTAGAGAGTGATAAATGAATGCCCACATTCAAATTTGTTGAGCAATTAGCCCCTCTTTCCCTGTGTTGACCTGGGGATTTTTGCCTTTGGACAGTAGAAGAAAAAAGGTACTTAAGGAAGCACGAGAATTTAAATTAACGATTAGAACATAACTTGAAATTTAAGTTCCTTGGAATCTGTAGGATGGATGGAGATATGTACAAAAACCCCTATCTCAACTAATTTATAAATTACTTGATTTCTTTTCCAACGAGTATTTATTCCACATGTGGATGCCTGTAGTATTTACTTATTCTTTATTCTGCCAACCCACCTTGAAAACCCATGCACTTAGCAATGCCCAGGCTCCTTGGGGAAGATAAGACCTGATTACTGACTCAAGAAATGTATGATGTTGGAAAAGCCAAGAAATCTTGAAATAATTCAATAACAATACATAACAGTATGACCAGTGCCAACATTAGTGGCAGACATGCTAAGCTGAAGGAGATTTTAAAGAAAGAACAGGTCAATATAGACTCAATGTCTGGGAAAGACTTCATGAAAAAGCACAGATTTGACCTGGCCTCTGGAAACAAGGAGGATTGAAATAGAGGAAATCAATATTTTTTGAGTGTGTACTGTGCTGGACACTGAAGTTACTCATTTATTCCTCACTGAATATCAGTATTACTAGATCCACCTTGAAGTTGAGGAAATCAAGGCACCCAAGAGAGGTTCTAGCGTGGTTAAAAGTATACACCCTGGAGCCAAAGTTCCTGGGATTGGCTCTAGGCACTACCATTCTACTAGCTGTGTGACCACAGGCAAGACACTGAACCTTTCTTTGCCTTAGTATTCCTCTTTGTAAAATGGAGATCATAAAAGTACCGACCTAGGTAGCATTACTGTGAAGTTTGAATGGGTTAGTGGAGTTAATGCATGTCAGATGCCTGGCGTATATTAAATGCTCAATAGATCCCAGGTACAGTTATGACTGTCACCACCAAGCACCTTGCCCAGGAGCAGGGCTGAGATCAGAAGGCAGGTCTGACTCTACCTCCGTGCTGCTCATTTCACTGCAGCCCCGTTGTGGAAGGTGGTCCTGGTGGATCCAGCACGGGAGAAGGCTGGAGTGCAGGATGAGGTACCGTGATGGTACGTGAAGGGCCGTGAGGAGAGTGCTGTGATGAAGTAGAGGATTTGGGGTACTGAGTGGTGTGAGAGAAAGTCGGGTGTGTAGGGGGCAGTACTAGTGTCCCCTTCAGGGTAGGATGCACTGCTCACTGAAGGCCGTGACTAAGTGAACATGACTACGTACCTTTCCCTTTGACTTCAGTTCAGGCCAGGTGTGTGTGTCCTGTTCTGGCATCACACTCATCCCACAATACACATGCGCACATTCACACAGACACAGTGGCGCTGGGTATAACATCTAAATCCTAAACGTGACACGGATGAAGCCATGCATACTGCCCCAGCTTCTGCTCTCAGCCCTCATTCTCCCCACCCCCGCCCCTCCCACACACTCTGCGCCAGTCACACAGAATTAATTTGCAATTTCCCAAAGCCGCTTGAAGGCAGGGCCCTGTCGGTCACCCACCACCGTAACCCGACTGCCTAGGGTAGCGCCTAGTGTATAGCAGATGCTCTGTGAAGGATGGGTGCAAAAGTGAAGGGATAAGTAAAAGAGGGTTCTCTCACACCTCTGGACTTTTGCACATCCCGTTCCCTCTGACTGGAACAATCTTCCCACCTTCTGTTAACTTAGCTTTGTCAGTCACCTCTTCCAGAAGGTGTTTACCGCGTCTTCCCTCCTCCTTTATTAAAACCTGAGTCACGGGCTTCCCTGGTGGCGCAGTGGTTGAGAGTCCGCCTGCCGATGCAGGGGACACGGGTTCGTGCCCCGGTCCGGGAAGATCCCACATGCCGCAGAGCGGCTGGGCCCGTGAGCCGTGGCCACTGAGCCTGCGCATCTGGAGCCTGTGCTCCGCAAGGGGAGAGCCCACAACAGTGAGAGGCCCGCATACCGCCAAAAAAAAAAAAAAAAAAACCTGAGTCACATGTCCATAGGATCCATAGTCATTCCTTCCCCAGCATTTATCACTTTGTACTGCAGTCCCCTTTTTTAGAACTTTTTTATTGTTCTATATATATGTATTTTTTATTGAAGTATACTTGATTTGCAGTGTTTCAGATGTACAGCAAAATGATGTAGTTATGTATAAATATATATGTATATATATATTCTTTTTCAGATTCTTTTCCATTATAGGTTATTACAGGATATTGACTATGGTTCCCTGTGCTATACAGTAGGTCCACGTTGTTTATCTATTTTATATATAGTAGTGTGTATCTGTTTATGCCCAATCCCTCATTTATCCCTCCCTGCCTTTCCCCTTTGGTAACCACAAGTTTGTTTTCTGTGTCTGTGAGTCTATTTCTGTTTGTAAATGAGTTCCTTTGTATCATTTTTTTTAGATTCCACATATAAGCGATATATGGCGTTTGTCCTTCTCTGTCTGGCTTACTTCACTTAATATGATCATCTCTAGGTCATCCAGGTTGCTGCAAATGGCAGTGCAGTCCCCTCTTTATTAGTCTTTTTACCTCATTTAACTGTGGCTTCCTGAAGGGTAAGACAGAGGTTTTCTTCCCCAGCACCACATGCCCTAGGCCTAGCAGAGTGTCAGACCCCCACGAGGGCCCAGGGCCTGTCTGTAAACATAGGTGAGTGAACACACACACACACACACACACACACACACACACACACACACACGTTCTTTCGGGAGCCATTCTGTTCAGGCCCCTCAGAGAGTGAGTCACCAAGGTGAGTAACAGGTGACTCAGGACAGTGGCAGATGTCTCCCTCCTTTTCTGGCAGCGGGGGTGGTATGGCTCAGCCTCCACCGTTACTCTGGCAGTTGGAATTCAGAGAAATCAGTCTCTGACAGTAGCAGTGAGTGCCTGAGATGGAGGTCCGGAATCAGCCTCAGGCCTTTTAATGAGTGTTCTCCTAAGCAGAGTTGCTAACGAACCATCCTGGACTCCCTTGATCAGTTTAATTGGAGGACAGACGGTCTTAAACATTTAAAAAAGCTG
Source organism: Lagenorhynchus albirostris (assembly GCF_949774975.1). Lineage (NCBI taxonomy): Eukaryota > Metazoa > Chordata > Mammalia > Artiodactyla > Delphinidae > Lagenorhynchus > Lagenorhynchus albirostris. The sequence goes on from NC_083098.1 coordinate 97,875,458, forward strand.
ACAGAAGGATCCAATTCCCAAGGCTTCCCCTTGAGCTAAACCTGTTCTGGAAGCTCACTTTCTCGAACACATGCAATGCTTGCATTTTGACCTTTAGTGGATTCTAGATTGTTCCACGCCCAGCCCTGTTTCTGAGCGTGCTCTTCATTTTGTCCTTTTGAGCACAGACAGAACGATACTAAACTCTCCATTCATTCTGATGGCTTGCTACTGGAAAGAAGTTTGAGCGAGGGGTTGCTTTGGGAACATTTTGAGGCCTGTCTACACCCCAGATTTTGTTTATCTGTTTTCATAAAGCATATTTAAAGCTAACTCTGTCTTTTCACTCCCTGACTATTTCGGAATCATTATAGAATTTCCTAGTCATTGAGATCCTTCTTTGCATTGAACGTGTTTTGTTTTTCTTAGCAGATTAAAATACTTGGAAAATTGAATTTTTGTATTACTAATATGTTTTATAGAAGCTGATAAATGTGAGATTAATGGCCAAAGAGAGACATTTCAGATGGATAATTTAGATTTTTATCATTTATTAATCATGGAAAGTAAACCTGCTATATAAGTAATTTTAGTTTTATCAAGAAGACAAATGGTTCTGGCTAATGAATGTATAGATAGTCTATGCCAAAGGCATTTGGAGTAATCTGTTAATCATTTAACTGTGTCAGGGCATATGCTATGTCTTCATAAAGCAACTAAAACACATAACTTTCTCCACTGAAATGTGTATTGGCCTTCACCGCCTAAAGCAAATTAAAATGGCATTTGTCTCAGACTAGGCTTCAGTGGCACAAATATCTAAAGGCTAAAGAACATGGGAGGCTGTAGATGTCACAGCAAAGAAAGACTCTTTCAATCCCTTATACTTGGGGTGAGGTTGCAAATCACTCCCAGAGTGGGGCTGGGCTGATGAGGACTTTCTGGTCCCTAAGTACCTGTCACACTGGATGGGTTATTGGTGGAAAATCCCAGGGGACCATTTCCCCTTCCAGTGCCTGGGGATTTACATCTGTGGCTCCCATTAACACTAATGGGTGCTCCCCATATACAAACTGTCCTCTCCCTGATGGAGGAACAGACCCCTGAATAATATTCTTGCTCCCTTTATCTGGTATTCGGAGATGGACAGAGGGCTGCATGATCAGGGTTTTGATAGCATTGTGCTGCCATTACGCTAATAGAGATTTGTGGCAGCTCTTTTTAAAGGGTCATAATTCTACTTTTAAAACTCTCTTTCGTCTGAAATACATTTTTTTTTTTTTTTTGCGGTGCCCGGGCCTTTCACTGCTGTGACCTCTCCCGTTGCGGAGCACAGGCTCCAGACGCGCAGGCTAAGCAGCCATGGCTCATGGGCCCAGCTGCTCCACGGCATATGGGATCTTCCCGGACCGGGGCACGAACCCGTGTCCCCTGCATTGGCAGGCGGACTCTCAACCACTGTGCCACCAGGGAAGCCCTGAAATACATTTTTAAATATTAGTTTTGTTTTTTGATGTTTTTTTTTTTTTGCAAACAACCAATCACCATCCCTACCACCCCCTCCAAAAATAAGTGGCTATTTTACTCACTTGGCAAGAGTTTGTGGAAGGCGATTTTCCCTCCGCTTGTTTTCCAGACATCCTTCCATCTGATTTGCCCTGAGCTCGGGGCTCAACTTCAGTCATCCTCCCCCCTGTGGCTCTATCAGTCACGAGTCTTGGAGGACCCCTGAGAGGGAGGGGCTCAGTGGAGACCAAGACAAAGAGAGGTGAAGTTGTAGTTTGAGATTTTGTGGAAACCAGAGGCTGAAACCCATTTGCATTGGAAATCGGATTTCTGATTCCTAGGGTGGGTAGATATCTAGTATCCCGCAGGAAAGTTCCTCCAGAGCTTCTGAGAAGGATGGAGGGTGCTCATTCCAACCTGGGCTTGGTCTTGCAGAGGGCACAGCACACAGTGGTTTCTCAGTAAATGCATGATGAATCAACAGATGTGTGAATGGACACGTAAGATGGATGTTGGCTTTTGTCCTTTTCTCTTACTGGCTTCATAACCCCCTCAGGTCTCAGTGTCCTAGGAAAGGGAATTTGCTCAGACCTTGTGGTGCCTTCTCGGGAGTCAGGGAGGTAAAGCCCATGGAGGCTGTAGCTCTCAGACTGAGGGCTGTTCTCAACAGGGACAAACTGTAGCACTGAACTGGCCTACGAGCAGTCCAACAGAAGCAAGGGATCGATTCTATTAAACACACCCTTTTTCTTTCTTTTGTTGTTGAAGTATAGTTGATTTATAATGTTGTGTTAATTTCTGCTGTACAGCAAAGTGATTCAGTTATACACATATATATATATTCTTATGTATATATATTCATATATCTATATATATTCTTATATATATATTCCTTTTCATATTCTTTTCCATTATGGTTCATCCCAGGACGTTGAATATAGTTCCCTGTGCTATACAGTAGGAACTTGCTGTTTATCCATTCTATATCTAATAGTTTGCATCTACTAATCCCAAACTCCCAATCCACCCCTCCCCCTTGGCAACCACAAGTCTGTTCTCTATGTCTGTGAGTTTGTTTTTGTTTTGTACATAAGTTCATTTGTGTCATAGTTTAGATTCCATATATAGGTGATATAATATGATATTTGTCTTTGTCTGACTTACTCCACTTAGTATGATAATCTCTAGGTCCATCCATGTTGCTGCAAATGGCATTATTTTATTCTTTTTTGTGGCTGAGTGGTATTCCACTGTATATATGTACCACATCTTCTTTATCCATTCCTCCGTCGATGGACATTTAGGTTGTTTCCATGTCTTGGTTATTGTAAATAGTGCTCCTATGAACATAGGGGTGAATGTATCTTTTTGAATTGTAGTTTTTTCCAGATATATGCCCAGAAGTGGGATTGCTGGATCATACGGCAACTCTATTTTCAGTTTTTTGAGGAACCTCCATACTGTTTTCCATAGTGGCTGCACCAGTATACATTCCCACCAACAGTGTAAGAGGATTCTCTTTTCTCCACACCCTCTCCAGCATTTATTATTTGTAGACTTTTTAATGATGGCCATTCCGACTGGTGTGAGGTGGTACCTCGTTGTAGTTTTGATTCGCATTTCTCTAATAATTAGGGACATTGAGCATCTTTTCATGAATGCACCCCTTTTCTTAGCCACACTGAGGGCATGGCAAAACAGAGAAGAAGCTGAGTTGCATTGGGGTTTGGGGATCACTTCTCCACCTGAGTTGAGTAGGCATGGGGGGCAATGAGCTGAAGATCAAACGGTCGGTGCTATTGCAGATAAAAGCTTGAACGAAGGACATGCCGTCACTCTGTGGGGGATAGTCTTTCTAAAGTCTGCACACCAGAGTTAAATTGACCACCCAGACACTGGCAGGGCAAGAGTCCTGCCTGGGAGAGCAGATGCAGGTAAGGCAGGACCTCATGAGAGGACCCAGAAGGGGCTGAACTACCCAGGTTGGGATCCTTCTTCCAAATTTGCCAGTCAAGTTAAGTCCCTTCTCCTGCCCTGGAAAGGAGGGAGGAAAGGGGTGGAGGGAGGCCGCTAGTCTTTAAATGACAGCTTCCCCTGTGGAAACAAGACAAGTGAGGAAAAACCATTCCTCCTTAACAGGTTGTAAGGTGTTCCAGAATCCATTCTTTGAAGGGCTTGGTGCACGACTTTCTTAATGATGTGTTAGGGCCAAGTCCCCCAGCTTTTATGTTCTAGATGATCATCTTCATTTTCCTTATTTTTTGAAGCCCAGCATCCACTAACCTGGATCCTATGTGAGGACCACGAGGGGCAGTTTTCATAAGGCAGGATGAGCAGTCATTTCATAGTTAGCAAGATGTACATGCTGGCACTTAAAAATCCAGAAAGGACAGGGTTGTTTTTTTGTTTGTTTTTAATTTATTTATTTTTGGCTGCATTGGGTCTTCGTTGCTGTGTGCAGGCTTTCTCTACTTGTGGCAAGCGGGCGCTACTCTTTGTTGCGGTGTGCGGGCTTCTCATTGTGGTGGCTTCTCTCGTTGTGGAGCACGGGTTCTAGGCGCGCAGGCTTCAGTAGTTGTGGCGCTCAGGCTCAGTAGTTGTGGTTCGCGGGCTGTAGAGCACAGGCTCAGTAGTTGTGGTGCACGGGCTTAGTTGCTCTGCCGCATGTGGGATCTTCCCAGACCAGGGCTTGAACCCGTGTCCCCTGTATTGGCATGCAGATTCTTAACCACTGTGCCACCAGGGAAGCCCTGGGACAGGGTTTTATATAGTTGAAATCTGAAAAAGGAAGGTGCAGAGGGAATTTTGAAGAAGAGCTGTTACAAGAGGACAAGGGGCAGCAGAGGGGCATGTCAGGAAGGACAGCTGCCTTTGTGTATGTATACGAGCATCTTGAGTGGGCTTTTGATCACATTTTTGGCAGAGTCTAGTTCCATGGCATCTTCTCCAAACTTTGGCTTCCACCCTCTGCTCACTGACAGCTCTAACCAGATCTGACAGTCCTGATTTGCCAACTCTTGGGACAGCTCTGGTTTCCTCACCCACATCCGGGAGATGAGGGAAGAGTTACTCCCATTCCCTCCTGCCTTGGACTCTTTCCCTCCTGGTCTGTGGTCCACGTCCCACACAATGAACTGCTGCAACTTAGCCCTGGACTCACTACCCCTGATCCTCCACTGCAGCAGGCCCCGTAGTCCTTCTTCCTCAACCAAGTCTCCAGAGACCTTGTGGACACATCAAGAATGAATGATCACTGACCTGCTATGCAGCCAGGGCATCACATTGTAACAACCCCCTTCCATCCTCTCTTAGGACCATTGAATTATCTTCCCCGTTCTTTTGTCCTTACTGGATTCCTCTTCTACGTTTTTATCCGGAAATAAAATCAGCTACTTTTCTGGTCACAGAGTTCTCTGCACAGCAGTCTTCACTTCGTTTTGGTGCCTGGGGGCCTGGAAAGCCTCTGCTGGGAGGGGAAGGAGGGTGGGGGGGTGCTGCTTGGGCAGGTGGGATGTGGGCGTCTGGCCAGCTCTGGAAGGCTGGCCCACTCCAGAGCCTCGAGCACAGATTCCCTGCTGAGGAGCGTATTGATGCCAGCAGACTGCTGGGCAGGCCCCCTGATGTTGGGAATACACAGATCCATATCAGGGTTATGCAGTTCCATATTAATATGATGCTAAATAGGGATTCCTATGCTTGCCAGAGGCAGGGATGGGGAAGCAGTGAACGAGGTCACCAGTAAAAATGAAAGCCCCGGGACTGGAATAGCAGCAGACTTGCAGGTGACTGTCGGGATGCATTAGCAGCAGGGGAAGCTCCACCAGCATCTGCCTGTGTTAGTCTTAGTTCCAGCCCAGTGCCCCCTCTCTCCTCTTTCTCATTGAATTTGATGCTTTATGGAAGCTGCAACGTCATAAAAATAACACCCTGCTGCATCCTTCACCGCGGGATCTCAAAGCCCTCTACGGACATTAATATTTATCGCTAGGGACCTGAGATGTCAGTGGAGAAATATTATCCCAATTTTACACATGAGGAACTAGAGATTGGGCAGTTAAGTGACTTGGCAGAAGTCGTTCCCTGCCTACTGAGTGGTGGGGCCATGCCCTGGGCCAGATCCCAGGAAAGTCTTCGGAGCCCTTGGCAGAATGGGAGAAGGGCCTTTGTTTAAACGAAAGAAAACATGGTGTGCCCTGAACAAGCTGGAGGGAGACAGGGCAATTAGTCTCGTCTCCTCTCTCTGACTTTGGCTTTCCTCTTGTCAGGCTTGAGGGAGTTGACTCTTACGGCCTGTTTGGTTTTTCACTTCTCTGCCAACCTTGCCAATTATATCTGCCAGCTCAGAATCCATGGTTGGAGAGTAGTGAATGGTTTCAGTTACAGAACTTTCAGAAAGTATGAAAAAGGCCCACTTGGGAGGACATCTATAATGGTCAAGGAGAAGGGGCCCTCGCACAGAAAGGCACCAAAAATCTCTCTCTCAGTCTGGAAAGATGGCGGCCAAGAGGAGAATATCATCTAAAGCGAAGGGGTCCTGAGGATTCTGGAGGGGGTAGACCATCAGTTATAAGGTCCAGAATTCTAGGACTATGGCTGTATTTTCTTCTTTACTTTGAAGTTGTTCAGGAGGAATAAAGGGTAGTTCTACGTTTTTCTGTGTAAATGGGAGGACTTCTATATCTGGAAAAAAATACATGGATTTAAAAAAATGATTGAAAGACACTTATAGATGAGGCATCCGTTTTGAAGGCATGTATCGGACAATTTGGGTTGATACCAGGAGACAATGCTGCAGTTTTATTTTGCAGCACTTAGTGTCTGGCTACGGAAGAAAACTGAAAAAATGGCTGGGGCGGTGCTTCACTAAGCATTTGCTAACCATTTGTAAAGCTCTGATGATGGGCCATAGACTGTGTGGCACCAGGGATACAGAGCAGCATAGGATGGAGCTTCTGCCCTGCTGGTGGTTGGCCCCAGGCTGGACGGGGGAGCAGACCTGCAGATGAATTATCACAGGGCTGTGAGATAAGCTGCTATAGAGATTGGTCCATGGTGCTGTGGGAGTACAGAGGAAGGGGTGATTCATGTCAGGGAAATTCTACTTGCAGATTATTTTCTTCCCAAACTAGCCTTGATGAGGCTGGCGCACTTTACCTATTAGGAATTAGACGGTGACCACCTGGTTCATTTAATGGGTAAACAAAAGCTGTTCTGAAACACTTGATCTAGTTGAATGCTAGTCATGTCCTGTGGGATTTTAGGAGGTATCAAGAGTCAAGAGTCTCCTGCAGGCATGAGAACAGTATCCTTGTCACCTGTAGTGCACCCCCAGTACCATTAGGGAAGGACATCCACATTGCTGTCTCGGGGCCAAGTCATGCCATTTCCCTGCTTCTCAGGTCTTTAATGTTGGAATAACATCCTAGGATGGAGTTGGTGAGGGGCTTTGTTTGTTGCTTGGAGTCTACGTAGATGGTAGGATATGTGTTATGGCATGGTGTACTTGGTAGGGTCCAGGGTTCCGTGTGTGAAAGCCTTGACCGGACCTGCTGGAGCCATGGTCACTTCTTCCCGTGAAGTGCCTGAAGATTACATGGATGACAAAGTACCACATTCAGTTAGTAACTGAGACTCTGGTCCCCCCAGACGCTGTCATGGTACTGTGTGAAGGTGTGGTGGAGGAAGAGACTTGAAGCGGTTGAGTCAGCTTGCTGGGTCCCTTGGAATCCAAGCTCTTGGGCATCCTGGTCTCTGTGGCCTTTCTCTTGGAAATGTTGCTCAAAATTGATGCTCACAAGTGGCGTCTAAGACAGGCTTGGAGTTGAAATAAAACCAAGAGAAAGGAGGCCATTTAGGTCTCCGCAGCGTGAGTATGTCCTTGACCACCTTCTCTTGGCCCAGTCAGCTGACCGTGGTCCAGTATATGATCTTTCTCCCAATCCTGACTCCTCTCTGAAGGACAAGCAAATATTTCTTGGGTTGAGGATAATTCTCGGTGCTTGGAGGGAAAGAGGATCTTCATCTTCCTCTGGTGGTCGGTGTGAGCGCCAAGGAAGCAGCGACGGGATGGTTGTGGCCATGAACTTTATGCGGTTTCTAAGACGCTTGTCCAGCCTCCCTTTGGCCAAACTCACCCAGCTCAGTGAAGCCTCTCCCGAGTTGTCTGCACGCATGGAATCGAGACATCAGGCCAAACCCGGATCCCAGCCAAGGTGGCTGTTCTTCAGCATCGTGAATCCAACCAGCTTCATCCATTTAAGGCTGGAACAGTGAAAACTGGGTCAGTTTGTAGAGAAAGTTTAACAGCACTACATTAACATGGTGATTAGGAGTGTGGCTTCTGGAAGGAGTGGCTCTGGGCCGAATTCCTTTATGATGTTTGGCACATCCTACAAGTCTTTGATCTACTTTTTCTTCATTTTTTAAGGCAAAGATGTTGATGCCATGAGGATAACCTTGAGAGTTGCAAGGATGAAAGTAGTAATGTATGTAAAATAGTTAGCTCTGTGCTTGGTAGGTGCCTTAATGTCCTCATCTGTAAAATGGGGATACGTTTAATTTGGATCTTACAGAATTTTTGTTAGGATTAAATGGGTTAATTCATGTAAAACCCTGGCATGTAGTGATCACTCAATAAATGTTATTTTTACTAAAGTGTACTCGTTGCTATTATTTTTATGCATTTATATTAAGACTTCCAAGGAAGACCTCATGAAACACTACCCTTTCCCCTTCACCTGGCAAAAAGAAGGATTTGATTTGAGAAGTCTAAGTGGCAGGGACTTTGTGGTCAATTAACAACCTGAACGCATTTCCTTAAAATCCCTTTTTAAAAAATACATCTTTTCCTCAACCTTAGAAAGACTTAAATATTAAAATGCAATGATTGGGCGCTTTTTTTTAATATATATAGTGACTTTTTGTTTTTGTTTTTGTTGTTCCACAAAAGTACTTTTAAAAATAGCACAACCCAGTATTAGACAAATGCGTATCCGATTATGTAGGCACATCAACCAAGAGAACATCATAAGGGAGAGTTTCTAGAAATTCTAAACGTGAAAAACGGGCATATTAAAAGGAATGAAAGGGCTTCCCTGGTGGCGCAGTGGTTGTGAGTCCTCCTGCCGATGCAGGGGACGTGGGTTCGTGCCCCGGTCCGGGAAGATCCCACATGCCGCGGAGCGGCTGGGCCCGTGAGCCATGGCCGCTGAGCCTGTGCATCCGGAGCCTGTGCTCCGCAACGGGAGAGACCACAACAGTGAGAGGCCCGTGTACCGCAAAAAAAAAAAAAAAAAAAAAAAAAAAGAATGAAAAATTATAGGTGTTACTGCAGTGAGCTGCTTCTAATATTCTTTAATGGCATATATTTCCTGAAATTGTGCTCCATGGTGGTTTGCTTACAAAATGAAAGAAAGCCAGTTTCCAAGGTCTGCTTGTGTGGCAGTATGCAGACCAGCAAACACTTCCAACTTTTGTGCTTGTTTATTGTATTATATCTTTGTTCATTTGTTTTTAACTTCCTGGGCTTTAGTCAGATGAAGTTCAGTCTTTCTGGATTTGGATCTTCAGAGCTCAAAGCCACGTGCTGCTGGTAAGCTCAAGAGTCTGGAAAAAATAGCTCTGTGATGAACCTTTGTGGAAGGTAGATGCTGAGAGCTCCCCGGTGCCAGGTGCATGAGGCAGGGTCGAAGGTGAGCTTGTGTGTGGTGGAGCTGGAGGTCAGGGAGGCAACTCCCAATTCACTCCTTCTAGAATAGCGTCATGAGAGACGGGGACCTGGGTGGCTTTGGGATTGCTGGGACTTTGAAAGAACGATCATTTAGGGTCATGTTGCCCTGGCTTTTGGTGGCTGCTGGGAGTAACATGGAGAAAAGGGATCATCGTTACAGGAGTTGAAAATAGCTGAGGACCCCACAGGCGGGGATGGGAGGGACATCCTCCCGCAGGGTGTTGAACCCAGACTGTGAAGGCAGTTGGGAAGCTGGCAACATTTGGCTGTCGTTCTGCATGGGAAGTTGTCTTGAAGATGCCATCATGCTTTTCAGGGAAGTGACCCCTGTCAAGAATGTGTGGCAGCCACAGCTGTGCCCAGGAAGGGGGGCTGGGCAGGAATGAGCATGGGTACAGAGTCAAATGCATCTGGCCCTTGGGAAGAGGAGAAACGGCTGTGGCTGTCCTTTTCTCTCTCCCACACCAGAGAAAACCTCGGGAGACACTCAGGATCTTGTCAATAAGATGCTAAGGATGAAGCTTGAAAACTGCTGGCTGTTTACTGTTCGAAAGCAGTTCACTTGGCCTTGTCATGGGGACAGTGCATCCTGAGGTACAGGTGGGTGAGGCTTAAGCCTCCAACATTGCAATTCCCACCTAAATAAAAGATACTTTGAGTGGATTTGCATCAGTACATTTTATAAATTCTGAGGAAAGTCCTGTAATCCGTGAGTCTGGTGAGGCCAGCTGCTGTTCCCCTTGGAAAGGTCAGGATAGCATTACATTAGAAAGCACATTGTTACTTTTTGCTCCTGCTAACTTACTGTGCATTTTGTTCAGATTTTCCTTCTCCGATAGTGCAGTATTGGCACGTTCTCTTTGGTTAAAGTAGTGCAGCTTGACTGAAAGAAACATGGAAAAGAGCTTAGGAAGAGATCTTTTGTTGGGTTTTATTGGTAAAACACACTAAAAAAAACCACATCCAACACCACGCCCCTACCCCACACACATAGAGTTATTTTTCCTTCTTCTCTCTGGTCAGCTGTATCCTAGAAATTCCCAGTCCTTAGCACAGACTCTTACCTGCAGTTTTATCTCTATCTTCTCAGCTGTACTTTTCACTAGTTGCCCTGCACTCATCCCTTTGTTTCCTTTCCCAAATTTATCGTTGATCTCATCAACAAGAGGAGAGGGCTGCAAAATCAATGTCTTCCAGCACAGTGGTGGGAAGAGGGGCCCCTAACTCGGGCTCCTTTGCAAGGATGTTGGCAGCAGAAGTGAATTAGCCCGCCGATGTCAGGAGAGCCTGTTTTCAGCGTCCTCTGCCAGAGAGCATGCAGAGTGCCAATTACAATCGATTTCTCACTAAAATTGTGTTCAACCTTCCCCGGCATAATCCGAGACAGAAATGACAGAGAACGGTAGAGAACTGTCTCACTTTCAAAATTTTATTCTGTGGAGTCAATTACATTCTTGCAGGTTTATTATCGTTATTAGCCTTGGACTCTGAGACGCTCACCTCACTGGCCTTCGTAGTCGTCAGAAAACAAGCAGAGTCAGCTGAGGAAGTGGGAGTGATGGCGCAGCCACCCAGTGCCCCTGCCATCCCTTTAGGGCAGGGCTTCTCACCAGGTGCCACAAGAAGATGCCACTGGCCCCTAAGATCCAAAAGTGCAGGAGTTCGCTCTCTTCGATTCAAGTCGCTCACTCAGAACCTAACGGGCTGTTTACAGCAGATTGTGCCCCTTCTCCCCAGTCAATCATTCTCCTCTCTCTCTCCATCTCTCGCTGCTGTCTTGCGCTCATGTGCATGCACACTCTCTGCCTTCTGCTCCGAGCCATTGCTTTTGGAACCACCGACCAACCAACCTAATTAAAACACGTTGTAAATAGAGCTGCAATGAACGTTGTGGTACATGACTCTTTTTGAATTATGGTTTTCTCAGGGTATATGCCCAGTAATGGGATTGCTGGGTCGTATGGTAGTTCTATTTTAAGTTTTTTAAGGAACCTCCATAGTGGCTGTATCAATTTGCATTCCCACCAACAGTGCAAGAGGGTTCCCTTTTCTCCACACCCTCTTCAGCATTTATTGTTTCTAGATTTTTTGATGATGGTCATTCTGACCAGTGTGAGATGATATCTCATTGTAGTTTTGATTTGCATTTCTCTAATGATTAATGATGTTCAGCATTCTTTCATGTGTTTGTTGGCAATCTGTATATCTTCTTTGCAGAAATGTCTATTTAGGTCTTCTGACCATTTTTGGATTGAATTGTTTGGTTTTTTTGTTATTGAGCTGCATGAGCTGCTTGTAAATTTTGGAGATTAATCCTTTGTTAGTTGCTTCATTTGCAAATATTTTCTCCCATTCTGAGAGTTGTCTTTTCATCTTGTTTATGGTTTCCTTTGCTGTGCAAAAGCTTTTAAGTTTCATTAGGTCCCATTTGTTTATTTTTGTTTTTATTTCCATTTCTCTAGGAGGTGGGTCAAAAAGGATCTTGCTGTGATTTATGTCATAGAGTGTTCTGCCTATGTTTTCCTCTAAGAGTTTGATAGTGTCTGGCCTTACATTTAGGTCATTAATTCATTTTGAGTTTATTTTTGTGTATGGTGTTAGGGAGTGTTCTAATTTCATACTTTTACATGTACCTGTCCAGTTTTCTCAGCACCACTTATTGAAGAGGCTGTCTTTTCTCCACTGTATATTCTTGCCTCCTTTATCAAAGATAAGGTCTCCATATGTGCGTGGGTTTACCTCTGGGCTTTCTATCCTGTTCCATTGATCTGTATTTCTGTTTCTGTGCCAGTACCATACTGTCTTGATTACTGTAGCTTTGTAGTATAGTCTGAAGTCAGGGAACCTGACTCCTGCAGCTCTATTTACAATAGCCAGGACATGGAAGCAACCTAAGTGTCCATCAACAGATGAATGGATAAAGAAGATGTGGCACATATATACAATGGAATATTACTCAGCCCTAAAAAGAAACAAAATTGAGTTATTTGTAGTGAGGTGGATAGACCTAGAGTCTGTTATACAGAGTGAAGTAAGTCAGAAAGAGGAAAACAAATACCGTATGCTAACACATATATATGGAATCTAAGAAAAAAAACAAAAAAGGTCATGAAGAACCTAGGGGTAAGACGGGAATGAAGACACAGATGTACTAGAGAATGGACTTGAGGATATGGGGAGGGGGAAGGGTAAGCTGTGACAAAGTGAGAGAGCGGCATGGACATATATACAATACCAAACGTAAAATAGATAGCTAGTGGGAAGCAGCCACATAGCACAGAGAGATCAGCTAGGTGGTTTGTGACCACCTAGAGGGGTGGGATAGGGAGGGTGGGAGAGAGGGAGACGCAAGAGATATGGGGACATATGTATATGTATAACTGATTCACTTTGTGATAAAGCAGAAAGTAACACACCATTGTAAAGCAATTATACTCCAGTAAAGATGTTAAAAAAAAATCAATCAATACAATTCATCATATTAGCAGAATAAAGAAGAAAAGTTATGTAATCAAAAAAAAAAAAAAAGAAACAAAAAAACCCCCACGTTTTTCCAGTTGCTGGAACAGTTCCCCCAGTGCTATGCTCTGTCACCACCATGCTGGGCCTGCTCAGTTCCTACCTGTATTGGGCTCTCCCACAGGCTCATCTTGTGCAAGAGAAGTCAGTTCATTTCATGTTGCTTTGTATTCTGAAATGGAGAGTGTGCCTCTCTCTCTGAGGAAGCCAGCCTCTTCTAAGGAGGAAAGGTATGCACACGCTGCATCAATACCCCGTGCATCAGTCTCCACAACGTCATCCCCACTTCACCACCGCCTTCCCTGACATCTTTACCAGTGGTTCAACATTCACTCAGTAATCGCAATGGGCCAGCCCTGTGCTAAGTACTTTTTCTGTTTTCATTGAAGGCATTTAAAATTTGTGTCATTGCTGCCCCTCCCCCAAGTTGGCTGTCCTCCTGCCTTTTTTTAAAAAACTATCTTAACCGTTTTTAAGTGTAGTTTAAATGATATTAAGTACATTCACGTTCTTGTGCAACCGTTACCACCTTCCATCTCCAGAACTCTTTTCAGCTTGCAAAACTGAAATGCTATACCCATTAAATGATGATTCCCCATTCTCCCTTCTTCCAGCTCTTGAGAACTACCATTCCACTTTCCATGAATTTGACTTTTCTAGGTATCTCGTGTAAGTGGAATCACTACTTGTCTTTCCATGACTGGCTTATTTCACTTAGCATAATATGCTCTAGGTTCATCCATGTCGTAGCATGTGTCAGAATTTCCTTTCTTTTTAAGGCCACATAATATTTCACTGTACGTGTATACCACATTTGGCTTACCTTTCATCTGTTGTTGGACACTTTAGTTGCTTCCACTTCTTGGCTCTTGTGAATAATGCTGCTATGAATATGGGTATAAAATATCTCTTTGAGGTCCTGCTTTCAGTTCTTTTGGGTGTGTACTCAGAAGTGATAATTATCATATGATAATTTCATTTTAAATTTTTTGAGGAACCTCCATACAGTTTTCCACAGCAGTGGCCCATTTTACGTTTTCACCAACAGAGCACAAGCGTTCCAATTTCTCCACATCCTGGCCAACACTTGTTATTTTCTACCTTTTTGATTGTAGCCATCCTATTGGGTGCAGGGTGGCACCCTAACTATTTTATGCCTCACAACCACCCTGTGCAGTAGGCAGTATTATTTTCCTCATTTTAAAGATCAGAAAATTGAACTCAAATGTTCTCCAAAAAAAAAAAAAATCAGTAAATATGTAAGGTGATGGATGTGTTAATTAACTCAGTGCAGTGGGGAGGGGGGAATCCTTTCACGATGTAAATGTATATAAAATCATCATGTTGTACACTTTAAATAACTGGCAAATTTATTTGCCAATTATATTTCAATGAAGTTAGGAAAAGCAAGATCAGGAAATTGAGGCTTGGGGATGTCAAAGAGATTGTTCAAGGCTACACACCTAGTTAACTCCAATCTAGCTGCCTCTGGAATCATTCTAGGAAAAATAAGGTCCCTGTTGTGTAAGGTCCCCTGTACTGGCAATATTGACAGCATATCAGCAAAGAATTGGGGGCTTTTCTTTTTCCAATTAATGGCTAAAATTGCCAGAAACAGAGCTCTGCACATTGCATATGAGCACAAAGAAGACATTCTTCTTTTATTATTCTAAGAAAAACAAAAGAAATCTGAGCTAAACAACAAGGGGGTAATTTATGCTCTATGCCATAATACTTCCCTAATTGGGCCGGTAGGAACCGACCTGGTGACTCCTCCTAGGGTCGGAAGGAGAATGGCTGTTTTCTGTCAGCCTAAGCAGAACATGCCTTTAGAAAAAAAATGGGGGACTTCCCTGGTGGCATAGTGGTTAAGAATCCACCTGCCAACACAGGGGACATGGGCTCGAGCCCTGGTCCGGGAGGATCCCACATGTCGCCGAGCAACTAAGCCCATGTGCCACAACTGCTGAGCCCGAGTGCCACAACTACTGAAGCCCCCGTGCCTAGAGCCGGTGTGCCACAACAAGAGAAGCCACTGCAAGGAGAAGCCCGCGCGCTGCAACAAAGAGCAGCACCCCTGCTTGCCACAACTCGAGAAGGCCCGTGCACAGTAACAAAGACCCAACGCAGCCATAAATAAATAAGTAGATTAAAAAAATAAAGAAAGAAAGAATTGGTTGCCTGGAAGGTATTTTCTTAGATCCAAAGTGAAAGGCATAGACATAAACATATGCACTTCATTGCCACCGGTGAAACTTTTGTTCAGCAATCCTATAGCTGGGCAGTAAGTCTGCCATTTCCAAGATAAGTAACTTTAGCCCAATTTATTCACCTCTTTGAAACTCAGTTTTCCCATCTATAAAATACAAATATCTGTCCTTTTCTCCCCAAAGAAAGAGGAAGAGCAAACAGAACCTTTTATATATGTTAGAAAGTCAAGCTTGGTACCCACCACTGCTCCCTTTTGTCCAGTCTGACAAGGGGTATCCCTGATTCAGATTGATGACTTTGTCACTAATCAATACTGGGGATAGCGTGTCTCAGCTGAGATGTGATCTACTGCCAGGCACCAGTGGAGAAGTGGGAGGGCACAGCAAAGATACCCCCTTTGAGTTGGATGCAAACATGGAGACTGGGGCCGAGGGAAATCCAGTGGACCGGTCCAGTCTTGGATTTAGTGTTAACTTAATGTGTAACTTGGGGCATGGCACTGAAGCTCTCCCAACTAAAGTTCTCTAATGTGCAAAATAAAGAGCTGACTTTTTCCTAATAAGTCAATCTAATTTTCTTAATTTTTCTGTAACTTAACATTGGTCTTTTGATCATTTTTGTGGCTCTTTTTGTGAATTCTGTGCTTTGATGAAATGGGTTCTTATACATAAAGTGCTCAGCACTGTTCTTGGCACTTAATAGTTGTTTAATAAAAATTTTCTCTTTCCTTTCTCTTCTCTTTTCCTTCATCCTTTCATCCCTCCCACTTTCACTCTGGAAATGAACAAGGTTCTCAACTAAGGCCTATGGAACCACTTTTCTGATGCATATTCGTTTTAATTTCCATCACTATCCAGACCTAATTCATAGCTGCTTCTTGGATGAAGATGGCTGGTCATATACTCTGAACTCATGAGACAGGTCCCTCAGGACCGTATTTGCCCAAAGGACATGGGAATCTCCTAAGAAACAACTGAAGTCTTATAATCAGGGAGTACATTCTGTAATGACACAGACGTGGGCTAGAATCCAATCTCACCTTCCTTGTAGTCATGTAAGTGAGGTGTGTTCCAGAGAAGTGTAAAAAATCTCAGGTTCTTGAGTCTTTCTCAGTTTAAATTCCAGCTCTACATGATCTGGGGCAATACTTAACTTCCTTGTTATGCCTCAATGTCTTCATCTGTAAAAAGGGATAGTAATAAAAATTCATAGGGTTGTGAGGATTGAATATGATAACACATACGACACGTTTAGAGCAATGCCTGCAGCAATTTAGTAATATTGTAACTATACTATTACTACTGCTACTATTACAGTTACTGCTGTTACTTCTGAAGTTACTACTTATGCAACAATGGAGTCATCTGCCTGCTTAAAAGCATTACTTATTTCATGACTGTTTCTTGCATATAGACATATCTTGTGAAATACACCTTAAAGCACAATTGCTAGATGCTATGTACTGACTTGAAGTTCTAAAGAGTTTCAATTTCTTAATTTAAATAGGATTTCTCATATTATTAATAAAGTATGTTAATAGTAGCTCATTTGCCAGTTGAGTGAGATTATGTTTTTACCATGAGAGTTAAATATGTATGTAAAATGTAAATTATGTAAATTTTTGCTCAGTTGAAAGGATATTTTCAAGCACCCACCACACTACAGTGTAACTTATTTCAGAGTACAAATAAGATTAGCGGCAGTGAGAAGAGAGTAGTATTTAAAAACCCTAAATAGACATATGCAAAACATAAAGTTGAAATCTCAAGTGGGATAAACATCTCCAAGAAACTCTCCTTTTTCGCAAGACATCAGTCTTAGGTTGTTATCTCAGATGGTTTACTTCCTTTAACAAACACGTGTTTTATGTGCCCAAATAATTTTTTTTCAAAGAGGATATTAAGAAATGTGTTTCATTCCCTCCCAGAGACCCCTCCCCCTCCACAGCCTCAGGAGCAAATAATACTATGCATCTAAAAATGAGCATTTTTTTTCTCCTTAGGATATCTCTTCTTAAAATCACGTTCAGATTCTTATAATTCCAGTACCTCAAACAGCTGGTTCTGTCCTCTAATCCTTTCTCCATTAGAGAATTCAACACTGCTTTGAGTGACACTGGTTAGCTGATGACCCAAATCTCCTTAATCCAGAGCAGCGGTAATGCTAGACCAGTAACTAGGGTATATTTTTCTCATCTACTCCACACATTTTCTTGTTCCCTTTACATCTTCATGGTGTTCTGATGATTGAAGCAGTGTTACGGTTAGAGGTGGAGTTGGCTGAGACTGGTGGGGAGTGGGGGTTTGAAGGAGCAGGTCTTAGAGTTCTTTGGATTTGCCCCAGTACGTAGCAGTCTGGTAATGATGCAAATTACAGCCGCAGTTTACGGAGCTATTTGCTGTGCCCCAGGCAGATGCTGAGTTTAAGCACATTATCTTGTTTAATCCTCACAACTAACCCGAGGCTTTATCTGCATATTATAGATGAGGAAACTGAGGCAAAGGGAAGTGAAGCATCTCACACGACGTCTCTTGGTTAATGGCAAGAGTGGCTGAGATTCAAACTCAGATCTGTGTGACTTCAAAACCTTCATTCTTATTCAATATAAATATAGCGTTTGGATGGATGGATGGATCCACCTGAAATGGCATTTTTTTTTTTTTAGTAATTTTATTTTATTTTATTTATTTATTTATTGGCTGCGTTGGGTCTTTGTTGCTGCACACGGGCTTTCTCTCTAGTTGCGGCAAGCGGGGGCTACTCTTTGTTGCGGTACAGGGGCTTCTCGTTGCTGAGCACGGGATCTAGGCACGTGGGCTTCAGTAGTTGTGGCATGCGGGCTCAGTAGTTGTGGCTCGAGGGCTCTAGAGCGTGGGCTCGGTAGTTGTGGTGCATGGGCTTAGTTGTTCCACGGCATGTGGGTTCTTCCCGGACCAGGGCTCGAACCCGTCCCCTGCATTGGCAGGTGGATTCCTAACCACTGTGCCACCAGAGAAGTCCCTGAAATTCCATTTTTAATGGTCTCAGAAATTTAGGAGTCCCCTGCATTGGCAGGTGGATTCTTAACCACTGCGCCACCAGGGAAGTCCCTGAAATTCCATTTTTAATGGTCTCAGAAATTTAGGATTGATGAACCCCGAGTTACTATTTTTTTTTTCTTGTTGCCCTTCATCTTTTATCTTTTATTTAACTAGGCACATTGTGCTGCTCCTAAGGCACGTTGGTGGTGGTTATCAAAGCTGGTGCCTAGGCTTTTATGAATGTGACTTTTCACCCATTTTATTCCATGTCCTCTTCTATTTTGCCCTTTTCACATATGCCTTGTGTCCAGTGCATGACATAAGACTGATTCCTTAGGTTATTGGGTAACCCTTTGGGTCCTCTATTCGACTTATATTCTGAAGGAGAGTTACAAAACCTTGCATTCCCTGAATAGAGGTATTGGTTGAGTCTCTTGTTCCCAGAGAACTCATTCTCCGAGAATGAGAAATCCTGCTGGATTAAAAAATATATATATATCTTGCTGCATGACAGGAGAGTTTCTCAGGAATTAGTTCTATAAATTTATAAATCTGACTATTTACCACATTACCTAAACTAACTCAGAAAAGAGTTTTAAAGAGAATACAGAGGTTTGGCTACAACAGGGGCAAATTAAAAAAAAAAAAAAAAAAGAAGGAAAGAGCGCAGGGAATGTACATTGCTTCCAGGGACAATTCTTTGGGATCTGACTCTACTTGGGAAGCTCTGCCATTCCCTCAAACTCAGCTTCTCAAGAACACTTCATTCACTCATTCATTTACTCATCTGTTCATTCATCCTTTTGTTCATTTTAAGAACGTCTGAGTGCCTACTATGTACCCACTGTTTTGTCAAGCCCAAACTGACACCTATTCCTGACTAAATGATTTTCGATGAAAGCAACAGTTACTAGCTTCAGAACCTCAGAATCATTGTTTACACCCTACAACAAAGTCCCATATCCAAATTTTGCCCATTGCTTTTCTGTGATGCCCATTCTCTTAGTTCAGTTCCTTATTATCCCACCCATAGACTATTACTATTTTCTCCTAATGAGACTTGAGGCCTCCAATTTTCAATTCTCTGTGCACATCACCACTGAGAACAGCTTTCCCTGGTTGACACATTCGCCAGGTTTCTTCCCTGTTCAGAAGTCTTCAGTGCCTTCCCCTTCTCTGCAGGTTTCAGAGCTCACTCTACAACCTCGCCTCCAAGAGGAGGCCAAGGCCACTTCCTCAGCCTGCATGTCCACTTGCTTCCATTGCTTCTTGACTCAAATTTGCTGTTTAAGCCACACCGTTGTCCTCCCGGACCCTCTTCTTACTAACAATTAACCAAACATAGACTGGGTGCCTACTACATGCCAAACACACTCATGCTCATGCTACGTTTTTAGAACTTAAGAAGGTGGACACTGTAGATATGAATTATAGCTCTGCCACTGGTAAGCCGTATAATTTGATCTAGTGTCTTAATTTCTTTTGATCCTCTATTTTCTTTTCTGTAAAATAGGTGGTAATAAGAGCACTTAACTCATAGGGTGTGGTGAGAATCAAAAAAGAGAATGAAGATAAAACTCTTAGCACAGAGGGAACCCACATAAAGTGCACAGTAAATAGCTGTTATTACTATTGATATCACTTATGATAGAATGTAGCCTTTAAAAGAATGTGTTTCATCTTTTTTCAAATATGAAGATATTTCCTTTGAAACTCCTTTCCAAAGAAAGGAACCATATCTTTTATCATATTCCCTATTCTTAGTACACTACCTGGAATTCCATAAAATATTTGAATGAATGAGGTTCGAAGAATAGACTATGTTCTAAATAAAATGTCTATTGGATTCGGCAAAAAGGCTGATAAAATCACTTTTGAAATAAGCTAGTTGTCAAGGAGTGTTTAAGGATCAGACTTACCTCGGACAATTTGTGTTTTGCTGTAATTGATTCCACAATGCCAAGAACAACTACAACCAAAATATTTCTCCTAAGCAATGGAATTAGAAAATGAAGGAGAACGGGAGGCCAGACAGGCCACTTTATGTGAAGAGGAAAGCTAGATGACTAGAGAGCTGCGATGTGAGGAATTAATTAACAACTACTTGGCCTCCGCCTTTAACTAAATTATACAGAGGAGAAGCCTAGAGGCGGCAGTCAAGGAGATTTTTGGTGGGAGAGTCAGAAAGCTACATAAGAGGCTAAATAAAAGAATATTCTGGTCGCTAAACTATACCATATAAATCAGTAAGATCATATTATCTATTCCAAGGGTTCTTAAAGAGCTAACAAGGGAGTAATTTATGAAAAAAAACTTCAGAAAAATCAGAGTGAACATTAGAAACTATGGAAATATGCAGTTCTCCACACAGTCAGTCCTTGATTAAACACTAATGGAGGAGAATTCAGGTAAATCACATTTCTGGATAATCCTTAAACTGTTGGTTTGGTTTTGAAGTGCTTCTGTGCTTGTCCCCTTCACAGGAGGAGAACGAAACTTCTAATTATATTTGCTACTGTCACTCCGAAGCCCCTTGGTAGACATTGACTAAGGATGACTAAGGTTGGGAGCCAGTGTCTCAAAAGGGCACACAAAGGTTAAAGTGGGCCATTCTGGATTTGGGAAGGTGGAACCAACCGTGGCCTTGGATAATGGAAAAGTGAATAATCTATATACACAGAACCTTTATAAAGCCAAAACCTCTCATAGCACAGTCTTGGCAAGGATCACGTCAAAGGAAAATAGTCATTGACATTGATTTAAGTTTTCATTGTTCTCTCTCCAACAAACGCTCAGGAAGTAGGACATTTATAACACCCACCACTTCTTTCCTCTGTTCCTGTCTTGTCTTTTAGATAGACAATAACCATTCCCCCCAATACTCACTCCTCTCCGTTCTCCCCCAGAATTCCCCCATATCCATACCAGGAAGCTACTGACTTATTCCTCTACCCCATTCCTGAGACTATTAGTTTTGATCTTTTTCAGAGTAAATCCTATCTTCGGACCGTCTCAGGTTCTTCCCTTCCCTGATTATCCTAATGTATATATTAAGGCCTCATAGGAGGAGAACATACTGATACTAGAATTTTTCTTGGGAGTGGGAGGGTTAAGGGAAGAGACTGTGAAAATTAATGTGTTGTCCCTATAACTAGCATATGAATAATTGACAGTTCCCTACATGTGGAAATACAGAAAGCAGAATATCATCTCCATTTTACACACAAAGAAACTGAGGTTCAGAGAGGTCATATGTTGCCTAAAGAGAGGAAGATTTTTCCTTAATTTCCATTAGTTAGCATTAATTTATCAAATCAATTGACTGATAGGTTGAAAGAGGTTGGTGTCTAAGATTAGAGTGTGAACACTAGATGATTGGGTGGAAAATAAGATCTGTGGACAGCTTGGAGGAAGTTATAGAAAGGCATGAGAACAGCAATGCAAAAATTTCTCTCCTTCATAAATTCTCTAGGCTCAAGTTGGGTATAGACAATATTCTCCGAAGCACCATTTGGGATGAGCTGCCTTTCATCAGTATTGGAAAGACTGGCTTGAATCCCGTCTGAACTCTGATTTTCACAGGATGCTGCAAGGGTCCATTTATAGTTCCTGACGTTCATCACTCTTTGGAATACTTGAGTTAAAAAAAAAAAGAACCACAAAATGTGTTTACTTACGTATATTATAGCAGATCAAAGAGCCACTTGTGACTGTTGAAGATACTTGGGCAAAAATGAGAAGGACAGATCTGGATAAAATAGTGAAGTGTTGACCAAAGAGCAGAGGGGAGGAAGAGGCAGGCCAAAAATTACATCAACTGTTGTCAAGAGAGGATTCTGATGGAAAGACTGGTTCTGGAATGCCTGAGATTTTATAGTGTGTGTTTGTATAAATGTGTTTATTAGGGCACCATTTTGCTTTCAAAAAAGATGAAAAAGGAATACTGCAAGCCAGGATGACGAGAATGATAAATGGATTAGAGGGCGTGACTTACTGTACGAAAAAAGATGGAAGTAATATAGCATAGATAACCTAGAGAAAAGTCAGCAAAGGAAAAGGGAAACTGCTAATACTTCTGAGCACCTGAGAGGTTGTAACATGAGTGACGTTCATTTTGGAACTTGAGCACATCAAAAGACATGCTTAGTATGGTCTGGAGATACATATTTGCCCATTTACCAACTAAGTTCAATGACACTGAACCAGAAAAGGCAGGAAGGGAAGTGTAAAGGCAGAAGAGTTGGAAAGAAAACATTTTAAGTGTTTATGTTACCTTCAAGGAATGATATTATTAACATTCTGCTCTGTAAGATTAAGAGTAACATTAAGCATGGGAGATTATATAGCTTCTCTAAGTGTGCTCATGAACAGAATCTCTGAACCGTGTCTGAGCCTTCCAAGTGGGCTGGGATAGGCCTGGCGATAGCTAGACCTTGAGTACTTTTCTGCTGTTGGCTGAGAAGGACTCATTCCAAAACACTTATTGATTCATGAACTAGTGGTTAAGTGCAAGGGTTCCATAGCCATATGATTAGGTTCAAATCTTGACTCAGTTACATACTAGCTGACAATCTGGCAAGGAGCTTCACCTCTCTAAGCCTTAAGTTTCCTTATATGTAAAATGAAGATAAAGAATAGTCTATCTTATAGGGTCCTTCTAAGTAGAGAGAGCATTACTCTAATGAAACCAAAGTCAAGAGGGAAGTAATGAGTTTGGAGGACCATAATAGTTCACTGAGGCAGAAAGATGGTATAGGATGGAAAGGAGTAATGAATCAATGATGAGATGGGAGAGGTAGGTAGGGGCCAGAAAACTGAGAGCCTCAAATGGTATATTGGTCAAAGTAGGAACATGGCTGTAATAAACAACTGTCACAACTCAGCAATACAATACAATAGAAATGAATATCTTAATATAGTGGGATAATGAGATCTTAATACGATAGAAATGAATATCTCATTCATGTAGCAGGTAGCTTTCTTTCAGTATTATTCCAGGAGCCCAGATTTCTTCCATCTTATGGCTCTACTGTTTCCTAAGGCCCCAGAGCCCTGTAGTGGACTCTCTGCACCTAGTAGCCAACTGGGGAAGAGAGAGCATGGAGGATGGCATGGGAGATTTTTATGGACCAGGTTGGGTATAGCACGTGTCATTTTCTTTCATGTTCTATTGGCTAGAAACCCACTGACATGGTCACAACTAACTGCAAGGATGGCTAGGCAATGAACTCCAGCTGTATGCCCAGGAGAAGAGGAAACGAGTTTTGATGAACACATAGCCAGCAGGATCTGCCATACATGGCATGCTAAGAATCTTGGATTTAATCCTGAAGGCAGTAGGTAGGCACTAAGGTAACTGAAGCCAGTGAATGATCAGGTTTGCGTTTTAGAAAGCTCAATCTGGTGGGAGTATTGGTGAGGCCCAAAATCCACGTTAACAAAGTGAATAATCTGAGACATAATGAGTCCTCAACCAAATGAGTGGTGTGGGGCTGGGGAAGAGGAGGCTGATTTGAGAAATGTGGGAGAGTTTGAATGGACAGGGTTACAGATTAGTGGATGGGAGTGAAGAAGACAGGAATCGGTATAGAAGGATTAAGAACCCCCAACTTTGATTCACTGAGAGAAGAAACATAGGGGGAGAAGAAATGTGTGAAGGGAAATGAAGGTTTTGAAGAACAAACCACCCCATTGTCTTTTCTTCTGATGCCCATATTTTAGTGAGCCTGGTTTTGAAACCAATATTGGGGCATATATTCTGACACGCATAAGTGAAGTTGTAGGGCCAGCACAGGAATATCTTGGAAAACCCAGGTTGTTATATATATACATTGAAAGAGAGAGAGAGACTATAAGGAGTTGACTCTTGTGATTACGGGGCTGGGAAGTTCCACAATTTGCTGTCTGGAAACTGGAGACCCAGGAGAGGTGATGTGGTTCTGATCTGAGTCCAAAGGCCTGAGAACCAAGAGAATCAATGATGTAAGTTCCAGTCCAAACTTGAAGACCTGAGGGCCAGGAGAGCTGATGATGTAAATTCCAATCTGGGGGCAGGAGAAGACCAATGTCCCCACTCAGACAGGCAGAGAGAGCACATTCTCCCTTTCTCTGTCTTTTGGTTTTATGCAAGCCCTCAATGGATTGAATGATGCTCACCCACACTGGGGAGGACAATCTACTTTACTCAGTCTACCAATTCAAACACCCTCACAGATACACCCAGATATTTAACCAAATATCTGGATACCTTGTGCCTTTGTCAAGATGTCTCATAAAATTTACCATCACAGAATTACTCTCCTAGAGCCGTAACAGAGGCCATGGCCCTGTTGACACCTTGATTTTGGACTTCTAGCCTCCATAACTATGATAGAATAACTATTGTCTTAAGTCACCCAGTTTGTAACACTTGGTTATAACAGCCCTAGGGGACTAATGCAGAGTGTGGGATCTAAGGGCACCAAACACAGAGATATTTTGACAGAGGGATGGTCTATCTTTGCTCAGCATTAAAATTAATCCTTAATTTAAAAATATTTTTATATTACAACATAATTTGTATACATGTTCTCATTCTCATAAAACATAATCTCTTCTGTAGAGGAGAAGAAACTAAGGCTTAGTGAGTTAAGAAAATTGCCCAAGTTCACATGACTAGTGAGTGGTATTGAGGTCCTCAGGCTGCAGTACTCATTCCTGGAACTAGGGTGATCCCTTCCATGCAAGAATTAAGATGTAGACTCTTGCTGAGTCATTAGGTACCACCCAGGGAAATTAGGAAGCAGTGACCCTTCAGGCTGTGGGTAGTTCCCCTGAGAACTTCTGTGCTCAGTAGGACTTAAAATACTTGCCTGTATGGAAAGGACTTACCTTTTCCCCTCCAAGAGCACAAAGCGTACAAATAAGGAGGAGTTCTTGGTTGTCATGTGAGCTGTATGCAGTTTTGTGACTCTTGCCCACTTAAAATGTTTCTTTCGGTGTTCCTCAAGTGGCCTCCGGCTTCTGCAGAGTGAAGTGTGCTTTCTAGTGACCAGCCTTGCCAATTAACTCAGTGCTCCGTGCTCTGGTGGAACTCTATGTCACCATGCGTCACTTTGAGATGCACCCAGAGCACTCCTGGCTCAGAGGTGCTGCAAACTGAGTGTGTACGATGCCTAAAATGTCTCAGAGCCATTGAATATGCCTCAGCTCCAAGCTCTGGATTAAAGAAGCAGTCTTTTGACAGGATGAAAACTGTTTGTGCTCAGTCGTATTTCTTACTAAAACAAATCCAACATGGCCGCCCTGCTTCTACGTCAGGTGTCTGGGAGGTGGCCATGATTTTGACTAATGAGGTTGTATTTCCTAATACTTTCTGCTGTGCTTGCAGGCATCAGAGTGGTTCTTTTAAGAGACTCATCACAGTACAACTCAGATTAGGATCTGACCCTCAAGGTCTTTTAAAAGAGGAAGGCTTTGTGCGAAACTGCAGACCAAGATGACAAAGTGGCATCTAATTTGCTTTCTCTGTAAGTGAGAGCTCAGGAAAGCTGAAAAGGAAGAAACGGCCCGACTCAAAGACAGACTCAGTTCTTTTGGTAAGAGCAGCAGGGGTCCTTGTTACACTCAACTGCCATCTTTCACAAAGGAGCCCCAGCCCAGGAGTTATGGTTGACATCTCTTAGAATTCAATTAGTGATAGTGCAGTGACCCAACTTAACACTTTGTTAAGCGAAAGCCAGGGCACACGTATGGTGTTTCCAGGCCAAACTGATCTACATAGACAATATACTCAGAATCTGAAACTGTTGGTTCTTTCTGTGCCCCCAAATTGAGGGCATGTAGTTTCTTTCATATGTCCTTCCTCTGTTTCTTCCTAAGTTATTTATACTGTGGCGGGGCAGTGGAAGATACAAAAATCACGTTCAGTTTTCCAATTCCTTACTGTATAGTAACTGTTTGAAGACAGAAGCAATAATCACGGCCACCACCACAAAAACCATAACTGTGCTTTAAGTATTCTACATAGTTAGTCCTCAGAATTACTTGGCATTATTAACCCCATTTTACAAATAGCTAAACTGGGTCTAGTAGTTTACAGAGAGGTTAACGGCTACCAGATAAATCCCTGGGGTTGGGCTGGTGAGCAGTGGGCAGGAAGGTATAGAAAAGATGTCATATGTGTTATAGATGGGGTAACATTTGAACTGCCTTGGGAAAGCCATTCTGTATTGGTAGAAGGGAGAGATGGGCAAAGGCATGATTATAAAGCACGTGGTACCTCCAGGGAATGGTG
This sequence comes from Lagenorhynchus albirostris, assembly GCF_949774975.1. NCBI lineage: Eukaryota > Metazoa > Chordata > Mammalia > Artiodactyla > Delphinidae > Lagenorhynchus > Lagenorhynchus albirostris. Next base: position 97,901,697 of record NC_083098.1, read on the forward strand.
ATGTAATTCATTTAGAACCCACAACAACACAGAAGAAAGGAGGAAAGTCAGGGTAAACCCAGTGCCAGATTATTAAGGGTTCTGAATCCCAGGCTAGAGAGTTCAAACAATTTCTTCTTTCAGAGAGACAGGAAGAGCCCTTGAAAGGTTTTGAACAGGATGGTTGGGCAGTGGGGAACAATTCAGGCTGTGCTTTTAGGAAGATTAATTTGGCAGCAATGTATTTGACGGAATCAGGGGTAGGATCCCTAGGTGAGCTGGAGACGACAAGGAGAGAAATCTTCTTTGGACTTCCGAATCCAGTTGCATGTTTATTCTTTTTAAGATTAAACGGAAGTCATCTCCTGATTCAGTAGGAGAGGATCAGTGTGGGGAAAGGATGAAGGGAAGACATCACAGTTCGCTGACCCCAGAGAGCTGCCTATAAGATTGGTAGCTTCATGGCAGATTAGAAAATCATGAGGACAAAAAGACCATTTGAGGATAAGGGCACTCTCTCAATACTGCTGATGACTGGTGTTGAAGATTGTCACCAAAATAGTCAAGGCAATCTTGGTTAACAAAGAAAATAATGTAGAATAATAAAAAGCGGTGCTCCACTACTGTCAAGGATGTGAACTGTAGAGCTTATGTATCCACATATTCTTTGATAGACATTTTTTTGTTAGACTTTTTTTTATAAACAATATTTCACCTTTAATACAAGTGATGCATTCTGATACAATTTGTTTTATTCCATTCCGTTTCTTTTTAAAAAACATCAGCTGCAGCCAACTAAATATCCATGTATTCTTTAAAATTATGAACACCAGTGGTGTCTTTTATGCTAATCTTATTTGGGGGCTGAAAAAAGAATAATGTGTATGCCCATAGGACTCATACAAGTTTATATACACTATATCATGGTATTTAAACAGGTTTATATAAAAAAGGTGACTTTTAAATACAGGGTCATTAAGATGACTGCCATTGGAAGGAAAACGTCAACTAAAGTTTTTGTTCCCATGGTCTTCAGTTGATATTTATATGGTCCAATGTCTGTTGCATTGGTTCTTTTGCTCCCCCCCAAGCCACACAGAATAACTTAAGCTGCCAGTAGCTTAAGGAATATAAGTAGCATGTGCTTTTTGGAGTCAAGGACTATGCAGTGCACTTTAAATTTTAATAGCCACTGATAGAGACCTTAAGAGATTCAAGCACTCTGGAGCATTGGACTTCAGCATTCATTTTCTGATTTTCCTATAGAAAGATGCTCATCCTGGACCATGGGGAAGGCGTATAGGCAGAGAGGGTGACTATTTGAAGTGAAATTTATTTTTCATCATAATCCATGCATGTTTCCTATTGGGGTAACTTGGTGTATACATTTTTTTTCATTTAATTTGTTTTTGAAGTATGGTTCATTTACAGTGTTGTGTTAGTTTATTTTATTTTATTTTTGGCTGCATTGGGTCTTCGTTGCTGCACACGGGCTTTCTCTAGTCGCAGCAAGCAGGGGCTACTCTTTGTTGCGGTGCGCGGGCTTCTCATTGCGGTGGCTTCTCTTGTTGCGGAGCATGGGCTCTTGGCGCACCGGCTTCAGTAGTTGTGGCTCCTGGGCTCAGTAATTGTAGCACGTGGGCTCTAGAGCACAGGCTCAGTAGTTGTGGCACATGGGCTTAGTTACTCCGCGGCATGTGGGATCTTCCCAGACCAGGGATCGAACCTGTGTCCCCTGCATTGGCAGGCGGATTCTTAACCACTGTGCCACCAGGGAAGTCCCTGGTGTATACATTTTTAATACTGTGAAGCCACCAGTGTTAATAAAAAACCAGCTGAATACATATCGGCATCCTTGGAGATCAGGCTTTGGAAGGCTGAGTGGGTCTGGTAGATGGTAAAACTTCCAGAAATCACTTTCAGAGATTTTTAAAGACATTTACTTATCAGTAGTCCAGATGGCACTTGAAGTGATGAACAATCAGCTTTACAAGTAAATAAAACATTGGCCGATGGAAAAACATTCTAAGGGTATATGTGATAAATACTTAAATGATGTGACAAGCAAGGAAAGTAGTAAAATTAAAGATGCATTATTGAGCAATATCTTTTATATTTATTCTTTATTTGGATGTTTTTAGGAGTGGGGTGCTTTCTTATACCTTAATATTCTACAATCTGATATCCATTTTGGACTCTTTAAAAAACAGCATAGTACCCATATAATTCTCTTCTGAATATAAAAACTGTTTTCTTAAATATAGTAGGGGTTCATACTTGGGGATCCAGGGATGTGACTCAAGGTGTCTGTCAGCTCTTTGAAATGGTATCAGAAAATTCACATGTATGTGACTGTGTGCATTTTGGCAGAGAGAGATCTCTCTAATTTTTTTTTTTTTTTCATTTAGGCTCTCAAAGGGGTTTGTAACCCTCAACAGGCAGAGGACCACTGTGTTAATGGAAGGTAGACATCTCAGACAGGGTTCTGGCAGATAACAGATGGCGCATTCAAATGGGATTAGAGTTTAATGAAGAGACTATTTTCAAGGATGTGGGAAGGGTTAAAGGAAATCAACAAATGATGAATCCCCAGGGTTAGCAGCAGTGGAAGGCCAAGACCTCCCCTAGACCTGAAGATGCCAGGAAAGGGAGCTTGTTTTGGAACCCAGAGACCTGTAGCTATAGCTGGTGGATAGCGTACATCTCAGCAGTGCAGCCTTTGGTGGAGGAACGAGGTCCCTTTCAACCTGTGCCCAGCAGGGAGAGAGTTGTAAGGAAAATACCCACCTCCTTTTTCCACTGACCTTAGATCTACTGTTAGTGTTTCCCCATATCTCAATCTAGTCAGAAGTGAAGGGCAAGGAGGCCCAAGGACACAATTGCTAAAGGTCAGCCTCAGGGGTCACAGGAATAGAGATGGGTGAAGCAGAGAACTAAAGGAGCAGATAGAGAATGTTCAGCGCACTGAAAGTTAGCATGCTTTATCATCATTCCAATGTCTGTTTTTGTATTGCCAACATGAGCTGAAGTCAAGTTCTGCTATAATAACTTACTCAGTTTAGGAATATTCACAACCTAGACCAATGCAGCTTTATTTTCTGTTAAATTTTTTTCAATCTTCTACTTTTTAAGCATGGTTTCTGACTGAGCCATGTGAACACTAGAGGATCAGCAGCTTAAAATTCATTTTGTGTTAAGATAAGTATTATGGATGTTGGGGCAATTTTAAGGCAGGTAGATATCATGTGAGTATATTTTGCCAGAATGCTAGAGAAGCAAAGAAGACCATAGCCATTTATTCACTCCCAGTGAAACAAAACTATGATGGTCCTATATTTAACAGAATTTGTACTTTGTTTTTCTTGCAATAAGAGACTCAGATCTATAAGCTTCAGCATTGCATTAACTTGTTGTACAGAGTTCATTATTGTAATTAGACTTCTTTTTAAGATTATTAGTGGACTCACGAATGTACTCTTAAAAAGCTTTATTTGGAAGGAAGTAAATATCCAAAGCCAATAGAACCGACAAGCTTGCGCCACGCGCTCTGTTGCTGAAAATCATGTTATCAATTTTCATGTGACTGTTAATCAATTAGAGTGACAGAGAGATGATTTGAAGTCAATTTTCTGTTTATTGCTAAATTAGCATTTGATCACATGTGCTTATTTGGGGTTTCAAAGAAGCTATGGTTTCTTTTGTCAAGAGAAAGAATGGAGGTCAATGATGGGAATAATCATTTGTGATTTTTTAAATATTTACATATTAAGATGCAACTGTTAGTTACAGGACTAAAATGGCAGATCAGTGCATGTGTTTGAGTTGAGACAGCTGGCATAGGAAGCCTGATTGGATAAAGTGTTGCACCTGACACAGACATACCTCGTCAGTGTACAACCCAAGAAATGAATCGAGCATTGGAGGTTTAGTGGTTGGTTAGCATGTTGTCCTCAAAACAAAGGGGGATCCAGTTGTCCACATTGGGGAAGTATGCTGTAAGGTGTACGGTCTTTGGAATAGAGCGGAAAGATATTCTGGCTAAATGTGGAACAGTAACTGCAATATGTTTTGGCCAAATTGTTGGTTAGATATTGAAAGTAACAATAGGATTTAAATAAAGGACTATGAAATGATACAGTGACTGGGACTGGACATGATGATGGTGATGGTGGTGGCTAATTTTTTATTGAGTACTTACTGTGGTCTAACATTATGCTAAGTGTTTCAGAAAACATACCCTGTCAGGAACTCTAGGAGTTGTTCTCTATTTGTGGCTAATTGCTTTAGGAGTTATCATCTCTGTTTAATAGAGGAAGAAGCAAAGGCATCTTTATTTAACTAGATAATAGTATCTAGTTGATCTAGGAGTTACCATATTCAAGAAGAAGCAACAAAGGCATAGAAAGATTAATTGGCTTGTATAGCATCAAGGTTGAATCTTGTCCTACTCCAGAGACTGTGAGTTTGACCATGATGCTAGACTTTCTGAACTGGAGTCAGAAGGCCTCTCTTTGCCTTTTATAAGCTGACCGATCTTTGAGCCTCCATTTCCCATACCTAAAACAAGGGGTTAAACAAGATGAGCTCGTAGGGTCTTTGTAGCCCTAAATATTCAGATTCTAGAACTATCCAGAAGGGAGCAGTTCCTCTCAAATGTAGAATATTATGCCAATATTCCAATTATAAATAAAATACTAGGGAATCTGGAATGTAGACATTATGTTTCTCATAAGAACCTCAACTCCTTGTAATTGCATATTTTCAATTACTCAGTGGTGTAATTGAATCACTAAAGTATGGCTCCTTAATTTATGTTGGATAGCAGGTGGACAAGTTTACTGTCAGAAGTGTTGCACATTCTGACTTTTCTTCCTTTAAGATATGCTTCCAATTGGAAAGCAGAATAAATTACTGAGGGTTTGTCGATGATTCACAGTTATGGAGGGAACATTAAAGCTTTGGGATGACAGAATGTATTTTGTCCATATATTTGGACAAGTGAAGTTGGGTTTAAATTCCTTATGATAATATTTAATGGTGGGCCAGTAAATGCACTGTTGTCTGTTTGGTGAGTGTAATTAAATTGTGCAAGACAAGATGTCAGTGTGGCTCTTTGCCGTTAAATCTCTGTGGCGACATTAGGTGAGGCTGTCCAGGTTCTGTGGGGAATTACTAAGCCCGAGGAGTTAAGAGGAAGGATTTACCAGCTTCTGCCGTATATCACTTGCTCTAGTTGGATTCTGGAATGCCCGTTTCAGGGCAGTGTCTGGGGTGCACTTACAAGGTGTAAATAGAAATTAAACTGGAGATGGGTCCACTGCTGAATATAGCCATTTGCTTTCATAAATACAACCGGAGGGAGGGAAAAAAAAGAACTGAAAGGAAAAATCCAAGCCAGCAGCCCATATAGAAAGACTCTTCTCTTACTTTGAAGATCCCAGAGGGAATATCGCCCTCAGGGAGAGCAGTTGGGATGGTGACTTGGAATGTTCCTGCTTTACACTCCCTGGGGGAGAGAATTAGAAGAGCAGGCTAGATCAAATAACCTTGGAGGGTCAGAATCAGGGCAATTACTCTGGTACCTGGCCCTTGAATTTTAAATATCACTTATAGACTTTTTCCAACCTTGAGTTAATTGCATTGGCTCAGTAGGTACCTGAGTGCTACTGATTCTCTCATTGAAGGAAGGTTTGGGCCACCGCTATTGCACCCAGCTCAACTACTCTTGGGTACCCCTAGAGTTGAAGTAATCTCATCTAGAAGTGACAGAGACATCCAGACTAGGTTTATAGAGGGGACTGCTGATAATCCGGAAACAGAGAATTATGCACAGTGAAGCCATTGGCCCTTTATGTTGTTTTGTTCCACAAGGTCATAGCATTCTCTTGTTCGTCCACTTATGTTTGGGCAGGGTGTTTACTTCACAAGGGAACTTGACTTGAGAGGGCAAGTGGGGGGCTGAAATCCAGTCCATTCTCAGCTTGCTAAGCTGTGTGTCCTGGTGTGGGACCTCTTGTGATGGAAGAAAAAGGTGTCTTTGATTTTTTCAAAAGCTGCCGTTTAGGCTAGCAGCAGCCTGGATCATTCTAGACATTTAGGTCAACACAAATTGTTGAGTACCTACTTTGTACCAGGCACCACGCTAAGTTCTGGGGGGTATGGGATGAGCAAGACGTGGCTTCTGCTTTTTAGTAGTTTGTGGTCTCGTGGGGCCGGCAACCGGGTAAATGGATAAAGGCACTGTTGTGAAATATATGCAGTGATAAAAGGATTATACACACAGCATGTCATAGATACAAAGAGGAGAGAGGCTGAGGGTGGTTTGGAAAGGTTGAGGAAGGGACACATACAAATACGGGTGCAATACATACTCACATACGCAGTAATCCAGAAACGAATGCAAACGTACAGCTAGGGATGCCCTGCTTTCTCTGCTGCTAATAGAGATAATACTTAAAATCATAATTGACGGCCATATTGACAGGTTTCCACAAGCATGTCTGTAAATAAATTGGAGTTGAAACTCCTCTGTGATCTTGAAAGATCATGTAGCCTTTCTCAGGTGATGTCTATATAAACATTCGGAAATAGTTCAAAGGAAGGTGAATATGGGAACACAGCTATAACTCAGTTGTAATTAATGCCTCTCAAATATTCGGTTTTAGCCCTGATCATTTTTTTTTCTGAAAATTAAAGATGAAATTAATCTAAAAATAGTAATATTAGCTAACTTTTTATAAGCATCTCACAGCAATCTTATGAAGCAGCTTCTATTATCAGGTGTATATTAAAGATAAACCAAGACTCTGGGATGTTAAGAAACGTTGCCAAGGCTTGTAAATGGCAGATCCAAGAATCAAAGGCAGGTTTTTCTGGCTTCAGAGACTGTGCGCTGAATTGCTAAGCCATGACGATGCTTCCTGAGGAGTGACTGGAACTGGTTAACAGGTTTCCTCAAATAGCTTGTCTCCTCGTTAAAATGGGGACTGTATTTGGTAACTCTTGTGCCATCATAGAATACTTAGGTTCTCAAGAAATTCTGTAGACTCTTTGAAATGGATAGATAACTAGAAGATAAGAGTAAATAATAATAGCAGAGTACTTACTATGCACCTGACATTGTTCTAAGTACTTTATATTACAATTTACTTTTGAGCCGTGTACAAAAAATACAGTAAAGTATGTAAGTGCTTTAATCTTGAGTGTACAGCTCAATGGATCTTTATATGTGTGTACAATATTTCCAACACTCCAGAAGATTCCCTTGTGCCCTTTTCAAGTCAATACCCTACCCAAGGTGTTACCACTCCCAGAGGTTCCTTCTATCATTATCAGTTATGTCTGTTCTTGTACTTTGTGTAAATAGAATCATACATTATTTATTCTTTTGTGTCTATCTTCTTTTGCTGAACAAAATGCCTGTGAGATTTACTCATGCTGTTACACATATTAGTAATTCTCTTTATTTTACTGCTGTGCGGTATTTCATTTTATTAATTTACTGCAATTTATTTAGTCCTTCTCCCGTTGATGGACAGTTTGAGTTGTTTCCAGTTTGGGGCTAATATACTTAAAACTGCTAGAAACAATTTCATACATGACTTTTGGTGGGCTTATACACTCAGTCCTCTTGGATGTGAACCAAGAAGTGGAGTTTCAGGGCCATAGAGTAGGCATGTGTTTGGCTTTAGTAAATATTTCCAAGTAGTTTTCCAAAGTGGTTGAACCAACTCACACCCTTCCCAGCAATATATGAGACTTCTAGTCACTCCACATTTGTGCCAACACTGGGTATTGTCAGTCTTTTTCATTTTAGCCATCCTGACGGATATATACTAGTATCTTTTTTTTTTTCTTCTAAATGCTTTACATTTAATCCACAAAATAAACCCTGGAGATAGGCACTATCATTATCCACACTTCACAGATGAAGAAACTGGGGGCACAGAGAGGTTAAGTAACTTGCTCAAGGTCACACAGCTAGTCAGTGGCAAAGCCTATATTTGAACACAGATAGTCTCGTTCCATAGTCCACATTCCAAAACATTTTGCTAACAATGGGGCATTATGAAAGGTAAACAGGTAGATGTTCTTTGGGATTCTGCTATTTAAACCTATGAATACTACCTTCAAACATTTTTGCCATGGCTCTTTGCCAATAGTATGAATATTTACTAAATTTTATTTAAAATAGAAATCATTGTAGCCTCTTCCTAAACTATTGCATCTATGTAAACACCGAGTACTTTCATCTTAAAAAATATTACAAGTAAATACATAACTCCTCAATAAAAGTTGTTTGTGAACCATATAAAATCACCTTGCATACATATCACTATGGTACTATACTTTGGGAAACACTGATTTAAGCCGTGTGATGATCTGCCTGCCCAAATTCATCCATTCATTTCTCAGAAGTTTTAAAAAATTTTGTTGCTATATATTTTGATGCAAAAATTAACATTAAATTCAATTTGTCGGTCCTATAGAGGCACAAACACTGCCTCAATACTTTCAACAAGTGATTCTCACACATTTACTATGTCCTAAGTGTTAGGTATGGCTCTCCAGGAGGCAGAGTGATAAGCAAGATCCAGTCTTTGTCACAGAGATTACAATCTAAGGAAAGAGGAGGGGGAATTAGGTACATCTACAAGTAATAGTATTGGAAGGCAGAATATGCCACATTCTATAGAGCCGTTCAGAGTTCTCCACGTGACTGTCTTTCAGACAGCTCTGTCATACCATCCAGATGCTTCCCAACACACTGTTGAGACAGCAGTTGATGATCATATGTACCACTTTTGATCAGAGGCAAAAAAAGCCATTCTATCTTTGTCTTCGATCACTTCCTTTTTAAAATAGTTTTTCTTGCTCCTTTAAAACTTAATCTATTTCACTTTTTAATCACAAATGCATAAAAAAGAGACAAAATAGTATAATGAACCACTATGTACCTGTAACCAGCTTCAACAATTAACAATTCATGGCCAATCTTGTTTCTTTAAGAGTGCTTCCTCCTCTCATATAACTTTGAAGCAAATGCAAGATATTCTTTCTTCTGTATTTTAGTGTGTATGTTTAAAGAAAAACAACCACAATACCACTGGCAAATCAAAAATTTAACAAGAATTCTTATTATCAAATATGCAGTCAATATCAAAACTTTCAATTATTTTATAAATGCCATGTTTTAGCAGTTTGTTTGAATAAGGATCTAAATAAGGTCCATGTGTTGCTATTGGTTGATTTGTCTTTTCAGCTTCATTTACTCTATATATCCTCCCATCTCTTTGTTTTACCTTTTAATGTATTTACTGAAGACGGGTCACGTCCAACTTCTGAGTTTAGAGTAACACACCGGAATACGGATATTGGAGTTGCTTTTCTCTCCATCTCCAGTATCTTGAAAGAAGAAGACCTTAGGAATGACTTCTGAGTTACTCCTTGGGAGAAATAATGAGGCTTCTTTTTTGCTGTTGTTTAGAAATAGTTTTTTTGCATGTCCAGCAGATATCTACATAATTATGTATTTATGATGTTATGGCAACGCTAAGCTGTCCAAGACTCTGCTCACCCACGTGTTCAGGAAGATGAAAGCAAAATGGATCACTCAGCATTCTAAGGCTTCAGAGCCAGAACCTTGCCATTTTGATATGAAAGGTATTTTTGAGAGAAAGGCGGCCTGAAAGCAGACTAAATGTAGCAGTAAATGAATATGAGTTGGAGTTAAGCGCCCCCATCTACCGGCCCCACGTCACCCTGATCTCTTCCAACCATCTGAAGCCATTTCTGCAGAACTCTGCCTAGTCAGTTTCACACAGGGTAGCAGCATGACACAGGAGTAATGGCTTTGGTGTGTTTGTGCGTGAGCCTTTTCTCCTTTATCATCCACTCGAAGGCGTTTTGGAATAGTGGAATAGTCTACCCACAGGCAAAATCTGTATTGGGTTGGATGAGCTCCAAGGTCACTTTTTACACTGGGATTCTCGGATGGCCTTCTAAGATTGGACATTTGACTGCTGGAGACCCCCCAGAGGGGTGGATTATCAAGAAAGCTATCATCTATAATGGTTTTGACTGTCCCCCAACCCAGGGACACTTGGCCATGTCTGGAGACATTTTTGATGTCCCAGAATGGGGCATGCTACTGGCATCTTGTGGGTTGAAGCCAGGGATTTTGCTAAGCACCCAGCAATGCACTGGACAGACCTCTACAGCAAAGAGTGATCTGGGCCAAAGTGTCCATAGTACAAAGGTTGAGAAGTCCTTGTGCTTTCCGAACATGGGGGCTCGGCCATGTAGATGCATCCAAGCCCCCATCCACAGTTGTTTTACTAGGCATCTGGGTCATTTGAAGGGACCACATACAAATTTTGTCGTTAGGGAGTCTTTTCCTCTCATGCTCTTCTGTCTCTTTATGACAGGAAGTTGGGAACAAAGAGGAGGTGTCACACAACGTAAGAAATGGAATCAGAGACCCCTTAGAGAGGAGAGCATGAAACAACTTCTGTATTAAAGGGCCACAAAAGGAATGGAAAGGGGTCACCATCTCTCTTGCTAAGGGACTGATGGGGGCAATGAGTGGTAGATTCTCGTGGGAATCTTTGTGCCGTTAGTTCATTCGCTCACTGTGCATGGAGTCCCTATTGCTTGCCAGGCTCTGTGCCATTGCTGAGGGTACGTAGCCAAGGATAAAATGGCACGGCTCTGCTATTTTATATGAGCTTTCCTGTGTCTTCCCCGTTTTCGTCCACAGGCAAGTCCTCCTAATCCTTCCAGACCCAGCTCAGAGAATCTTCCTTCTCTAACTCCCTCAGGGTGAGCTGGGTGCCCTCCTGTCTCTTCCCACTGAGCCCTGCACTTACCTTCTTACTCAGCTGCTTATCTGTCTGCTTCCCTGCAGAGATCAGATCTCATTATTCTCCGTATCCTGAGCATCTTGCATCGTGCCTGGCGCTGAGCAGGTACTCAAAAACTGTTCAAAAGATGAGCGAGAGAACAAACGAATGAATGAATGAATGCGGCAGGGCTTCATAAACCAGTCTTCATGCAGTTTTAAGACTCCGTCTCCTTTTCACCTTCATCCCAGGCTGCTCTGTGAATCCCAGACTGAAAAGAGAGAGGGGAGAGGTGTGGAGGACAGATTTCCGGCCGAGGTCTCGCTAGGGCTGCATAGAGATGACTGTCGCTTGGAGAAAAGGAGGCTAGTGGGATCTCAGGGCGATTGGAACACAAGCAAGAATTGTGGATAAGCCGGTGTTGCAGGTCAGGAGTGCAAAGGTGATCAAGGGAAAGAATGGGACCGGTAACTGCTCTATTATGGGGAAATATTAACGATCTCCATAAAGATGGTATATGACTCAAAAGGTGTTATGTTTAGTAGATGTCTTCGAGGTATATGAATTAATAAGGAGCTTGGGTAGTGGAACTCAGTAACTTCTCAAATCTACCTTATTTACACTGAATGTAAACCTTTCTCAGGCTGGCGGCATCAGCCATTATAAATGATGTTCCCAATGTGAACTGTATTTTCTGTTAGAGACAGTATTTTTGCCTTACGATGTGGGAGTGGGGAGGCAGCTTTTGGATGCACTGGATACTTTTATGTAGGTGACTGCAGCTTCTGCTACCCGCAGCCCTTACTGAAACCGAAAGTTCGGACTCATTGCAAAGACACTTACAACCAATACGGTAGTGACTGTGTTTGTTAAACTCTGTTGTGTAGCAGTTAATTCCCTTCTATTAGAGTCGCTTAAGTTGGTCAATGGTCTGTTGTCCTCGTCAATAGGTTATTAGTGTTAATTTATAGTTCGGTTCCTCCCTTTCACTTCACCAGCAAAAGCACTCTGTCTGCACGGTGGGTGGCTGATTTTTGAGTGAGGAGCCTCTTCCTCATGTTGGTTTCTTCCTGTAAATGCCTTTCCAGACAACTCACCTCCTTTGTACACAGGCTCCTGGGCAGCTTGTACTTCCTTCAGCAATTGTTTAATATAGGACGTTTCTCTTAGGTTTTCAGTCAATGGCCTTGTTCACTGAGACTTTCTTTTTTCTGGCAATGGTATGAAGGTGTTGGATTTCATATTTATTTATTTTTTTCCCTGTGGTCTAACAGACATTTTGGAGTCTTGGTTTTAAATAAATAATAAGAGCAAAGTGACTCTATCGATGTAGTTCTCAGACTTTATAATTTTCCTCTCCCCACCTACATCTACCAACTGCTGCATTACCTGCTTTACAGAGGAGAGTGGAGAAGGCCAATGGAGTCTGTTGGGGGTTTTCAATATGGCGCCCCCTTTAACCTTCCTCTAAGATATACATTGTCATCCCAGTTATTCAGATGGGAAATCAGGGCTCTCAGACACTAGGTAATACACCTAAGATCACAGAGCCAGTAAGTGGAGAACTGGGATTTCCAATCAATATTTATCTTTGCTCCAATGTTCTGGTGAATCCCATCAAATACTATCTGTAAGGGGAAGGAGAAGACCAGGGAAAGGTTAAGGCAAAGGACTTTATAACTGGAAAATAAGAGAACATTGGACACGGAATGCAGGGGAAAAGTTGAGGGATTGAGTTATTTTCTACCATTTCTACTAATGGGCATCTTGGAAGTCCACTGAGCTGATCCAGCAAAATCCTCAGAACTTCCTCATGATTTCTCCCCATAGATCATGAACCAGGGCTTGGAAAGAGTCAAGCTCTGGTCAGTAAAGTTACCAGCATCCTATGTCCTAGAATTTATCTTCTTGATGCTGCTTGAATTTTTGGCTCCCTTTCTAGGAAGTGAAGAAACAGTGTAGCAAATAATGATATTAATATTGATAGTTAACATTTATTGAGAACTTTCTGCATAACTGGTAAGCATCTAATCTAGTGCTTATCAAACTACTTGTGGAGAAGGACACCCCTCCCTTCCTCTTTTTTTTTCCTTAAAAAATTTCAATGTGTCATGGACTGTTGCTCTATTAAAATCTAACAATTAATACAAAACAATTTTGTAAAATGGCCTAGAATATACAAGCCCCATTTTTTATTATTATTGGAGTCAATGGCCACAAAAATTATTTTCTCAGAAGCTCGATTTCAGTATTTGTCTGATCATGAAGTGATGAAACACAGGATGAAGACTGGTATAGTCCGTGGATCACACTTTGAGTAGCCCTTCCCTAAGCAACTTACATGTAGTCAGTCTTGGGAAGATTGTTTTCCCCATGTTGCCGGAGAAGGGATGGAGGCAACACGGGGGGATTAACTTCCCAAGGCTACAGAGCTAGTGAGATGAGGAACCCGCATTGGAAGACAGGCAGCTGGTTCCAAGACCTTGCCTGTGAACCTCTTGCATTCTGTCTTGACACATAGTGCGTGGGGTTTGGGCTTAGAATGAGATGGACTCCAGGCAAGTCCTGACTTGATCTTTTAGCACCTGTATGACATTAGGATGAAATGACATCTCAAAGGCTTATAGATGGCCCCTGGCATGATGTAGGTGTTTAACAAAGAGAAGCCGTTCATTTCGACAAAGTCAAAATTCCAAGTGGCACTTTGATAATGATTTAGGGTAGATTACTTGCAGTTACTGTTCCGCATACCAGTGTGTCTCAGCTGTCATGTTTGTCAGAAGGCACTTAGTATTTTTTTATTCCGTGAAAGAAATTAAGTTTAACTTCATCATTTTAATATCTTTGCCCATTTATTTCTAAACCCTATGCAGAAGTGGCCAGCTACAAAACTTATTAAGAGAATGGATTTTGTTTCCTTGGGGAGCCAGTAAAACAACTGCAGGGGTCTGATGTCTGGTTTTAAATTCCAGCTTTTCCAATTACTAGACGTGTTCTCTCTCTTTTCCTTTTTTTTTGCGGTACGCGGGCCTCTCACTGTTGTGGCCTCTCCCGTTGCGGAGCACAGGCTCCGGACACGCAGGCTCAGCGGCCATGGCTCACGGGCCCAGCCACTCCGCAGCATGTGGGATCTTCCCGGACCGGGGCACGAACCCGTGTCCCCTGCATCGGCAGGCGGACTCTCAACCACTGCGCCACCAGGGAAGCCCACTAGCCGTGTTCTCTTGACTAAGTTTATTTTTCCAAGCCTCAGTCTCCTCATCTATAAAATGGGGATGATGATACTATGACCTATTTCAGAGTGTTGCTATGAGGATTCAATGAATCAGTACATGCAATGCACTTGGCACAGTGCCTTGTAGATAAATGCACGTAGCAGATGTTAGTCATTATTGTGGGTGCTGATTTGTGAGGAAAGGGGGGTGGATTCCAAGATTAACTCTATGTGGCCTCTAACTGAAAAGTTTGCAAAAATTAATGATAATATGAACGGTCAATTATTGGAACTACTTGTCCAGCATCTATGGCATGCTGGACCTAGTACTCGTCATTTCCATACACATTATTCATGTAATTCTCAGCATTTTGCTGACCAGTAATTAAGTCTCAGGGTGGTCAAGTTACTTGCTCAATGTTCCAATAGTGAGTGCATAGAGGCTCCCCAAGTCGAACCTAGGATCCACCTGGCTGCACCCCACACTGTTTTCCACTTAATTCTACTCAGAAGCAAAACTGATAATAAATAATGCGTTAGCATTTACTTAGTTCTAATTGTTGGGCCCCGTTCCAAGGGCTTTACATGAATCATCTCATTTTATCCTCACAAAATCCTATAAGTATACCATTATTCCAACTTTTATAGATGAAGAAAGAGAGTCAAAGGAAGCAGGGGACTCAGGTCATGAGAATGGGACCACACTTTGAGCTCAGGCAGTCTGTTCTATAGGCCACACTATGCTAAAAATGGGGAGAGACAAACACACACATACAGCAGCCTGGGACAGGGATGCATTACCCTGTTTCTTGAGTTAAGTCTTTTCCCTTCCCTGTAAAACTAGAGGCTTGCATTAGGGCCCCTTGAAAGTCCTTTCTGCCACTGAAAGCCTGTGACTCTGTAAATAGGAGGACAAAATACAGCTTTCCTTGTATGTCTCCGTCGCAATACTGACCCGCTAGAAAATGGCCATCACGTGAATGGCTTCATTTGTACTCAGGCCCTGTTTATACAATTTTGGGGAAAGCAGTAAAGATGGAGGCCCAACAGAGCAATCTGAAGCACGTTATCAGCTACTCACTTGGGATTTAGTCCTGGAGCGCTTATTCTCTTCCTACACCCATACAACTGCGCTGCGGACCGAGAGATTTCTCAGGTTGGATTTCTTATCCCACAGCTTTCCTGTACCCCCTGCTCCTTAGAGAAACTGCATGTGATCCCTTGTTGTGCAGAATGGACCCTCCGTGACGCGGAGTGAAGGATGGATGATTATTTGGAGCAAGTGTTGTGTGTCTGAAGATTTGCCAGTTTTCCCCACGGAGTCTTTGAACGTGCTGTTGGTAGTGGCTCATTTGTTGGTCTACAGAATAAAAAAAAAAAAAAGATTTTTGAAACTTTGAGCTTTCCATCATGAGAATTCATTTAAAAAGTGCTTTTGTCTTTCACTTCAAGGGACCTAAAAGATGATCGTGCACACTCTTATGCTGCAGACAAGGAAGCTGAAGATCAGAGAGGTGGCTTGGCCAAGCTTAAGAAGCTCTGGCCGATGGATAATCTATATCAAGGGCTCTATCCACCCCTGAACCTTTACTCTGAATTTTGTGTGTATAAATATTTCTTGGAAGAGAAGGTTTATGGCAGGCATTGGAAACTCATGGTTCTACAGATCAGGCACATGAGTGATGCAGTCAGGTGGAAGGCAGTTGGGACTGGTAGAGAGTGTGGCCAACCAGACACTACCTACCCCACTGAGAGGAAAAGTTGCTACCTAGCATCGGTCAGTTGTTACCGTGGGGTCACGCTGGCGTAGTATTGTCAGGCCTTTCAACTTTTCAAGAGAAGTACATTTTCTGGACTTTATGTAAAATATTTCAATTTTATATTGTCAATTCATTCAAAGATTTTTAAGGTAGTGCAGGCCAAACACAACACGATGTTGGGTTAGATATCAACTATGGGCCACATGTTTGCAAACACGGATTTATACCTCTTATCAGATTCTAGAGAGAAACCATGCTGCAAAAACCTGGGGAAAAGCCAGCTTTGCTAATGACAGTTACAGCACTAGGTGACAGGTTTTCTCCTGCTTCTTTTCCCATTGAATTACATAATGATCTTTAAAAAGTCATCTAAACCTGGAGTTGTATTTAAGTCATTTGAGAGCAACTCCTCCTTTACTGAACATTACATATATTTATGACAATGTCTCTATTTTATCTGCCTTAGTCTGTTGCACTTGGGGCCTTGCTGACTTCTGTATGACTATCCATACTTTCTTTCCTGGTGACAAATACCCCTCTGTGAGGGTGTGAGACATTGGACAGAGGTGACTGGCAGCTCTAAATAAGTATTAGAAACATGTCAAACTCAGTTAAGTAAGAGAGATTGGACATGGAGTCCGGGCAGGAGGAACAGATCTGTGATTACTGGGGAGGGAGGAGAGACTATTCCTTCTAGAAAGATGGGAGAAATGAATGTGAATTGAAAGAAACTGGAAATTTTATCACTGCAGATAAATCTCTACTGCACTCTCCAGTCCAGGGCCTTAGCTGTGACATAAAGATGATGGTGTGTAGTCAAGTGTATTGAAACTCACACAGATGTTTATTTGAAGTTCAGTGTTAATAAAATACATAGATGCTCCTCTTTATTTCTCTTTCCCTCATACTCTCCCTTTCTCTTTGTCAATTTGTCTCATTTAGCACCTGAAGAATCCCCCTTTTCAGAAAAGACACTGTATAACTTCACTGCTCTAGGTGTACCATATTTAAGAGAGTCCAGGGACTATAGATCATTTTCACTTAAGAAATGAAGTCCTGCGTTTAGGGACGGGGCATTTGTATCACAACTTTGTAAATGGGGTAGTTTTCAGCTCACTTGTCAAAAGGACTTTATTTGTCAGTCTTAAAAGTACTAAGTAACTTGTCATTACTTCTATAACAGTGGGAGATAATTAAATCCTACATGCTTTAAGGAGCCAAGCCAGGGTCAGAGCTGTTTTGCATACAACATGCACAGATGAGGTGACAGTAGCCTGTTTAAGCTGTCACTTGATATTATATATTAGCTGTTAGATAAATGGTACAAACTGAGCAGCACAGCAGATACTTGGCAGTGCCTCTCCACCCTTGCCTTGTGCTGTGGCAGGACCTAGGACTAGCTTCTTTGGGGGTAACTTGATACTCTTAGGCAGTCGAAGAGCTTGACCACCGGCTGATCTGTTGAAATTGCCATCAAACCATAATGCTCGGTGCTTTCCATTTCCAGGGAACCCTTGAAGTCAACCTCTGAGAAAGAGCTGGACAGGATGACGTGGATCTAAATTACTGCCCATCAGAATTTGGGGACTGTCACGCTGGTTTTTTTTTTTTTTTCTTTGCGGTATGCGGGCCTCTCACTGTCGTGGCCTCTCCCGTTGCGGAGCACGGGCTCCGGACACGCAGGCTCAGCGGCCATGGCTCACGGGCCCAGCCGCTCTGCGGCATGTGGGATCTTCCCGGACCGGGGCACGAACCCGTGTCCCTTGCGTTGGCAGGCGGACTCCCAACCACTGCGCCACCAGGGAAGCCCCACGCTGGGTATTGAGCAGCTCTGTGACAAGGCTGTTGAGAAAAGGCAAAACCAGAAATTTAGTTAAGTAGGAGGACGTGGGTGGACAGTGAGAGTGGAGAGAGAAGCTGCTGCTTGTGAACGAAGCCAGGGAAGAGCTGGCTATTGTTGCAACAGGAAGATCCTATTCTATGAAATCAGACACGCATGGATCAGAAATCTGGTTCCATTGCTCACTGACTGTGTGACTTAACCTCTCAGACTCAGTTTCTTTGTAAGTTACCTGGGTCAGTGCTTGGAACATAGAACATGCTTTATACATGCTGGTCCTGGCCCAAGTCTGACCCTGAACCTAGTAAGGTGTCTGTTAGTGAGTTAAGCTTGAATACTGATTCAAACCCAGAGAGGATGTTTGTCATTACTTATTCTAGTGTGTTGGTAGGTGCAGGTGGGCTGTGGTCCCCAGGTGTTGATTATACCCATAAAGAAAGCAGAAATAAGTGAATTACGCCATGGTTGCAACAGGGACGTCCCAGGATAGCATTTTAGCTATAAAATTCCACTTAAGTTGGCTGCACTTTGGAATGTTCTCCAAAGAGAAGCTTGATTCTACCTGCTTTGGAGGTTTGTAACCTCAGCCATCTGCTGTCAAGAGATGCCCCCTGCTCTGATCAGCCCACGTGCTTTATTTTGACTTGCCTTATGCCACTTTGTATTTCTATCTTGTGTTACAGTGTTTGGGTTTTTTAAAATCTCTTCTACACCAAATCACGGTGTTATCCAGATTTGATGCCTCCAGAACATCCTCTAACTTCCACTTCAGAGGTGATGAAGCTGTGGTATAGTAAGGTTAAGAGACTTGCCCAAGGTAACCAGGCTTCTAAGAGCAGAGCAGCCTGCTCTTCTAACCTCAGCAAATACGTACACGTCACTCATTCCTAACACCAGATTTATCACCATTTTTGTGATGTTTCTGTGCCTCTCCTTCCCTCCCCTCCCCCAGATAATATATACATACTCCTGGATGAGGAACTGCTTGAAGACAGGACAGGCATCTTTGGTGTGTAGCTTAGCACGTGACAGAAAGTCAGCTCTAAATACATCCCTGAGGAAGGAAGGAATGCAACATGGTTAGAACATCCCAACAGAAGAAGGGTTAACAAGTGACCTGTGGGCTTCTTAGTCATGGCTTTGGAAGACCTGTGTGACATTGTGCAGGGTCAGCCTGTCTGAGATAGCACAGGATGCCAGAGGAGGGATATTCCTGGGTCAGGAGGACTTTGGAAGTGGATGGTCTATGCCCTCTGGAGGTGGCTGCCCGGCCAGCAGACTCCCTATAATTTCTCATGTGCCTGAAAGAGGCAAGAGGGCCAGATGAGGGGAACCCTGCTTCCCTCCTATGGACCAAGAAGCCTGCCTCCAAGCCAAACCTTTCAGGTGGCATCTCAAAGGTTATAGAGGTCTCTGATTCCCCAAGGACCATTCAGGTCTTTGCCAAGAAACCTGGGTCGTTGACTGGAATCACTCATGTTCTTGCAACCTCAGAGCTGTTAGACCAAACACTGATGGATGGCAGGAATGGTGACCAGGCCACACTGGCCCGAGCAGAGCCATGGAGGCCACAGTTTAGCTCTTGTCAGTCAGCACTTTGGTGGTGTTTTCATAGGGATTCTTGAAAGAATAGAGGATTTCTGAAAGAACAGAGAGAGAACACGGAATCAAACTATATCTAAAGTATTGATGTTCCCCAGGGGGAGAAAACTACATCCATGTCTAGATGTCCACATGCTCCATGGGGGCTTTAAAGAGACAGGGGGTGAATAAGTTCATTTGTCATTCTACATATAAGTGATATATGATATCTGTCTTTCTCTGTCTGACTGACTTCACTTAGTATGATCACCTCTAGGTCCATCCATGTTGCTGAAATGGCATTATTTCACTCTTTTTATGGCTGAGTAATATTCCATTGTATATATATGCCACATCTTCTTTATCCATTCCCTCTTGTCAATGGACGTTTAGGTTGCTTGCATGTCTTGGTTATTGTAAATAGTGCTGCTATGAACATGGGGGCACAGGTATCTTTTTGAAGTATGGTTTTCTCCGGATATATGCCCAGGAGTGGGATTAACATATACACATTACTATATATAAAATAGGTAACCAACAAGGACCTACTGTATAGCACAGAGAGCTCTACTCATTATTCTGTAATAACCTATATGGGAAAAGAACCTGGAAAAGAATGGATACATGTATATGTATTAACTGAATCATTTGCTGTACACCTGAAACTAACACAACTTTGTAAATCAGCTATACTTCCATATAAAATATAAATTAAAAAAAAAAGAGGGGATGTAAGAAATTGAGCTCTGGGATGCAGAAGAAGAGAAAGGGGTATGCTTCTACCCCCTTTTCCCCCCCGTCCCTTGTCCTCTCTCTACTCTCAGCACACACTCCCCACCCCCTAGGACTGGGAATCTGGGAAATCAAAGCGTTTTACTCACGCATCCCGGTCCCTCCAGAAAGATAATGAGAGCCCATCTCCTTACTAGTATCAGAGTGACTTTCTCTAGTAGCCGCATGCCTTAAACCTGTGAAGTATTGTCTTGCGGCAGTAGAGAACACTGAATGCAGAAGGAAAATCTAAAAGAAATAAGAGCTTTGAAGACAGTCTGTATTGATATTATACTTATAAAACCTAAAAGCCCCTGATGACTGTGGAAAATTAATGATAGGTACAGTCAATATTAATTGTCTCTCCAAAAAGCAGGGGGAGCGGAAAGCCTCCAAAATGAGGATCAGTGTTATGCCCTGCCAGTACAGTATTGAGCCTTTCTTCCAAAAATACATGTATTTTTTCAACCACTGACAGGATTATTTAGGAAAGCGTTTACTTAGTCCTGTTAATGGAAACCCATGATCATGATCTCTGAACAGCAGGTTTTAGACACATCAGCTCTTGGGTGGTAGGCCGGCCTCCCACCCAGTCAAGGCTATAGTTTTTCTTTGAAAGGGGAGCAGCTAGGACTCAGGGGCATGGAAGGAGTTTGGATACCTGATCTCCCCTGTAGAGTTTTTTGGGGTTTTTTGGCATCTCTTGAATTATTAAATGCAAATCCAGCAACACAGGGGAGGAAAAAGCAGATGAATTCCCTTTGAGTTTGCTGATTAACCAGTTGCTCTGTTCAGGGAAGACTCCACATATTTCTACTTTCTATATACGTCTGTAGAAATGGAGCGTGATCCTGACTGCATCTCAAGTGAGTGATTTTTCAATTAGCCTGTAGTTCCTTGGTGGCATTTCCTTTGAAGTCCTATGTGGGTAATGGAGAACAAAGGTTTAAGGGGTTTTGGACAATTTATGTGGTTTGGAGAGGCTGTTTGTCAAGAAACAATATCTTCAATAACTTTCAGGTTCAATTTGAGTCCCAGGTCTTTTGCTTATTTTTACAGCACCATTTTCTGAGGTGTTAAAGATAACTTACAAGCAGTGCTTAAATGGTGGTGTTGGTGGTATTTCTGGAGGGGCTTGAAGAGCCAGGAAGACTGTTCTCCTGGATCCAGAGAGACAGTGGACATTGTTATAATTGGAGGGCTGTTTGTCAAGTCTCATTGAAATGCTTTGAATAATGAATATTGTTTGAGCTGAAAATTTCACCTCCAGGGTGGTAGAATGGTGTGGGTGGGAAAAAGAATGAACTTTTTAAATATATATATCTTTATTGGAGTATAATTGCTTTACAATGTTGTGTTAATTTCTGTTGTACAACAAAGTGAATCAGCTATAAGTATACATATATCCTCATATCCCCTCCCTCTTGAGCCTCCCTCCCACCCTCCCTATCCCACCCCTCTAGGTCATCACAAAGCATAGAGCTGATCTTCTTGCTAGCTATTTTACATTTGCTAGTGTATATATGTCAATGCTACTCTCTCACTTCATCCCATCCTCCCCTTCCCCCCATGTCCTCGAGTCTGTTCTCTACATCTGTGTCTTTATTCCTGCCCTGCCACTAGGTTCATCAGTACCGTTCTTTTAGATTCCATATACGTGCATTAGCATACAGTATTTGTTTTTCCCTTTCTGACTTACTTCACTCTGTATGATAGACTGTAGGTCCATCCACCGCATTACAAATAACTCAATTTCGTTCCTTTTTATGGCTTAGTAATATTCCATCGTATATATGTACCACATCTTCTTTACCCATTCATCTGTTGATGGACATTTAGATTGCTTCCATGTCCTGGAAATTGTAAATAGTGCTGCAATGTGGGGAAAAGGGAACCCTCCTGAACTGTTGGTGGTAATGTAAATTGATACAGCCACTATGGAGAACAGTGTGGAGGTTCTTTAAAAAAATAAAAATAGAACTACCATATGACCCAGTAATCCCACTACTGGGCATATATTTTGAATTATGAGAATTCATAGTTTGAATTATGAGAAAACCATAATTCAAAAAAGATACATGTACCAAGAATGGATTTTTGAATTCAACCAAATTTGGGAGATCTGGGAATACTACTTCCTAAGACAAATTACTTATCCTTATCATATCTTAGTTTTCTAACCTGTAAAACTGGGATTGGAACCATGGTTAAATGAGATAATGCATGAAAACTGATTGGTCAGAGCCTGGTATAATAAAGTAAGTCCTCATATATATTATTATTTCTATTGTTATTGCTGCTGTTGTTAGGAACCTAGCCTAAGACATATGTAGGAACATGTACAAAGGTTTAGTTGGAAAGATGTTCCTCACAGCATTGTTTATAATAGTGAAAAATTGGATTGGCTAAATATATCATGGCAAATATTTAAATACATGACTCGTGGTTATTTGGCTATTAAGAGCCATGTGGTTGATATTTACTGACAGAACAGTATTCACAATAATTCAAGTGAAACATTAGGTAACAAAATTAGTATCATCCTGTGGTTTGTTTAAACAGTAACAACATAAGTATATACTCACACATCAAAAAAATTTATCTAGGTGTATCTCTAGGTGATGGAATACAATTTTTTTATGTTTTAATTTTAATTTTTAATTTTTGTGGCTTCTCTGAGATTTTTACAATATTCACACTCTATTCTTGATTTAAATCTAGTTTTGATTGGAAAAAAGAAAACATTAAAGCGGGGGTGAGGCTCCCAGTTGGAGACTATCTTGTTTAGTGGTGAAAAAACAAGTCACCGTGTCAGTGTGGCTTTATCAGAGAATTCAGGATGTAAACTTGGGTGTGCTGGTGGTGTGTCACTCTATCAGAAAACATAAACAAAGGATGAAAGATCAGGAACATTTGAAAATGATATCTTGAGGAATGAGAACTACACAGTCGCTTGGTCCCGTATATTTTTTTTAATAGGAGACTTGCTGACATTTGAAAGATGGAGGCCTGTGCTACTGACTGGAGGTTGATTGGCATTTATGGGCAGTATAAGGCATTATTTGCCCGCCATCCAAACCCTCACTCATCCACCCTTTGAATTAAATTGGATTAGCTATAAAACTTTCTAAAATGGCTATGTGCGGAAAGACTCATTGTGGTTTTCAAAATATGACTTACCTGGATAGAAATTTGAAAAAGTAACTTGTGACATTTTAAACACTTTTACTGACTCTTGTTAAAAAAGAAAAAAAAGCAGAAAAAATAAAATTGTACCTGTTCAGAGAGGAAAAAAAAAATAACGAGAAGAACTGAGAATAGTTTCATATCAAGTCTTTATTGAAATAGTTGGGTCTAAATCCCAATGGATTTTGTAAAAATTGAAATAATGTTTGGAAGGGGCACATGATTGCTATAAATATCTATTTATATTCATACCTCAGGAGTGGGCCAGGTCCCTTAATTTTCCTCATAAATCGAAAATTATTTTCACGCATGGAGGTTTATAATTTTTATGATGCTACAACTTGACCCTTAGGGTTCTGGAATTTTCAGGGCATCCTGCTGAATACATAATTTTAGAGACAGGTGCATATGTGCTCACATATAAGATTGTACCCTAATGCTTATTAAGCCTCCTTTTTTATTCTCCAAAGGGTTAAATCATATTTCTGAATATTTTGTCTTTTTAACTCTCAGTTTTTTGCAAGGGAAAAATTATATTTTTCTCAAAACCATCATACTCTCAGATATGTCCACAGGCACTTTTTCTATCTGTTAAGAATTCAATTCCAGGAATAATGAGTTTTTTTCTGGGGCCTAACTCTCTTGAAGACAACCCAAAAGTTGAGCATCATAAAGAATGCTGATTGTTATAAAAAAATGATGACATTGTCAGTAAAAATTTCTAAAAATTATTTTGCTAACAGGACTGTTCTAAGTGAAGATTTAAAGGAATTATATTTACTTTCCCCAAATGCCCATTTCTGCCCTCTTTCCTTTTTCTTTTGGTTCCTGTGTGTTGGCACTTTCTCTCTCTCTCTCTTTCTCTCTCTCTTTCTCTCTAAGCTATCTGTCTTTCTCTGTCTCTGCTTATCTGTCTTTTCTGCATTATGACGTACACCATTTTTATTTTTTATGTACAAAACCCTCCCCACTGTTTTAATCCCATCTCCTACCATGGAGATCTTAGCTTTCCCAATAAAATTTACCCTCATCATTCATTTCCTCAGAGCACTTTTAGCCATCAGGGATTATATTATATATTATTACAGTTTCATGCATAGTATTAGGAGATGAAAATATTAGTGCTTTATGGTCTACCGGTAGAGGTTCCAACTGGCTAGCTGGTTGTTTGCTTTGATCCAGATGCTGTTCAAAAGTTTTTTGTGTGGTTGCTAGGGCTTCAAGAGTCTACATGGAAATTTGGATCTTCTTAAAAAGATCAGAAGATTTAACCATCTTGGGTACCTTACCACATGGCAATAGCGAGCTGAAGTGGAGAGGTAGCAGCCTCTTAATACATCACAGTCTTTCCCACCCTTTGAGGTCTTCATTCATCTCTGTTCCTGCCCCGCTCTCTGGAGGCAGTGCTTTGCCACTCCCATTCCCTTCCTTCCTGGTCCTAGAATTTCCTCTCCCAGTACTCCCCTATCTCCTCCCCCAAAAGATGTGCAAACATTGGGAACTCCAGTTGTGATGGCTGGACCAATAAGAGAGGGTACCTTTGGTTATCCCTCAAATGACTCCTCAGCTTACATATAGACTGAACTCAAGACAGAGAATGTTTATAACCGTTATGAACAGCTTCTAATGTTACTTGAGGTCACTGCTATCTGAGTCTATCAGCCATTTAGACTTATTGGTATAATTTGTTCTCTGGTATTTTTCATATGTGTTATTCATCTTTTTAAAGATATGGGGACATACAATGAACTGAAATATATTTTATCATAATTTGAACAGAAACAAAAGTTGAAAGAACTTTAAAATTCTATTGGTGCATGTCTAGCTTTCAATAATACACATATATTCATGGTTCTGGGATTTGGAAGGGGTCTATCATGGGGTCATATCTGAGTTTTCCTTTCCCCCACAAATATTTGATAATTTTTCCCTGGTGTTGCCCCTTGTGGCTGTACTGATCTCCCTGAATATGCCAAGAGCACACAAGTGCCCAGCCTATGCTTAGCATTCAATAGATGTTCATTAGATGAATGAACACTTTTATATATGTTTGTGAAAATGAGACAGAGAGAAGGGAAACAACTTGCTTTTGGTCATACATGAAGTCACTGAGAAAACTGGGGTTAGATTTGGCTGTTTAGTTCAAACATTTAGTTACGTGCTGCCTTCCCCCATTTATTCCGAATGCCCGTCACATGGCATTGTAACCCAGCTTTTCAGGAAAGGTTCAATTTTCACTTACCATGAGCCTTTGAAATGGTCCCAGGTATTGGTGATTCTTATTCTAATTTACGCTTCCAGCAGAATTGAACACAAATAATAGTTTCTGATTTTCAGAACACTGACAAACCATTTCCTTGCTTAAATGATTGGTGAAATTCTCACATTTGTGTTCATAATTTCCTATGCATACTGTAAACATCACAGCCTGTGGTACCACTCTGTTGGCAGTGGGTTTATCCACCGAAAGTACACACAGTCACATATTTGTGTGTGTCTTATCAGTCTGCAAACAATTCATGCCTTTGTGCTGTCCGGCTTGTCCACAGATGCCAATCTCACTTCTTTTAGCAACTCTTGGCGTTGAACATGGAATGTTTACTCCAAGTTCATTTATGATGTCTTCTTGAAGTTTTGCCACCTTACAAAATGACCATTGGTTTAGTTGAGTTTTGCTTTGTTTTCCTGCTTTGGGCAAGGCCTTCTCTGTGCAGCTTTGTATGAATTGCTTGTTGGACCCGACTTAATTCATCTGTCAGAAAAGACAAGTACTTTGGAGGCATTTCCTTCCAGAGTCTCCCAAGTGTATGCACACATGAGGACACCACACTCAGGCACACACAGGCACACATATGCCACCATGAACTGAGAATAGCTCTGCATTGCTGAAGATCTAGGCAGCCACGAAGAAAGCTTTAACAAGAGGTGAAAGCCTGATTTGGAATGAGCTTTCTCTTGTTTCTCCTTTCCTTGAGGCTCCATGGTTGCTACAAAAATGAAGGTGAAGATGAAAAAGAGGGCTTCCCTGGTGGCGCAGTGGTTGAGAGTCCGCCTGCCGATGCAGGGGACACGGGTTCATGCCCCGGTCCAGGAGGATCCCACATGCCGCGGAGTGGCTGGGCCCGTGAGCCACGGCCGCTGAGCCTGCGCGTCCGGAGCCTGTGCTCCGCAACGGGAGAGGCCACAACAGTGAGAGGTCCATGTACCGCAAAAAAAAAAAAAAAAAAGATGCAAAAGAAAATCTGTTAGAAGGGAGAGTAAATAACAACTCTTTTATCCATAAAACCACTGAAATCTTAACTTAAATACACATAATATATACCAAACTGAAAAGGGTTTTCTTGGCTGCCCCAGAGGCAGAGTGGTTTGGAAGACCTGACTTTATGAAAAAAGGGTGATTCACATCTATCTCTATATTTATCTGCATCTACATCATCTATACTGATACCTATATATCTAGTAAATAGATTATACCTATATCTAATTATATCTGTTAATGTATGTTTACCTATATGCATACATACACACACACACGTATATCTCATGCCTACTGTTTCTATTTCTTTGGCCAAAAAAATAGTGAGTTATTGGTGATTTTGTATGGTTCAGCCCAGTAACTCTGACCGTAGAATAGGTTCCTGCCTGCCTTCCCTACCACTTTTCTCCTATTTCCTCCCATGCTAGAGAAATGACCAGGAGCTGGAAGTGTCAAGAGAGAACTGCAACATTGTGGTAGGCAGAATTTCACAAAGGCTCCAAGATTTCTACTCCCTGGTGTATGTGCCCTGTATAATCCCATCCCCTTGAGTGTGGTCAAAACTTGTGCATATGATGCTGTGTCATTCCTGTGATTAGGTTACATTATAAGACAAAGGTGATGGGATTTTAGAGATGTAATTAAGATCCCAAGTCAGTTGGTTTTGAATTAATCAAAAGAGAGATCATTCTGGATGCATCTGAGTCAGGTGAGAACCTTTAAAAGAAGGCCGGGTCCTTCCTCAAGAGACAGACGC
Source organism: Lagenorhynchus albirostris (assembly GCF_949774975.1). Classification (NCBI taxonomy): domain Eukaryota; kingdom Metazoa; phylum Chordata; class Mammalia; order Artiodactyla; family Delphinidae; genus Lagenorhynchus; species Lagenorhynchus albirostris. The sequence goes on from NC_083098.1 coordinate 97,928,882, forward strand.
CCCGTCAGTGCTGTGATGAAGCGACCAGCCGTATTGTGAGCCTCCTGTGGAGGGGAATGACCCCTAGCAACTCAGAGTCTCAGTCTTACTATCCAAGGAACTGAAGTCTGTCAATAATCTGATTGAGTTCAGAGGAGGACCTTGAGCTCCAGATGAGGACACAGCTTGGCCAGCACCTTGACTGCAGCCTTGGAAGACCCTGAGCAGAGGGCCCAGCTAAGGTGTGCTCGATGTATGCCGTTTTAAGCCACTAAAGTTTTGGTCACTGGTTATGCAACAATAGAAAATGGGCAAACATAACATAACAAGATCTGCATGTTCAGATAGAGGGTCTGACGGCACCCGTGCCTGCTACCATCTGCACCTTGACCCTCTTGCTTCATCCACCTCTATCCCGTCCCAAGGAAGAGATGTAGGTGCAGAGAGACCTTTGTGTTCATTCTGGCTTCAGCTGGTGGTTTTGCTCCCATATCTGTGAACTCAGCTTTATTATTATTTGTTTCATTCTGTTACTGCAACAGGGAGCAGTTCTCTTTTCAGGAAGAAAAATATTTCGCTTGTTCTTGGTTTGGAAACATCAGACACTTGATGCTAGGAATGGGGTCTTGGACTGTTCCCTGCAGAGACGTCATCCTACAGCATTGCGTGCGGACAAAGGCGTGTGGCTGCTGTAATATACTTTTCTTTAATTTCCTTACTCTCTTTTTAAATGTTCTTTCCTGTTCAGGCTTCTGGGCTTTTTCTTCCTCTTTCCCTTTGTGTGGTGGCATCCGCCTTGAATGTTGATGTGGGAAACTTGGTCCCTCCCCAAGAACTTATTTGGGGTAATTAATTCTTGGCACCCTAACAGTACTTCACAACTGTGACTTTCTTAGGTACGAACTGACTGACTAAATGTCCAAGCATGGGACATGTGCAGTTATTGCCTTACCTTTTGCCAAAAATTAATCATTTATTGAACTTGCTCTAGCGGGAATGGGAATGGTGATTGCACGTGTAAGAGGGTGAGGGCAGAATTCACAGGAGGACAGTGAGGGAATCCTTGAGAACATGGGCTCTGGTCTCTTAAGTCGTTTTATTTGCAATTTTATGCTCTGGAGCCCTGGAAGAGGACCACCCGTGGTTCATGGAGGCTGGACCATGCCTCAGGGAGATTACAGTCTGTCAGGGTGGCAATCATGCAAAGAAGATGACTCATGAACTTTTTTTTTTTTTTTTTAATTTTTTTAACATCTTTATTGGAGTATAATTGCTTTACAATGGTATGTTAGTTTCAGCTTCACAACAAAATGAATCACTTATATATATACATATATTCCCATATCTCTTCCCGCTTGCGTCTCCCTCCCTCCCACCCTCCCTATCCCACCCCTCCAGGCGGTCACAAAGCACCGAGCTGATCTCCCTGTGCTATGCGGCTGCTTCCCACTAGCTAACTACCTTACGTTTGGTAGTGTATATATGTCCATGCCTCTTTATCGCTTTGTCACCGTTTACCCTTCCCCCTCCCCATAGCCTCAAGTCCATTCTCTAGTAAGTCTATGTCTTTATTCCTGTTTCACCCCTAGGTTTTTCATGACATTTTTTTTTTTAAATTCCATATATATGTGTTAGCATACGGTATTTGTCTCTCTCTTTCTGACTTACTTCACTCTGTATGACAGACTCTAGGTCTATCCACCTCATTACAAATAGTTCAGTTTCGTCTCTAGAGAAATGGAAATAAAAACAAAAGTAAACAAATGGGACCTAATGAAACTTAAAAGCTTTTGCGCAGCAAAGGAAACCATAAAGAAGACCAAAAGACAACCCTCAGAATGGGAGAAAATATTTGCAAATGAAGCAACTGACAAAGGATTAATCTCCAAAATTTATAAGCAGCTCATGCAGCTTATAACATAAAATAACAAAAAAACAAACAACCCAATCCAAAAATGGGCAGAAGACCTAAATAGACATTTCTCCAAAGAAGATATACAGAGTGCCAACAAACACATGAAAGAATGCTCAACATCACTAATCATTAGAGAAATGCAAATCAAAACTACAATGAGATATCATCTCACACCAGTCAGAATGGCCATCATCAAAAAATCTAGAAACAATGAACTTTTGATAGACGGTGCAACTACATGTACAAAGACATGAAAGAGAAGAAGATAGGGAGATAAACTGTGTCTGGCGGGAAGGAAGGCATCTGAGACGTGGTGTTTGAACTAGACTTGGATGATGGAATTTTTCAGAAGAAAAAGAGTATGGAGTGATGAAGAACTTATTGGTTTTTCCGCATGCCTTGAACTTGAAACTGGGTGTACTTTTAGGAAAGTTTTGTACTGCCCAATGCATGGCAGCATGAAAATTAATTAACTAATACTCTGCTAATTTAGAATTGGTGAGAATTGGGAGTGTCAATTCTGCCAGGGCAGGAGCCATCGCCTTCTTGTTCTCTGTTGCGTCCACGATGCCTAGCTCAGAGTTTGGCCAGTAGGGAATGCTCAAACACAGCTGGAGGCTCAGTGAGTGAATCTCACCACTGAGTGACCCATTAAAAGGGTTTCCTAATAAGATTGTGTGATTGCATCTATAAAAACAAAAAAGTGGGAAGAACAAACTGTTAACATGGAAATGATTGCTCAATCACAAAACATTGTTTCCCATTCATTAAAGCAGGGCTCCAAAGGAAGGCTGTAAATGAATTCATTGAGAGTCCAGTGGGATTCACTGGCTATTTTGAATGTACAAAATATATATATTTTTTCCAAAATAGTATCTCATTCACTAGTCTGCCTTCCCATCTGACCTTCTGAATGAGTAAAGATTTCATGAGGCTTTGGCAGGCTCTCCATTTTGATATTTTACCAGGTTTAGGGATCATAGTGGGCTTTGGAGGCTAAGTGGGCAGCCAGGCCTGAGTTCAAGACATGTGACTCAGATCTTGAAAGTGTTATGAAGCAGGGCTGCAGAGCAGAAGAACAGGGTGGCGCCAGGTCATCAAGAATCTGGCGCAGGGGAGAGAGTCCAATCCAAATGGGCTGGCGATGGCCGCAGAATACTCCAAAGGTAGAAGTCCAGGGAGATGCTTTCTGTGGAGGGGAGGTAAGATTGAACAGCAGAAATCCTGTGTCCAGTCTGATTAATGGGTCAGGAACGTAATAAGTTCAGGTCAACCGCTAAGAGCTGAGCTATACTCCTTGACAATTGGCTTCCCTAATATCATCCTCACCTAGAAATTACCAATACTATGGTGGCTCAGTGAGGTTGGCTGGTTCACAACAGACTTTTTCTCCCCAAAGGCTCACTTCTACATATACAGGCAATTTTAGCTTTAACCGCTCTGGACAGTCTTCGCAAAAATATTCCACTGGGCACACGATGGCAGCTCCATTTTGTGAAGAGTTACTCTATCACTGTTTTCTCAGTGAACATGGTAAGTGTTCTGATGAGTCTGAAAGGTACGATCAGAACCCAGATTTCTATTTTAGGGAGCCGGAGGTTATGTGCACAAAAGGCCTTTTGCTGGATTGCACGTTAGATAGCTCATTAACTTAAAAATGGAATCTGAATGTCAATTATCACCTTGTTATTACTCATAACTGCAGTTCAGGTGAGTTGGCAGTTTTCCCATACTTTCACAAACCAGTGACTTCCAAAATAAATGATATATTGCGCCTAATTCCAACTGTCCTTAAAGAGGCAATCTGTGCACAAATGGTGTAGGGTGCCACTGATTCTCTGGAAGCTGCCGCCACAGCTTGTGGTAGTTTATCCTCTTTCTGCCATTTCCTTGTAGGCTCTGAGATGACCGAATTCAGGTACTGAACACAAAAGGGCTAGAGTTGGTACATTGGGTTTTGGTAACTGTGGGTCAGAGAAGGTTGACGGAAAGGAAAATCCAGGACCTTGTGGATACAAGGGAGTGGTTTCTGTGCAGCCTTCAGATGGCCGCAGGTGACTGTCCTAGAGCCCACAGACTAGAAAGCCAAGGGACTTTGGCGTGTTCCCTCCTGGGCTCAAACTGCCTTGTTTACTCTCCAAGCATGGGAGTGAAATGCTCTATAAACTTGAATGAGAGTCCCCAGTATGCACTTGCACCTATGAGTGTGTATGTGTGAGTTATATGTGCCTGAGTCCATGAGTGTGTAATTGGTGCTGTATATTGTTTCCGTCAAGACTTTAACATGGGAAGCCAATGTCCTGATGGCAGATGGTAAAGTCTCTCCGTGGATACATTTGCGCATGAGCTTCAGAGAGAAGGGATAGAGAGTTTTGACCTTTCTTAAAAAGGAGATCCCCCTACTTTAAAGTCTATTTTTATTCAGTTGCCTTATTTCACAGTCGAAAGAAGGAGTGGCCGCCTAGAGTTCTGTCCTCCCCCAGGATGATGGTGGCCACTTCTACTTGCTCTTGAAACTGCAAAGTCCTACTACTGCTACCGGCTCTTCATCCGTCCCAGTACATGCCTCAAAGAAACCCACTAGCCCTCATCATCATAGTTGAACAGATGGTTGTGAGCAGTTCTCTGGATTTCCACATGATGCCAAGTGAAAATTAATACTCACGGGGACCCTCTGTTATTCTAAAACCAAGATCTTAGTTTTGGTATTTGGAGACACTGCCCCAACCTGGAATGTTCAGTGGTCACAATAGTCAGTACTTCTCTGCCCCTTAAGGCAAATGTTATGGGGAAGCAGTCTGCTCTGAGGAGGCTGTGTGGACTGTTCTAATTTCTTATCAGTCTCCATTTCTTGATATTTTAGGTACATATTTATCAAAAATTATTATCCTGTGATCAGAAAAAAAATATTATATACACTCAGTGATTGAAGAGAGCAATCCTAAATAAATATACATGAAATGAATGAATGAATAATTATTGGGCATCAGTGCTTTCTGACACGTTACAGATTTCCTGATGTGTTTTTTTTTTTTTTTTTTGCGTTACGCGGGCCTCTCACTGTTGTGGCCTCTCCCGTTGCGGAGCACAGGCTCCGGACGCGCAGGCTCAGCAGCCATGGCTCACGGGCCCAGCAGCTCCATGGCATGTGGGATCCTCCCGGACTGGGGCACGAACCCGCGTCCCTTGCATCGGCAGGCGGACTCTCAACCACTGCGCCACCAGGGAAGCCCTCCTGATGTGTTTTTATCTGCCTTCCTCACTAGAATATAAGTTCTATGAAAGCAGGAATCTTGCTTGAGTCAATACAGCTTTCTCAGAAGAAGATTAGGCTAGGCATTTAATAAATACTTGTTAAACGCATGGCTCAGCCATGGGGACTGCCACGGAACAAGTGGCGGCAGCAACGTTAAATTCCGCTTTTCAGGGTGTTTCTTAGCTGCTTCTCCTTTAAATCCTCTAGCCTGCACAAAACTGCCTTGAAAGTTAATATTTACTGAGTGATCTGCTGCGTTCCAGGTGCTGGGGATAAGTAGTTTGTTGACATATGAATGAATTTTCCATTTACAGTTCTGTGAGGTATGTACTATGATTACACCCATTTTGTAAATGAAGACACTAAAGTGTACAGAGGTTATAGTTGTGCCCAAGAGCACAGGACTAATATGGTGAGTGATAGCAATTCGACTCCAGGTTTCCCTAACGCCAGAGCCATCATTCCTTGAATCATCATTCCAGTGTCTTTTTATGACTTGCTTATTCAGCCAACGAATCAACTAACCAACTCTTACTGAGGGTTCTCTATGTGTCAGGCACTAAGCTGGGTGCCTGACAGAGTGGTCCCTGCCTTTTCTACCTGCTAAGGGGGAGAGGAGGGCAGGGCACAGATTGGGGGAAGAGGTGTAGGTGGCTCTGTAAGCACTGGTAGGATAAATTGACAAGTTACAGGCCAGTTTACTTCCCGGATATTCCCGATGGAGGGTGTAGTAATGAACAGTGAAATGCCCCGTAGCTGGACCAGAGTGACAGTCTGTTTGCAGGAGGTGCTGGCGGCTGCTTCCAAAACAGACTCGAGTGTTGTGTTCTAAAACAGAGATCTTGTCAGTTTCTCTCCGGTCAAGTTAAACCCAGAGCTGTCCCTTAAAATATTGACCCAGTCAGTGTTTTACCCACTTCACTTCTTCTCAGAGTGAAAGTTTACAGAGAGTTCTTTGTAGTTAACAGGAAGGAGAGAGTGAGAAGAAAAAAGCCAGCAATACATTGTCCGCCCTAAAATGTGCAGCATCTCACTGCTAGTCATCCTAGCGGGCTGATTCTTCAGAACCGCTTATTAGTTTTCATTTAGGGCTGAATTATTTTAATGTCACTCACAGTGCTTCATAATCCTCATACGGTTGCCAGAAGACACCTCTAGCCAGAGCAGGATCTGATCCTGTTCTCAGAATAAAGGTTGTGTTCTACTCCATCACTTTCCTAGCTGGCTTCCTTTACTTGCCAACACAGTTTCAAAATGTTTCTGTTAGCTTACTGATGCAAGGCTGTAATGGGAGAGGCTCTGTGCTTTACAATCAAACTCTCCATTAATTTATGTAAAATTCTTGTAACATAGTGAATAATCATCAGAAGTGTTTTGCTTTCCATTTTTTCTTTTCCTTCACTGTATTTTTTTTTAATAGGCTGTGGGACACATTGCAGCAAATATTTCACACAGGAGTTTGTGCCACCAAAATAATTAATGTCAAAAAGTTATGTGAAGGTCTTGCTGTATTAAGTAAACTAGCCCTTGCAGAAAATGGAAAGATAAATGGTGGGAGAGTTGAGAAGAAAGCTGCTGTAAAAATGACGTAAGATTTAAGACATATAAACTGTGGGAAAAGAACCCACATATTTTTATCTTTGCCGAGAAAGGTTACTATTTTTCCAAGACAGTAACAGAATAATAACATCTTCAGTTAGCAAATAATTGCACAACTGTGTGATCAGATGCTTATAGAGGTTGCAAGGAAAAAAAAAAAGCAACATGGAACTGTGCTTTGCCCAGCTTTTGTTTGCTGCCCTTCTAGTGATTAGATTCTGTCAATCAAAGACTGTTTTTTATATAAAAAGCCATTAGGAGTTAGATCTTCAGTACTTCTGAAGGGCAACCAAACTTGAAGGCAGCTAGAGATAGCAGTTACTCTGTGGCTAACATTATCATGGGGGTGAATTATAGGTATTGGCATTTAGCTTTGTAAACTGTGCTTACCTAGGGATTTTAATAAACCACAGATTGAAGTTTTATGTTTTCCCTTCCTAAGAACATCTAGTGTTTTTACACTGAGGCTTTATTTGTTGTTCATATGGCTTCATCAAATCGCAATTCATAGGGTAGAGGTACAAGGACTGGAAATAGATATATTCCAACCAGTGGAGTAAGATTGGTTTTTAAGTCGATATCTGCCAAGAAAAAAAAGCTCCTAAGGACCCTTTGTGTTCCTTTAAATAAAGAGCTCTTTTTCTCCAGGCTTCAAATAAACTTTTATCTTCCCCAGGTTGGTTGTGAGATCTTCAATGCATCTATCTAATGAGGACCATGCTAGTGATACAATAGGTTGACTCAGAAAGTTCAGGAGTGTCCAGGCTTGTTACATAACATCCCAGCTGGGGGAGACCTGGCAGACCATATGGGCTATGCTTCCTTCCTCTCCTCGTGCATTTCCAAGCCCCCACCCCTGTCCTGCTTTGTTCACAGTTCTCTGCCATCTGTGGCAGGAACCTCTATTGAATATTCTGACCTCAATCTATGGGTATTGCTCCCAGGATGTCACTGCAAGGTCTGTGCACAGAAGAGGTGACAGGAGGGCCTGCACTGCAGAGCTGAGGACTGCATGGCTGAACTGGTGAAGAGAGTAGCCCTGAGTCCACTTTCCTCCATCAGTTCTTGCCTGGACCACTAGAACGGTCTCCTAGCCTGCACCCTTCAGTGGACCCCATGTGGCAGCTAGAATGTGGTTTTTGATCTGAACATACTGCCTCTCTCAACCTCCCCATTAGTTTTACCTCTTCAGTGCCTTCAGATTCTCTTAAGACGAAGACAGAACCTGGCCACAGTCTTACTCCTGACCCATTTCACCCCATATCTAGGCCCCCCTTGTTCTCTGGGCTCCAGTGACATGGCCTTCTCAAAGTTTTACTTCTGTCTTACCAAAGGACCTTTTGATATGAAATTCCCTTTACACAAAAGCCTCTGCCTGTAACCTTCACCTTTACTTATTCTCAAGCAGGATATCCCAACTCATTCTTCATTTCTCAGGGGAGTCTCCCCAACTAGGTCATTACCCTGTTCTGTACTCCTTCGTGGCACTAGGCACCTCTCCTTTCAAACATTTACGATGCTTGTAGCTTTACATTGGTTCTTGTACTATTTGTTCAATATCTGTCTCTCCCTAGTAGCTGGTAAGCTTCATGCAGGCAGGGGCCACTTCTGTTTGGACTCATCATTTCATCTCTAGTGCGTAGCATAGTGCCTGCTACAGAGGAGACAGCTGATAAATCTAAGTTAAAACAGGGGAAGGACAAGAGAATGAGAAAGAGTGGTAGGGATAGAGCATGTGCACATACACAAAAGAGAGAGAGGGAAGTGAGAAGTGAGGGAGGGAGGGAGGGAGAGAGAGACATAGAGACACAGAGAGAGAGAGAGAGACAAAGAGAAAAATGGGCAGTTCACTCTCCTGTAGCTTGCTGAAGAGAGTGATGAAATGGCTCTCCATTTATGCTTTGAATACTATATTTCACTGAGTCTAAGATACAAAATTGTATGATACATGATTACTTTCTTTATCACAAAGAAAGAACAAACACTGCCCATTAAACTATGAGACACTATTGATTGTAAAATGTCTCCCAATTTTTAGACATCAAAATTTCAGATGGCAAAATGTGAAAAGATGAGCATCTTAGAATTGACGCACGTTAGAGTTGGATTACATTAAATCTAGGGAAAATGAGCTCAATCAATAGTCACATGGATGTGGGTTGAAGAATGATGGCCTTGAGGATTAATGCTACTGCCCACCAATGTTGAATATCAGCATGCCACTGCTGACCTCAGCAATGTTTTTTCCTTTTTTTTTTTTTTCTGTAATGTGACACAGATTAGGCTACATCTAGTCACACAGGTATGCCTTGCTCATCTAGTGAGAAGTAGCATTTGAGTTTCAGGTGGTTGGGATTATGAGGGGCAGTCTTCAGTATGGCAAGAGGAAGACATCACGGCTATCAGTGGACTAACCAATGGACTAGCAAGTTACAGACAGTACAGAGTATAGTCCAGAGAGGTGCCCAAGCATATCTTTTCCCTAAACGCCTAAAGCATAGCATAGTTAGGCATCTTTCTGTGATTGTTTTGGCACCAGGCTACTCTGAAGAGGAGTAACGGATTAACAGTGGTTTCAATCAGTATTTAGGGGTAAACCTATAAAGCTGCAAAGCCATCGGTCTTGCTGTCCAGCTGGAGAAGGAAGACTAACTGGTCAAGAGTCAAGAGTCTTCATTCTGGTCCTGAGTCTATAACTAGCTGAGTGACTATGTCACCCCTGTGAGCTTCAGTGGGATTACATGTCTCCAAGACTTTTCCAATCCCCACTTTTATTCTGAGTCCCCCTTCCCATATGTTAATGAAATTGTAAGATTTCTAGGCTTTGTGTAAGTATGCACTCCTCCTATTGATTCCTCTCCATCTTTCTCTTTAACCAGTCAACATGTTTTCAGTGCCAGTTACTATGCCATAGTGATGTCTTCTGCCCTTCTCTGCTTCTGTTGCATGTTTTCCTAATTTCTGGTATTTGTTCTCTTCATAGGTTTGACCCTGTGTCCTTCCCACCAGTTTATGTGTAGCACCTAAAATCCAGAAACCTCCAATTTTATCTAGAAATGAAAACGTGAACAGTATGACACTTAATACTGCCCTCCTGGTCCCCATGATCTTAAGGGCCATAGACATAAACTATGAAAAGGCTGTATCTGACAGGATCTGTAGGGATTGTCTTAGCTAATTGTCTCATTTAACAGAAGAATTGAGGGGGATGAATTACCAAAGGTTACCCAGAGCTGGTTCTGGTAGACTCAGGACATGATTCTCCATCACATGTGTTCTCCATATACCAAGCTGACTTCATTGTTAACAATACCGAGCACAATAGTTTCCTGTACCCTATTTTAAGTGTCTATTTACTTTGCCTTCTGAGTTTTGCAAACCTGTTTTGAAAAAGAATATCTTTTTTTTCTAAAGCTCTTTTATTTCACATTTAAAGAATGTGAATATGAATTCCTTTATAAGTTTAGCGCTTATAATTTTCTTTAAATCACAACTTCAAAATGCTTTGTTGCTGCCTTTTGAATTTAAATCTTTTTTCTTAGAAATAACCTGGGGACTCAGGACATTTCTTCATGATCCTATCTTAAAGATTCTCATTCCCCTGAAGACTTCATCTCTGTTTGTAACTAGATTGTCTTAGCTCGGGCTGCTGTAACAAAAATATCATAGACTGGGTGGCTACAACAGCAAACATTTATTTCTTACAGTTTTGAAGACTGGGAAGTTCAAATCAAGGTGCTGGCAGATTCAGTGTCTGATGAGGGCCTGCTTCCTAGTTCATGGTGGAAGGGCAAGGGAACTCTCTTGGGTTTCTTTTATAAGGGCACTAATCCCATTCATGAGGGCTCCATCCTTATGACCTAATCACTTCCCAAAGTCCCCAACGCCAAATAGTATCACATTGGTGATGAGGATTCTGTATATGAATTTTGAGAGACACAAAAATTCAGTCAGTAGCACAAATGGAGTCTTTCTAAGTCATGAATGCTGTTGGAAAGTCCTCAGGGAGATAAGGGTGGGCAAGCTGTACTGTGACGAACATTTCTTATGTACCTTCTATGTGTCTTACCTACTATGTGCCTTACCAAAATGACCTCATTTTAACCCTCCCAACAATCAGCTGTCAATGTGACTTTCACTTTACAGATAAAGAAACTGAGGCCCAGAGAGGTAAAACATAATGGATTGGCAAGTCACTCAGTGAGAGGTGGAACCAGGATTCAAACACAAACCTATCTCTTTATGAAGCCTGGTGTTCTTCTAGTAGTTTGTCTTTGCAGATCCAGGAACTTCAATTTTTCATAATGTGTGGCTAGTGTGGTTCTTGAGCTGTTGATTTAATTTTTTATCTTACTGAAGACCAGTATCACAATCAGTGATTTCCCTAGAGCTTTATAAACCATCCCTTTCCTTTTTTTTTTTTTTTTTTTTTTTTGTCTTATATGAACATCCCTGGGAATTTGTCATCAACAGGCAGGACTTTAGAGGTGAACTCTACCTTGGGTTAATGGTTCAAAGTTACTACCAAAACTAAAGGGAGTTATGGTTTTCTCAGGGTATATGCCCAGTAGTGGGATTACTGGGTCATATGGTAGTTCTACTTTTAGCTTTTTAAGATGAACCTATTTCCAAGGCAGGAATAGAGATGTAGACGTAGAGAACGGACATGTGGAGACAGGGCGGGGGGGAGGGTGGGATGAATTGGGAGATTAGGATTGACATAAATACACTACCATGTATAAAATAGATAGCTAGTGGGAACCTGCTATAAAGCACAGGAAGCTCAGCTCAGTGCTCTGTGATGACCCCAGATGGGTGGGATAGGGGTGGGTGGGAGGGAGGTCCAAGAGGGAGGGGATATATGTATACATATAGCTGATTCACTTCATTGTACAGCAGAAACTAACACAATATTGTAAAGCAATTATACTCCAATATAACAGTGAAGTAAGTCAGAAAGAGAGAAACAAATATCATATATTAATGCATATATGTGGAATCTGAAAAAATCGGTACAATCTTATTTACAAAGCAGAAATAGAGACATAGACGTAGAGAAGAAATGTATGGATACCAAGGGGCAAAGAGTGGCGATGGGATGAATTGGGAGAATTGGGATTGACACATATATACTACTGATACTATGTATAAAATAGGTAACTAATGAGAAGCTAAAACAAAAACCAGCAAACAAAAGAACCAAAAGGGAGATTGGCAGATGAAATTGATCGGTTTGAATTTAGCTGTGGGGCAGGACTTGACTACTCCTTTGTTGTCGAAAATCACCAGTTGTGTTTTAATCACCCCAACTGATCTGGTTCTTGATCCCTAAAGTCATAAGGTGTTGACTCTTCTCAATGCAGAGGCTGCATTCCTGTCCCTCAGCTCACTCATTCTACTTCTTGGGGTTCTTCTTTGTAAAGAAGTATCATTTCCCCTCTGTTCAATTTGGAATGCTTAGGTGACAGAATTCTGAAATTCTGAACACCTGAGACTTGCCTGTGTTAGGTCTGAGCTTTCTCAAGCTGCAGTAGCAACGCAGGTGGCTTGAATTCCAATGACGACCCGACCCAATGAGGCCCAACATCAGTTTCATCTTTGCCTCTGTTTCAGAGATCTATCACTCTGGGTTTTAGAACATGGACAAACCATATACTTCGGCTAGTGCCGGAGTTTAAGACATTCTCTGAAAAAAATCACTGCATTATTATTTTTGAAGATTATGATGCTGTTTATATAATGACAGCCACTGCTTCCATTTGGATTTCTCCTTAACTTTTTTTTAAAGGAATTTATGTGTGTTGTTTCAATCCTACATTCCATTCTTCACACTGCAGCCAGTCATCTTAAAAAAACAGAACATCAATGTGATCATATCACATCCTTAACTTAAAATCACTTCCTGTTGCCATCAAAACAAATGCCAAATTCCTTTCCATGGTTTAAAGGTTCCTATAGGAGCTGACCCCTGCCTACCTCTTTATCTCCTGCTGACTCAGTTGTACGCGCTTTGGTCTTTTTCTTATTCTTGGGATTCATTTTTGCTTCAGGGTCTTTGGCCTTGCTGTTTGCCATGCCTAGAATGCTTCCGGTGAAGATGTCTGTGTGGCTGTCTCCTTGATGCCTGAAATAGGTGTCAGCTAATTAATCCTCACGGCCTGGGTGATTCTCATGGATGTTTACTATTTCAAAGCCCACCCTCCCACCCTCTTCCTCACTCAGAACTTCTTTGACTGCATATTTTTTCTATTTTAATTCTGTTCTTCCATCTACTGGACATCTGTGTTAGGTCTTATGTACCATTGAAAATATATTCAACTTAGTTCCCAGAGGTTGAAGTAGCATATCTTTGATTTTTCTGTGATTTCCCCCTTCGGTGCTGTTCACTAGAGGGTAAGAAGGTAAGATATTTGACAGCTTAGTGGAAAGAGTGTTGGATTCTGAGTTCAGGGGTTTGTGTTCTAGATTGGCCGACTTGATAACCAGCTGTGTGGGTGGAGGTAACACATCCACCTCTCTGGGTCTTAGAGTTTCCTTCTGGAAGATGAGATGCTTTTGACTCCATCTCGTTCTTTTTATTCATGGACATAGCTTTCAAACATGACTCTGATGTTTTGTGTGATCATAAAAATGGATTTCTCTGTGGTAATCAAGAGACGATCAGAGTAAATAAATCCAACAAGATTGAAATGAACACCGCTGTCCGTTTCAAATTATTTCTGTGTTTTGGGAAGGATTTAAGACCCCACGAGGTGGACTCAGTTCCATATAATGAAGGTCCATGTTCTTCCTGTAATTATGTTTAGTGTGTCGGGCTGCCATAAATCACAGCAACAAAAAATGGGACATTTGTAGGTATGTGTGGAATGCCTGGTAGCTGGAGCCAAACTGTGAGATGATAGCATATAATGAAGGACACTAAGAGGTACCTTTTCTAGTCCTTTATCTTGAGGTTTCTATGGAGAGCTTGCCAATTCAGTATTGCATCTAGTTCTTTTTGTTTGTGTTTTTGTGGAAAACAAAGCTAGGAAAATATTGTCATGATGGTTAAAAGTAAAAAAGAATAGCAGCGTGCACTTTTGAGAACCACAATTAATGCTGGGATTATGCCAGGATCTCTTGCTTGATTTTTTTTGTAAAACCCTTTCCACTGTCTCAATTGCAAGGAGATCAGTGACTTCTGCTCTCTGGAAGTGACGAATCAGGTCAGACTGAGTTTCTAAAGCATAAAAGTATGTTCCAAATTTCTAGACACTCTCAGAAGTGTGTGTCTTTCTCTCTCTTTTTTTTTTTTTTGGTTGTTGTTGTTTTTATCATCCAGTTTGTGTGAAACTGAACAACTAAATACCAGACCACATTGCATGACTCTCTTCCTGATGGTCATGATGTCTGGCCGATGGTGTGACCCTCCCTCCTTCACTTCTTGGTATGTTTTGTGATAGATGTAGGATTTGGCAGATGATATCTTCTACTTCGTGAACTAATAGATTCATTATACCTCTTCGGATACTTGAAGAACGTCTGTTTCGGTGCCACACTCTAATTAAAGGAGGGTACCCAGCTGTAGGAGTCTACAGTTCTTCAACGGCTTTTCTCGTGTTGTCACAAGGAGTTAGCTCTCTCTGAAGACAGGCTGAGTTTGCAGCCTTGAAGGAGATTACCGTAATTACCAGTGATCAGTGTTTAGTGCCTTTCCATCCAAACCCACCTTCGGCTCTTTACAAGACAGTACTTAGAAGGAAAAAAATATCAGATCTCAGCTTGACAGTGAGCTTGATTTAGTTTATAAGAAAACTGATTCTGGTCTGGCTTTTGAAATATACCCAGGCTCAAAAATGCACTGAGTGTGCTCTAGGATGCCGGTTGTTAGATTGTTACTATATTCTTACACAATGGATCACGTTCCTCTTGAAGATATACCATGTTCTCACTTAAAAAAAACTACCTGGAGAGAAAAATCGTTTGATTTCTCCCTCTCTGCTTCTTGGAAGGGCAACGTATATAGTTCAGTAGGAGAGTTTGTGATTGGTGCAAGCATTAGCTAAGCCCTCAGGGTACTGCAGAGATCCAACACGGGAAAAATAAAAGTCCATCTTGGAGAGATAAATCATTTCCCCTACTCCCAGTAATTAATAGTGTATTACAACAAAGGGAATCGTGAAAACGTGAAGGTGTGTTTTTTCAAGTCACATTTATCAAACGTGGTAAAGTAATCCCGAGCCCTATTAGTTCCTGTGTACTTTTAACATGATATATGGATTTTCCTTTTCAATTGTTCAAATGTGAAAATATTTTAAAAAGAAAAACATGCCTTTATTGCCATTTTAAAAAATATTGAAGGGGATAAAAAGGAAAGTGTAATAAGAACGGTATGTTTTTATGTCAAAAGTAACCTTTCTATAGTACTCTTTAGATGAATATTGGGAAAGGAAGGGAAAGGTAAGTAGTTCCCTTATTCATCTTAGTCCAAAACCTATTTTACTCACAGCTGGTTGTTGGCATTGTGTGATGATGTGACACAGTACCAGAAGATCAGATTATCAGAGAAGAAGGAGATTCCCAATTTAATAGTTACTCACCAAAATTTTCCCCTTATCTCTACATCACAGAAAAATAAGTAGTTGTTAAATTTCAAATCCTGCAGTCTTTCTGATTTATCATCAAATTGTGGATGCACTTAGCTGCCTAGCGTCAGGGAATCCAATAAGTCCTGTCACATAAGAAGAAAAGAAAATATCCCACCGGATAATGGTTTATTTCTCCCCCACAGTGATTTATTTCTGTCACAAGACTTAATTTTATCATGAGGCAGATGCCTCTGTCTGTATCAATGTATTCGTTTCTACATTTATCTGCTTCATTAAAAAAAAAAGCACCTGCTGCATTGGGGGATGTATTTGGCTTCTTTATTCTATGCCTCGATGACCCGATTACGTGCTACTTCATCACATCTTTCATTTCTCCTTTTTTATGATTTGAAAATCCTTAGCTGTTTTATCAAGTGAGTCTGATGTGAAGGGGTGACACGGCAGATGAAATTGCACGGGGTAACCGTTACAGCGACAGAAGGTGTCAACATCTGAGCTCTCTGGTACTAAGTCTCTGAGATTCATGTCAGAGGGAATAAGCAGAGCTTACTGGGGTTATCAGGTGATACCTGGGATGAAACGGTGACAGCCTCTGTTATGAATTAATTTTGTTGGCCTACATGTGGAAGATGTTGCCTTTACAAAAGGTTCCAGGGAGACTTCAAAATATATGTAAAAGAAAAAAGAAGGGGAAAAGAAGGGAGAAGGGAAAGAAAAGAATAAAGCAGGGAAGGGAGGGGGGAAGGAAGGAGGGAAGGGAGGGAAGAAGGAAGAAAGCAAGGAAGAAATGAACTTAAAAAAAGAAAGCGCATCAATTTTATTTGGTCTGCGTCACCACACCTCGCCGCAGAATGTTTTAACGACGTGCTTGTGTCTCATCAAGTCGACCCTCCCTCCAATCTGCCACTTAATATAGATTCTGCACCTCTGAATGATCATCCCGGTTCTTGGGGCAGCTGAGGTCTACAGGTTGGAATTCTTCGCCAACTGTCATCATTCCAGAGGAGCAGCTACATCTGCCTCGCCACGCTGCTCGTTTTTGGCTTTTGCAGTCTCTCTCCGTGACAGACTGCCTTTCCCCTCTAGTGCAAGGAGGTCCCAGGGAGAGATTGTCAGATAGCTGAACTGTTCAATAAGCTTAGGATAGCTGCCCTTCCATTTTGACATTCAGCCCAAAGGACTGTCCTGTTGTCAGCTGCCAATGACAAGTGACAAGACAAACTGGGACTTCTAGGAAGTTTCGAAAAATCCCTTCTTTACCTTCTTATGCCTTCTTTCCATTCCTGTTTCCTCACTGGATTCTGGATTTCCCTCAAAAACAAATCAGCCCAGACCATTCACTCCTTTTTTTTTTTTTTTTTCTTTTTTGCATCAAAGAGGACACAGAGGTTAAGATGGTGATGCTGAGTTTCCCAGATTTGCATTTTAGTGGAATCGCTGCAAGAAAGCTAATAGACAGGAAAGGAGACCAAGTTAATGACAATTCTCTAAACAGCTGTTGTACGATTCAGCTTCACTACTTCAGTTAATTAATCAGCACCTTGCTGGCAACTCTGGGGGAGAGACTCGTTACATACTGGTAGCAAACAGACAATGCTTTCATATCAAATATGTTCAACAACATCTAATACAGCGATAACTTCCACAGAAGAGGGTAGGGAATAGCGTGGCTTACAAAGGCACTCAGGAAGAGGCCCTTGGTATTCTTGTAGAGATACACTTGCTAGAAGTGCTACATACGCTGTTTCCTTTGTTGTCTGTAACCAGCCCAAATAAAACATGGGCAAAATAATCTCCAGGGTTCCCTGTTCTCAGGCATGCCTCTTTTTATTGTAATAAATAAATATGTATTCATAGGTTGATAGCAATGTTCATGGTACATAATAAATCAAGCATCTTCATTTCTGATTTTAGTCGCGGTATTTCATTTAGAATTTTAATCGTTGAAATCGTCCTTAAACCTGACAACAACTGAGGGAGATCAAAACATTCAAATATAGGCCACTCACCAAGCTACCACAGCATTTCGTATGAGAGATATTGACTCAAGCTTCTCTCTGACTTTTTATATTCTAAAGGGAAGCAACCTCTTGTTCTCACTAGGAAGTCAATAAAGCCATACATATTTTATGAATGGTAATGCACAGAAACCTTAAACAGACAAAATAATATCTGTATCTGGCCAATGTACTCTGCATTGTCTTACTCTTCCAAAATTGCTCTCAGTAAAATTGGTAGTGAGTTTAGTAAAAGTTGTGTTATTCTAAGTTTCCTGCTATCACACGGCCTTCCCATTGATTAATTAAGAGGATATCAGTTTGCATAGTTCTTACTTTACTTTCTCTTTGTTACTTCATGTCTTTACCATATCATTATACAGAAATCATGTAGAAATACGACAGCTAAAAAACATGACTTCAAATGATACATAACTTTTACAGTTAAATTTTTCGTTATTGATATAATGAGAAAGATAGTACTGATCACAATCAACAATTACATTAATTGCTACATAACTCTTAAAAATACACATGTATGCATTTGTTTCTTATGTCATTTTCCATTTTTAGGAATAAAATTGCGAGGTAGCAATTGTCTTATGTGTGTAAAGACTGTCATGCTTTGGAAATGCCCTTTGAATTTCCTTCTCTGATATTCTCCCAAGTAAAATTCAGCCTTGGGTTTCCTGCCCACCTGCCAGGGGTCAGATGGAGAACTTCACACCAAGGACTTGAGGTTGTATTAACCAATTCATTGGGACGATTTATCTGGTTGGCGGCCTGTATGTACTGATGGAGAAAATTATAACTTTAGTTCTTTAATGAATCCCACATTATAGCAGAAGAATATCATTGAGTCCATAATACTCCAGGGAACTATAAAGAGAAATGTCCCTTTTAAGTTAGCTTTATGGCACTGAAGCTTTATGTATTTACTTACAAGTTCAATGTTAACTCAAAGTGTGATTCTTGAACCATCTCTGTTGTCGACGACAACACCGCTTATACAAAAGGTTGTCTTGGCAGTTATTAATGGTGAGTCTCTGTGAAAAAGAAAAAAAGTTCCCACCTGCTATGGTTGCTTTTGCTACAGAGAGAGTAGGATGGTTTGTTAGATGGTTAGATAAGAAACGACTTTTGCCTAATCCAACTTCTCAAAGTGTGATTTACCTTTAGATTTGATCTACAGATAGATTTTCTAACTTTCTTATTTTTCCAAATCATTGGTTCTTGAGTTGTGAATCATTTAGAATAGAAGCTAGGTGAAATTTACTAGGGAAAGAGGTGGTGGCAGACTGGTGGCTTGGTGATCACTCAACTTTGGTGGGTCTCAGGGTATTTGAGAAATATACATCGTTTCAAGGCCTCTTTATAAACTCATTTGTGTACTCAGAGCTTAACCAAAGATGGCAGATATGGCACATGTCCTACCATGATCCTTCTGACACCTATAGCAGACATCAGTAATGGATCACAGCATTTTTCCTATTAAGCCCATAGATAGCCTTGGAGTCTTTGTGAACATGGAGCTCCAGGAAGCCAACTACCACTCATTGATCAAAGCTGGCACATGAGATGAAATTTATTTATTGCCCTTGGTCTAGACCAGGGGTTGGCAAACTATAACTCATGGGCCAAATATGGCTGGCCACCTATTTTGGAAAATGTAGTTTTATTGGGATACAGCCATGTTCATTCATTTACATGTTGTCTATGGCTGTTTTCATGCTACAATGGCAGAGTTGAATAGTGGTGATAGAGACTGTATGGCTGTCAGAGTCTAAAAGTATTTACCCTTTGGCCTTTACAGAAAAATTTTGTTGACCTCCAGCCCAGGTCTTTATAGGTTTCCTGTGTCTAGGCTCTCCTTGTTTTGCAGAAATAGAACATGTTAAGAAGTTTCTCAGGGGAAACACGGTGGGAGAGAGGGTTGGAGGGAGGGAAGATAGGAAGAATGGAGCAGAGGGGGAAGCCTAGCGTCCAGCCAAGCTTCGTGAGCTGATCTCTGGGTATTGAGCAGGTCTGAGTGGCACTTAGAATGAGAAGCAGTGAACCTGCTTCATGAGGAAGCCTACTCTGCAGTTCTGAGTGGGAAATCCTTTTTGACTGATACAGGTTAAGACCAATAGATAGGAGGATTCTTCTCTTCTGTGGAAGCTGAACTATAGCGGAAAGATCTTAGGTTTTCCCATCATCATACCTGAGTTGGAGTCATGACCACTGCTTACTTCCTGGGTGACATTGGGCTTTGCATAATAAATGGGGAAATACTTAACGTCTTCAGGTTGTTACATGGTATAACACATGAAAAGTACTGGTAAAAGGTATGGGTACAATCATTGTTCATCTCCATCACCTCCATTTCATCAAAGGTAGAAAATGCTATCATAGCTGTGAAAGTGCTTATAAATACAATGTCTGAGCAAACTGTGCACAGTTCTCTTGCTTTTTCTTTATTTTTTCTTTATTTGTTGTTTTTGGCTGCGTTGGGTCTTAGTTGCAACATGCGGGATCTTCGTTGAGGCTTGTGGGATCTTTCGCTGCAGTGCAGGTTCTTCACTGCGGCGTGCAGGCTTCTCTTTAGTTGTGGCATGCAGGTTTTTCTCTCTCTAGTTGTGGCGCCTGGGCTCCAGAGCACATGGGCTTTGTAGTTTGTGGCACGTGGGCTCTCTTCTTGAGGCACGTGAGCTCAGTAGTTGTGGCGCGTGGGCTTAGTTGTCCCGTGGCATGTGGGATCTTAGTTCCCCAACCAGAGATCGAACCCGCGTCCCCTTCATTGGAAGGCGGATTCTTTACCACTGGACCACCAGGGAAGTCCCAGTTCTCTTGCTTTGTCATGCAGATATAAGTCCTGCTGAGGATGAGAAGCACATACTTTCTCCTTAGCATCTCTGAGAGTGTCTAGACTTACATTCTTTCTCGCCTTTGAGGATCTTCTGGATTTGGCCCAAAGTCAGGTTCCCTTTGGAAGGCTGACTAGAATTTACCTCACGGTTTAAAGTGTTCTCTGTTGCTGAAAGGGATTGTTCATTGTTTCATTCAGCTAATCAATGAACATGTGAAAGTGAAAATGACTCAGTAGATGATAATTAGGATGACGAGGGAAGGGGTAGGGCCATGGCAATGCTCCAGGAGGGTCTGGCTCCTTCCCTGGAAAGTCACTTCCCCACAGAAGGGACTCTTTAGCCAAATCTTGAGTGATACATAGAATGTTTAGAATGCAGAGGAGGGGTGGGGTGAGGGTTCCAGACCCGTGGACAGTAAGGTGAAAAAGTCGAAATTAAAGTGAGAGGACCTCCGTGCAGTTGGGTGCTGCTGGAGGGTGCTGGGAAGGTAGTGGAGCTGAGGGAATTAAATTCTCTCTGCCATCCCACAGCGGACCACTGAGCAGGGCAGTCATATCATCAAATGGTGAACAGGTCTTTGAAAGAGGATAGTATTTTGGAGGTCAGAGAGGTTCTGTAAACTGAAATACGATACTTGCAAGGAGAACAAGCCCATGGCAAGATGGACACATCTAAGCAAGGGATGTGTGTGTGTGAGTGTGTGTGTGTGTCTCTTTTTCATGGAGTCAATCTACATGACTTTCCCACGTTATTTTCTATCGTGTAAGCCCAGGATGCAGATAGGACCCATGAGAACCTGCCATTCCTCGTCTGGGTACTGTACTACGCTGCAGACTTTGCTCAGACCTAAGGAGTTTTAATATAATCAGTACCATTGGGAGTTTTAAACTGGAACCTGTCACAGAAAGAGATTGATTATACAACCATGATTTAGACTCACACTAAATTATATTAAACTGCTAATGTAGGTAGGGCACGATCAATTTCGAACACGCTCTTGTAAATGTGACTTTCTTTTAGGCCAGCCATCCTTCATGGAGGGAACTGGTAAACATTTTCAGTCTGGGCTGGTCGGGCTCATTCTTGCTCTGGTGATCGTTGCTTCTAAGCGTCATCTGCTTTATATGTTGCAATGACCAAATCCATTCCTTGGTAGTATCTGGTCACTGTCACTTCTGATAGCACTCATCTGTGGCTGCCCTTCTTGCAAAGCCTTTCCAACTTCCTTTCTTATCCTATCATCTTCTTGCTTGTATTTCATGCATTGAAAAATGTGTTTCTTTCTCTTGCCTCCTTCTGGATTGCTGCTGCTTCCCTGGTCTTGAGGGAGTGGGGCACGGGGGAAAGAATGCCGCTTTGAATTCTGACAAACTTGAGGTGGAAACCTGGAGGTGTCACTTAGTATCTCTGTGACCTCGGAAAGAGTTTGCTTAAGTTCTCACATCTTCCATTCCTTCATCTGTAAAAATGAAATTACTAGTACCTACCTCATAGATCGTTGTCAGGTTTAGATTAGACCTGAGGAATGTACCTAGCATTGCGCTTCCTGCAACTTACATGCCTAGAAAATGATGGCTGTAGGGCTTTATTAGTAGCGGTGTTTTTCTCACTTCCCTTCTCTGCCCAATCTGGGTGAGTGTTTATTTCATAAGGAAAGACCAACTTCCCTACAGATCACTTCTCTCCTCAACCCCCTGGAAGACTTTCGCCCCAGGAAACAAAACAGCCTTTTTCTATAGTACTTTCTGACTGGTATACTTTAAAGTCTTTCTGCTGAATCTTCCAGGCAGGATCAAAAGAACTCTGTACTCCTGGAGCTTCAGAACGTTTTAAATCTGCTCAGGAGCCTTTAACTGGTGACTGCCTGCACACAGGGATTACATAGACGGGGGGCGGGATGGGTTTAAGCCGAGACAGAGTGAAAATAGCCAGTATGAAGAGTGTTTGTCAGGAAATGAGATGACCAGGGTTCTAAACCTCAGCTTATTACTAGCTCACAGCGTGGGTATCTGAACAGACTGAGATATTTTACCTTCAATTCACATTACCTGGAAACTCCTACTCTCAGGAGAAATTGTCAAACACAGATGACAATCTTTTAAATTTTGAAGTCCCCTTAGGAAGGAAGAAGTGTCCAGTGGATTGTCTGAAGCCCCTAGGATACTACTGAAAAAATTACTCTTAAATTATTTTAGATGCTGAGTTTTAGGTACTCCTAGGTACTGAATGGCATCCTAGTCATTCAGGAAATTATTATGCCTTTGCTGTGCTGTTGACAAAAATCCATTTCTTTCCTTCTCTCCTCTAAATGCTTGCTGACTTCTCAATAACCCAGAGACCACGTAGCCAGGTACTTTTAGCTTAGTAGTCAAGAGCTTAGACTGGGGAGCTTGGTCCAAACCCTGTCTGTAGCCCTGAAAAGGTGTGTTTTCTTGGGTAAGTTATTCACTCTTCTCAGGCTTCAGTTTCAACATCCGTAAAATGAGGCTGATGACAGTAGTCCCTGGCTTGTAGAGGTGAACTAGGATCAGAATATATAAGCAGCTAAAGCAGGTAGAACATGGCTAGTTTCCAACACGCTATCCCAAATGGGAATCTACATTTTGACCATCACTCCTTCATGGAGGAAGTTGGCAAACATTTTCTGACTGGGGATCATTTGATATCAGTGTTTCATTCCTGCTGTATTGGTCCAGTGAACTTTCTCCTCTGTCCTCATTTGTTATCTTCTCTATACATTGCGGGGGTTAAGTCTACTGCTTTTGCAGTGACTTGGTGTCTGACAGGATTCAGTGTTGAAGGAGGAAATAATCTGTGTAAAAAAATAATCTGTGGAGAGTTAGCTGGCGCATAGAATGTATTCAATAATTGTTAAATACCATCGTTATTCTTACTAAGCTTCTATAGAGTAGAGCTTTTCCTTAGTTATGTTTTATTGGTATCTACACACCATTTGTGTTTTGTTTTGTTTTGCTTCGTTTGTTTATTTGTTTGTTTCAGTGGCCGTTGTTTTTTAAGGCAGGACAGAGTAGGATCAATTCCCTGCAGATTCTAGGATTAGGGGATGAAGCTAATTTGTCACCTAAAGGGGACACAATTAAACTTAAGCAATCATTTAGGTACCAAGAGACTCTGATTAAAAGCACCTAGGGCTCTTTGAATTTTTCAGAAGGAAAGTGCTGTGTGAATTAAATATTGTTTAATTGAAGGTAGAGGGTGTGCTTTCATTGGCTCTTCAAATGTTGAAAGACTTGGGCTGGAAGGAGCCTCCAGACTTCATTTTGATGCACAAGTGGAGGGCAGGAGCAGTAGAGGGAAGGGGAAGAGCTTAAAATGGAAGCAGGAAAAGCTGCAAAGGGAATTGAAGAGATTTTGATACAAGTGGGTATAAAATTAATGGACTATATCGAGCCTTTCAATCACTCTTTTAAAATGGGAACATGCAGCTTGTCAAAAGGTACGATTAGCAGTCACAAAGCCAGGCATCCTTCATTTAGCAGTGGTTAAAAAGATGGGCCTTGGGGCTTCCCTGGTGGCACAGTGGTTGAGGATCCGCCTGCCGATGCAGGGGACACGAGTTCGTGCCCCGGTCCTGGAAGATCCCACATGCCGCGGAGCGGCTGGGCCCGTGAGCCTGCGCGTCCAGAGCCTGTGCTCTGCAACGGGAGAGGCCACAACGGTGAGAGGCCCACGTACCACAAAAAAAAAAAAGGAAAAAAAGATGGGCCTTGGCTTCAAACCATACTTGAGTTCAAATTCCAACTCTGCTGTTTTCTGGGTACAACTCCGTAAGCAAGTTGTATAGCCTTTCGACTCCCAGTTTTCTGATTATTTTAACAGGAGACATATAATATCTGCTTTATAGGGTTGTTATATGAATTAAATGAAATAATGTATGCAAAACAATGCTTAGAACAATGCCTGGCACACATTAAGAATGGAACATAATAGTAATAATGTTACCTGATGGTAATTATAATATTAATAGTAATGCAATCAGGTGTACTCCTGCCCTCTGTGCTAGCACAACAGCATCAATGGAACTACTAAGAGAATTCTACCTTCCATGTGACAGAAACAAGGAAATATGATTGAAATTTTCTTTTCCAAGGACTTGAAAGAAGGGGAAAAAATCACCAAGCAGTGGTTGATGCAAGAATCATTTATTACATTGTTCAGTGAATTCCCTCAAAAATACAGTGCCTGGAAAACTTTATTCTGTTAACCACCATGAGACAGAGAAAACTTGCTCGATTCCAGGAGACTCAGCACCGGTGATTTTGCGCTCTGCCGTTGTAGCATTCCTTGGTTGAGATTTCTTGCTGTGGTTTTTTCCATCCCTTTTTCTTTGTCTTGGCTTTTGGCCTTTGTTACATGTTAATTTTTTATCTAATTTATTTTTAAAATTTTATTTCATTGAAGTATAGGTGATTTAGAATGTTGTGTTAGTTTCTGTTGTACTGCAAAGTGATTCAGTTATACTATTCATTTTCTAGCCTAGTTGCTGAAACTCCTGGATAGGTATAGAGGAGAGAAAGTGACAGTGGGTTTCAGAAACCTGGACTCACATTACTGCTGTCTTTTGTCTGTGGGATGTTTTGAGCAACTGGTTTAAGCTCTTCCAGTCTCGATTTTCTCACTGGCCAAAGGAGGCTCTTAAAAACACCTTTGTTTCTAGATTTTTTTGATGATGGCCATTCTGAAACAAGAAATGCTGGAGAGGGTGTGGAGAAAAGGGAACACTCTTGCACTGCTGGTGGGAATGTGAATTGGTACAGCCACTATGGGGAACAGTATGGAGGTTCCTTAAAAAACTAAAAGTAGAACTACCATATGACCCAGCAATCCCACTACTGGGCATATACCCTGAGAAAACCATAATTCAAAAAGAGTCATGTACCAAAATGTTCATTGCAGCTCTATTTACAATAGCCAGGACATGGAAGCAACCTAAGTGTCCATCATCAGATGAATGGAAAAAGAAGATGTGGCACATATATACAATGGAATATTATTCAGCCATAAAAAGAAATGAAATTGAGTTATTTGTAGTGAGGTGGATGGACCTAGAGACTGTCATACAGAGTGAAGTAAGTCGGAAAGAGAAAAACAAATACCATATGCTAACACATATATATGGAATCTAAGAAAAAAAAAAGTCATGAAGAACCTAGGGGTAAGACGGGAATAAAGACACAGACCTACTAGAGAATGGACTTGAGGATACGGGGAGGGGGGAGGGTAAGCTGGGACAAAGTGAGAGAATGGCATGGACATATCTACACTACCAAATGTAAAATAGATAGCTAGTGGGAAGCAGCTGCATAGCACAGGGAGATCAGCTCGGTGCTTTATGACCACCTAGAGGGGTGGGATAGGGAGGGTGGGAGGGAGGGAGACGCAAGAGGGAAGAGATATGGGGACATATGTATATGTATAACTGATTCACTTTGTTATAAAGCAGAAACTAACACACCATTGTAAAGCAATTATACTCCAATAAAGATGTTAAAAAAAAAAACCAAACAAAAACACACCTTTGCAGGGTTGCTGGGGAGTAAGCCCTGGTGATGCAGATTTGGCTCCCAGAGTAAGGATTTGACTCTTTGTAGGCTCTTGTATGTCACTGCCTCTGCAGCCCAGGTTTCCCTTTCACACGCTCTTTAAAGGTCTTTCTGGGGGGTAGGTCCTGCTCCCTAGATGGGATCAGAGTGGAGGAGGCCCCAGCCCCAAGCGGAAAGCAGCTTTGCCTGCCTTTGTCTGAGTACTTTCTCAGGGTCAGAGGCTTCTCTTACCTGGTTAATTTTTGTTAGTTCCAGGTTAATCGTTTGATTCATTCAACAAATATTTATTAAGCAGCATTGTGTTCAGCACTGGGGGTTACCAAGGTGGAGAAGACATAGTTCCTAATTTCATAAAACTTTCATTGTCTTGCATTCCTACTCCTCAAGACAACGAAGCAAACCATCTGCCCGCCCGCGTCTTTCAATTGGCCTTGACTCTGGAGGAATGGCTTTGATTTCCAGAAAGCAGGGTGGCCCTATCATTTGTAACTGACCTTGGGGGACTGGCCTTGTCCTTCTGGGTCAACAGTATGGTTCTGGAGAGCTCTTTTATTTCTCATTTTAAATGGATCAAAAACTAAATTTAAACAAGCCTCCGGCTCATAAGGATGCTTTGATTGCAGCTGCCAAACTCTCACGGGGTGAGATGTTTAGCTACTTTTATTTTATTTTAGCCTTTCTGGGAGCAGTTTTAGCAACAGATGTCAATTTCTGTATCAGATGGTGATGCTTCTTTCTCTCTCCTACTTGACTTTTTACTTTGTCAGGTGGCCATGGTTGATTTCCCTCAATTACAGAAATTGATCACAATTGTGCCTAAGTCTTATGCGCTCCTCCTTTCTGTTGATCCTCGGTGAGTTGGTGACGCCTGCAGAAGCCCTGCAGGTCAGGACAGCTGATTCCACCTCTGAGCTGGACCTGAGTGCAATAACTCAATTCTCCAGTGATCAGGAAAGGCCAAGTGTGTTTCTCAGCGAGAACTTAACTCTTCAGAGAGGCTGGCTGAGTTCTGCCTTCAATAAAACAGGAGATGCGTGTTGTTCTTTATGTTTCTTGAAAGCACATAACAACTTTCTTATGGATAATGCAGCATCCTAGTAATTACTGTAGGGAAATGATCTATCCTATGTGTAGCAGTAGAATACTTCTTGCTACATACAATCTGTAGGACACTTAACACTATGGTAAGGCGAGGAAGTGTAATTGCTACATTAATACCTACGAGGTATGTAGTATAGTGAATACAGTATTTATATAACATAATTTACTGTTGTTGGTATTATTATTCTGTGCATTCAGAGTACCTGGTAAATTATCAGCAAAGAGGCTCAGTTCTTTTTTATTATTATTATCCACAGGATATATATATTAGAAGTGAACATTAATTGTAGGGACAAATTATTTAAGGAAGCTAATTTAAAAAAATCTTTAACAATTGTTTTGCCTTTTGAAGTGGGGATAAAACTTATTAATATCTTTTAGAATATATGCAATTATTTTCTTTTAAATCATTTTTAATCTTTTTAAGGGATAGTCTGAGAACAAAGGAGTTCATATATCTGGGAGCTCATGAGACTGAGAGTCAGGAAGTTGGAGTCGAGGTCCTATTCTTGCAGCAAATTTTAGTACTCATTTACTCATTCATTCATTCACTCATTCAATATTTAATTCACTAAGTATTTATCGAGCAACTACCATGCTAGGAGTAAAACCAGCAATGAACATGAAAGCAGATAATGCTCCTGTTCTTGTGGAGTTTGTGTTCTTAAGTAAGTTACATAACTTCTCTACATTCTGGTTTCTACAATTTATAAAACATATAGAATAGCGTCTTCCACCCCCTAAGTGTCCATCAACAGATGCATGGATAAAGAAGATGTGGTACATATATACAATGGAATATTACTAAGCCAAAAAAAAGAATGAAATAATGCCATTTGCAGCAACATAGATGGACCTAGAAATTATCACACTAAGTGAAGTAAGTTAGGCAGAGAAAGACAAATATATGACATCACTTATATATGGAATCTAAAAAATAATACAAATCAACTCACTTACCAAACAGAAATAGACTCATAGACATAGAAAACAAACTTAGGGTTACCAAAGGGGAAAGGGGAGGGAGAGGGATAAATTAGGAGTATGGGATTAGTAGATACACACTACTATATATAAAATAGATAAACAACAAGGATTTACTGTATAGCACAGGGAACTATATTCAATACCTTGTAATAACCTATAATGGAAAAAAATCTGAAGCTGTACACCTGAAAGTAACACAATATTGTAAATCAACTGTAGTTTATTAAATAAAATAAAAAATAATAAAGTAAAAAAAAGAAAAAAAGAATAGTGTCTTCCACTCTTCTTACCTGTCCCTCTTCCATTCACCCCAGTTTCCTTGCAGGATTTTTGTACCTATCAAATGGGATGATATGTAAGAACACTTTAGAGCACAAATTAAATGAGTAAATCCCACAGTATGGCCTCATGCCACACCTCCCTATTCCCCTCCCCACTTGTACTTAGTTATGAAGGCAAAGCCTACATTTAAAAAAATCTGTCAAGGAAGTGATGCAGTGTCGAACCGCTACAGAAACCATTAATTATTGACATGACCCCTTGTTAACCAAGGATTGAAATGTGCATTATTAAAAGAAACTCCACCCCCAATTCTAAAGCCATTAATCTGAAAGTTTAGAATTTACTAGATCTTGTAATGATGGGGCCATTAGAAACACTTTGATAAATATATACTTGCTGGCAACCTTTCCAACCTTGATTTTCTGCATAACCATGTCTGCATCAGCAAATGTTTTTCAACATAAGATTTGTTCCCTAGAGATCAAGGAGTTAGTATATACATTTTTTTAGTATATACATTTTATATACTAATTTTATATGTATACAAATAAATATATAAACTTATGGTACAAATTGTTGTTATGGTTAGAACTCTTTTTATGTGTTTATATATCTTCTGCATATATATATAGAATATTTATGTATATGCGTATTTATATGAACATACTGTATGTAACTTCCTCTATAAAGAGCAGTAAACCCATATATACTATTGGGATGATTTCTATTATACTAATACAAAACATAAATATAGTCTAAAAACATAAGAGAGCAAGAAATGTTATTAATCTTCATCACACTAAATGTTTAACATTTGTCTTTCAAAGGTCTGTTTATCTGAGGATAGTTTTTGCATTCGGGTATTCCCAACAGTGTTGAACACCAGAGCTATTCATTCTGATACTTTTAGCAAGTATTTATAGGTAACCTACAAGGTGCTAGTGTTGAGCTGGGAGCTGTGGATACCGTGATAAACAAACTAAGGTTCTACTCTCTTGGGGCCTATAGTTGGGGAGTGGGGAAATCAGTTAAAGAACAGGTGGTTATTACTTAGAAGTGTGATGCTGTGGAAACATACAGAAGAGGCCCCTCTCATGGGCGTGGTGGGTGAGGTGGGGTTTAGGAAGTGCTTCCAGGAAGTGGTGACACACTGACACCTACAGGAAGAGAGCTGGGTGGGCGGTGGGAGGGGAGCATGGAGCAGTCTGGGCAGAGTGAGCATGCGCATTTGGGAAAGCTCAGAGGCAAGGAATACCATGATGGGCTTAGGGAACCAAAAGTAGCTCTTGAAGGTGGCAATGTATTTGGGAGGGCAGAACGGTGAGGAATGAGTGTTAACAACATGACTGTTAATAAGCAGGCAACGCTTAGAGTCTATAGTGAAAGAAATCCTGCTGCTATGAAATCACTTCCTGCGGTCCTTTAGGTGTGGAGGGAATCGTGTGTGTGTTTTCTGTGGCTTAAACGTAGACCTTTCTGAGAAAGAGGGAAGTGGACAAACTCAGTATTCTTAATATTGCTTTCCACAAGTGCTTTTGTGATTCTATGCCTTTGGTTTGATATTTTTGCTCCATGGGCCAGTGGAAGGAAGATGCCATTTTGCACCCATCAAATACCTATAATGCATACCGTAAGACATGTTATGGGACTTGAGAGTTACCTTTACAACCAGTTCTGTGTTCTTCTTGGTAGTAAAATTACTACTGAAATACACTTTAACAACCTGTAATTGCCAGGTTACATTGGAGAATTTGAAGATAAGAAAGAGAAATAATATTCTTGATGACGTTTGCTATACAACTATACATTTTGTGCTATTCCCTCTATGAGCATATCATTTATGTAGCATGGAAGCTCAATAATGTCTCACTGTTTATGAATACACTCTAGAGAGGTGATGCCTTAGGATGGAGAAAACTGGCATGCCTGAGTTTGAATTTTGTTTTTGCTGGATGCTGGGCTACATGACTCAGGACAAATTTGACTTTTCTCAGCCTCAGGTTCATCATCTGTAAAACGTAGATGATACTACCAACTGTTATTGTGAGATTGAAACAGTGAAATGAGATCATGATTATCAAATGCCTAATATAGTCTGGGTTTCTGTATGTTTTCCTGCAAGAGTTGTCCCTACCTCCTGAAGGGAAATTCAGTTGCTCTGAACTTGTTGAGAAGCTAGACAGGGCTGTGTCCACTTGGTAAATACTGCCCCGTTACTCTTGCAAGTAGAGCCTTATTAACTATTTCTTTTAACTGAATGTTACCTGGAGTCATATACAAATCATTTTAATCTGAGAACTTGAGTCAAAATGTCATTACAGGGGATTCCCTGGTGGCACAGTGGTTGAGAGTCCACCTGCCGATGCAGGGGACGTGGGTTCATGCCCCGGTCCAGGAGGATCCCACATGCCGCGGAGCAGCTGGGCCCGTGAGCCATGGCCGCTGAGCCTGCGCGTCCGGAGCCTGTGCTCCGCAATGGGAGAGGCCACAACAGTGAGAAGCCCGCGTACCACAAAAAAAAAAAAAAAAAAAAAAAAAAAAGTCATTACATTTAGGTTTAATTGATGAAGAATTCCATGAACCAAAGTAAGGGAAAATCTTCTTATTTTTCCCTAGCTAATCTCGATTAAGTGTATGTAAATATTTTAGACTTTTTAACTCTGCTTTAAGGCATTTCAGTTAATACTGAGATGCATCCCAGTGAACACTTTACTTTTCCAAATGTTTACTAGATATTCTCTAATTTTCAGATTGACACAAAGGAGGCCTTTAATACATAGCTTCCTTTGAATAACTCTTCAGAGATTTAAAACCAGAGAGCCGGTTGTTTTAGAACTGGAGAAGGCTTTGGGCGGTGTCTTCTCATTTTACAGACAAGGAAACTGAGGTCTAGAGAGATGAAGCCCAAGGTCACAGGGCTGGACCCTTCGGCATTTACTTGAGGTTTAGTCTCAGAGCTGAGGCTTGTGGGCAGGTCTTCTGATTGCTTGACCAGCACCTTTCAAGTTAGTTTACTATTTTCTACCATCATTTTCTCGTTAAAAAATTGGTTGCGGTGTGATATATAACATGCTTTTGGCATGATTGGCCTTCATG
Source organism: Lagenorhynchus albirostris (assembly GCF_949774975.1). Lineage (NCBI taxonomy): Eukaryota > Metazoa > Chordata > Mammalia > Artiodactyla > Delphinidae > Lagenorhynchus > Lagenorhynchus albirostris. The sequence goes on from NC_083098.1 coordinate 97,960,095, forward strand.
AGAAACAGTCCCAATGAGACCATTCTATTTTTTGGTTGTTGTTCATTAACTCGAAGATAAAGTAGAAACATTCAGATTTCCTCTGTGCTCTCTGTAATCCCTTGAGCATTATGATTTGTGTGTGATTTTATATTTAGTTTTCTTTTAATTCATTCTCAAATTTGAAAACACCTCCTGCACAGGCAATTGTTCAAAATCACCGTACTTGCTAGATGTGCATTTACTTCTGCTTCCTACCTGTTTAGCCAAAATAGTTGCTTTTAAAAAAGCTAAGCATCAATGTCTACAGTTCAGGAATGGTCAGCAGGAAGAATTGCAGGGATGGATCTAATTTTCCTGTTTTTTCCTGCTTTGTGTATAGCATCCCCCTCTGAACATTGGATGGTGCTGGTCAGCAGGAACCAGCACAACTTACCTCTTCTACTGACTTTCCATCAGATGTTAGGTGGGGAGTCCTCTCAGCCCTCATCATCAGGGAATGAGATTCCATACCCGGGGTGAATTCTCCAGTCTAACATCCGTTTTGCTCACCCAAACATCTGTGTAGTGAATGGAGAGTGCGTCCTCATCTAATTTAAACGATTTCCCATTTCTTTGGTGGTCTTTGGAACTGGAGAGCAGCTGGCTACCCACCCGCCACATAACAAACATTGATGAACTTGAAGGCTGTTAGTAACTCATCTCTTAGTTTCCATCCTCCAAACTTTCACCATAGCCCTGTCATCTTTCTGTGTTAATTCCTGGGGCTTTAATTATTTCCATTTCTATCTCCTGGCCACTCTGAAATGTTTGTCAGTGTTCTATGGTATTGCATACAGTGGGTTCTTCTGACAGCTCGAATTCATATCTTCCTGAAGACATGCAGGAGTTTCCCACTGCCTGGGCTCCCTCATCTTGCCTGACTATGGGCTCTGTGGACGGGGGGTGGGAAGACTTGAGTTCAAGTTCTTGTTCTGCTACCAACAAGCTGTATAGCTTTGGGAAAATCATTCAGATGCTCTTAGTTCCAGTTCTCTCATCTGTAAAATGGGGATAAAAATGTCTGACCTCATCTACCTGAAGAGGTATTGGGAGAATCTGATACGATTACAGATAGAAAAGGCTTTTTGAGAAATGAAGATGCCCCAGAAAGTGATATGTGATTATTCACTCGGCCTTATCTTGTCAGTGACCTTCTTGATAAGACATTTCTTATTTTCTAAATTTATCCTTTCTAAGCCTTTTTTTTTTTTTAAAGCATGCATTTCCTTATAGAATGGTTCGTGTGCTGGTTTAATCAATACTTAGTCAGATCTACAATGTGTCAAGTGATGAGGACATGTGGTTAAGTAAAACAAATGCGATCTCTACTCTCACGAGGGCAGAATAGACATTTGAATAGATATTACAATTGGTGGGAGTGGGGCTGGCAGGGAGAGATGGAGAAAGACATTAATTGAGTAATTACAAACGAGCGTGTAGTTTAAGCTGTGATAAGTACCCTGAAGGAGAAGTAAAAAGAGTTATAAGAGCAAAGAAGTACTTCATGGTGTGAAGGTTTCTCTGAGGATGGGCCCTTCGAGATGAGACCTGAAGTAAAACGAGGGGGAGGGCAGTGGCTGGGAAAGAAATGCATGTCCTGGGGTTGGGGGAAAACATTAAACATTAGCTCTGTCATAACTTTCTATCTAGCCTTTACATTTCTATTTTTGTCATTTTAGAGAAGAACATACATATACAATTTGTATAAGTATGTGCACATACATATATGTATACATACATATATGCACGTGTAATTTGTAAATGACTAAATATTCATGTGTTTGCATGGGCACTAAAATGTTTTTACTAATAGAAACATACAATCAAAACAGGTAGCCAGATAGAAAAAGATTCACAAAAGTTCTGATAAAAGGTGGAGGAATGTGGACAATTTTAAGAGACTTCAAGAAGGGCCAGGTGGTTGGAGAGCAGAAAATTCGAGGGGCTGGTGGTGAGTGAGGAGTCACAGAGGGAGATAGGATAGGCCAGTTAAGAATCCTCTTTTCTTTTCTTTTTTTTTGCGGTACGCGGGCCTCTCACTGCTGTGGCCTCTCCCGTTGCGGAGCACAGGCTCCGGACGCGCAGGCTCAGCGGCCATGGCTCACGGGCCCAGCAGCTCCGTGGCATGTGGGATCTTCCCAGACCGGGGCACGAACCCGTGTCCCCTGCATCGGCAGGCGGACTCTCAACCACTGCGCCACCAGGGAAGCCCGAGAATCCTCTTTTTTGTAAGAACATTGGAAAACCATTTAGGGCTCTCCCCTCCTCCCTCCCCACTCCCTTCTTTCTTTGCATTTAATAAATATTTCTAGAACCAGGCGCACTGCTCCATCTTCTATATTTTTTATTTCTAGAAATTCTTGACTTAGGTTTAGCATCTTCCCATTCAAAGCTTTGCATATTTTGACCACATATAGATAAGAACTTCTCCTTTCTGTGATGTGGACCCTGTTTTTCCCACATGGACTTCAGATAGTCATTAAGGGTTCACCCGGGTCTCCCTGGCATAACTAACATGAGGTGTTGCTGCCCTGGGTGGCGATGCTACTGTTTTATTTTTATTTATTTATTTTTTGCGGTACGCGGGCCTCTCACTGTCGTGGCCTCTCCCGTTGCGGAGCACAGGCTCTGGACGCGCAGGCTCAGCGGCCATGGCTCACGGGCCTAGCTGCTCCGCGGCATGTGGGATCTTCCTGGACCGGGGCACGAACCCACGTCCCCTGCATCGCAGGTGAACTCTCAACCACTGCCACCAGGGAAGCCCAGATGCTACTGTTTTAAAGGCACCTGAGTTTAATATATGAGCACCCCAAAGTGAGGCATTGTTTTTTTTTTTGTTTTTAAGGAAGCTTCAAACCAAGTGCAGAGGATATTTTTTTTAATTCATTCATTCATTCATTTATTTTTGGCTGTGTTGGGTCTTCGCTTCTGCACATGGGCTTTCTCTAGTTGCGGCGAGCAGGGGCTACTCTTGGTTGCGGTGCGCAGGCTTCTAATTGCGGTGGCTTCTCTTGTTGTGGAGCGCGGGCTCTAGGCACGTGGGCTCAGTAGTTGTGGCTCATGGGCTCTAGAGCACAGGCTCAGTAGTTGTGGCTCGCGGGCTCGGTAGTTGTGGCGCACGGGCTTAGTTGCTCCGCGGCATGTGGGATCTTCCCGGACCAGGGCTCGAACCCGCATCCCCTGCATTGGCAGGTGGATTCTTAACCACTGCGCAACTGGGGAAGCCCCTGAGACACTTGTTTTTGTCATGTAATGTCTTGCATACATTTAGGAATGTTGTTGTGGGACCGGTGGTAACCATATATCAAGGAAAATAAAATAGGGCTAAAGGTTATAGAGTGTTTACTGTGTGCTTGGCACTGTGCTAGGTGCTTCACATAATTTATTTCTTTCATTCTTGAAATGATGCGGTGAAGTATGTTTCATGACTTATTTGCAATTGAAGAAACAGAACATGTGACTATAGATCAAGGGTTAGCAAACCTTTTCTTAAAAGAACCAGAGAGTAAATATTTTAGGCTTTGCAGGCCGTAGAGCTTGTCTCAACTACTCAACTCTACCCTTGTAGGGTGAAAGCAACCATAAACAATACACAAGTAATCAGGCATGGCTGTGCTCCAATAAAACTTTTTATTTATGAATTTGGCCCTCCGTCTATAGTTTGCCAACTCCTGTTAAACAATAAAATAATAATAACTGTCATTTATCAATTGCCAATTCTGCGGGTCAAGTACTTTACATGCATTATCCCACTGAATCTTCGTAACTCTTCTGTATGGTGAGTGTCTTTATGCTCACTTTGTAGATGTGAAAACTAAGACTTATCCAGGATAAGTAACTTATTTAGGATTAAGCAGTTGGTCAGTGACGGCACCAGGATTTTATCCTAGGTCTTTTTTATTTCTAGCCTTTTTAGCAAACAACTGCTGGTTGTCCTTCAGTATCTACCATTTCTTCTTTCCTTTAGTATAGCAGCTATAGTATAGTTCTAGCTGAGCTCCTGACTGCCTAGTCACAGACTGCATATCCTTGTCTTTTTTGTAGTGGGGCATGGTTGTAGTCGAAGGGAAATAAGTGAGCATGATGTTTTCAACTTCCAGGCCTGCCCATAAAGAAAAGGAGCATGCCTACTCCATTGTCTTGTTCCTCTTCCCACTGGCTGGAATGCTTTCATGATGGCAGGAGCTGGGGCAGCTCTCTAGATCAGGAGTTGAAAGTAATGTGTTGAGAATGGTTAAGTATCTACCATGTGGGATGAGGACTTGAAATGGACCTAGCATGTCAGCCTAGGACTGCATGTTATTTGAACTGCTGTATGAAACTTTTTTCTTTTTAAACCACTGTTAGGTGGAGCATCTTTGTTATAGCAGTATATCTGTATCCTGACTAACGTGAACACCCATACTGGGGACAGAGGGCATATTCCGAGGAGTTTCCCAGAAATCTCTTGCTCATGGGTTAGAGTGGATACACTTTCAGTGTTCCAAGAGAAATGAGATGAAAAGGTGTCACTTTCTTAATGCATCTGAGTCAAAACATCTTGCTCTTTGATTAATTCTGGGCCTCTCTTTTGGTCTTGCATTTTGTTTCTTGCCTCAGGGCCCTTTTGTCTTAGAAGCTCCTCTCTGCTTTCCTTTTCTTTAATTCAGTCACCCTCATCCATCCCTGAGCTCTCTCTTCCCACTAAGGCCAGCATTTCCTTAGCTTTCCCGTTCCTTGCGGTCTCAAGGAAAAGTACCATGGCTGATCACTTTGTGATCAAACAGACCAAGGCAAAAAAAAAAAAAAAAAATGCAGAACAAGGAAAGACCAAAACCAAATAGGGAATAATAATAAAAGTAACACACATGGAGAAATTGCAAAGCTTAAAAAACTAATGCCATTTCTGCATTCAGGTCCTTGGTGTCTGGTGGTTGACTTACCTCTGAAGGCTTTGGGACTGTCACCTGTTTCTGTGCAGTGAAACTCTCTTCCTCGCCCTGACCCCTTCTCTTTGATAGATGATGCTGATCCCTTTTCCAGCCCACACCTAATTTCCCTCAAGTTGCCCAACTGGCTTGCGTGGCTATGAGACTTAGAGGGGAATTTCTATAGCAGTGGTATCCTGGAAACATTTCTTTCTCCTCTTCCTTGGAAATGCAATGTCCCATGGTTGGTGAGCTGTTGAATTTTGTTCTATACGTTCAAGAAAGAGAACACACATGCAAAGTGGTTTATGCTTTTCTAGATATGAGTTGGGCGATTTGAGAAGACAGACACCCAAGGAAACGCTGGCTCCTGACTTCTCCCTCATGGTGTGTTTACTGAGGATAATGTGGAGAGCGTGTCTTAAGTAGGAAGTTGGGCAAGTCATTCAACTTTACCAAACTCCCCTGCTTCATCTATAAAAGGAGAACACTAGGGAAACCCAACTGACAGAGCGTTGGGAAGATCAGAAGAGATGATGTGTGTAGAAACACTTTTCAAATCATAGTGTAGTTTAAATGTGTTTAATCAGGCTGGACATTTGAGATATAGATAGTAAGTTAAAAGGAGTTCAGAGACAAGCGAAACCATTACATATTAAAAGCTTGAAGAAGGTCTTATGGCGGAGGTAGCCCATAAGGGCTAGTACAGTGGATGTTTGTCAAGCTCACGGTCACCCAGCACCTTATGCATTTGTGTCTCCCTGAAGGCAGAAGACAGAAACTTCTTCCCAGGGACCTTCCTAAGGGGCAGGCATGTGATCTAAGTTCTGCACTCAGATTTTAGCTTGGAAACAAATTATGGGAAAAAGTGGGCTCCACTGGGCACCCACTGTCAGAGGTAGCAATGGGGAGAATTGAAAGCAAGCCTCTTTCTGGGTGGTGGGAAGTCTATGGCCTGCCTCAGCTGCCTTGGGTCCCCACTGGGCAGCCCTGGGATGTAATCTGATTGTTGCTTTTGGTTGCTTAGCCTCTGGCCTAAAGCTCTTGGAGTTTCTGGGAAGTACTTTACATCCTTTGATAATTTCTTTTTTCAGCTGAAACTGGCATACATGGGTCCTGTTGTTTCCAACTGAGAATCACTGCTCGTAAGACTGGGAGATTTGTTAAGTGAAATGACCAAGAGGACATATATATGCTCAGAATAGAGCATCAAGCAAGGAAAATGAATTCACACAATTTCTGTGGATTCCTTGTCTTGGGAAGTGGGAGTTAAGTTTGGATAGATGGAGTAAGACCAGCTGACAAGAGCCTTGAATGCCTTGCAGAGGCAGGAGAATTTTAAACCATCGAGAAGGGGAGCTACTGAAAATATCTGAACAGATAAATGGCATCAGTAAACATGACTTTGGAGGAAAGTAAAGACCAAGCTGCTTATCTCCCCTTTTCTCCTGGCAGGTAGTTTCAATTCAAGCCACAGGAAGTGATGCTAGCTAAATGAACTAAAACAGAGAGGAAAAGCTATGGGGTAGGTTACTGAATCAGAGGAAATCCTGAAGAACCAGGTTTTAGTAAAGTTGGGGCCAGCGCATTCCCGAAACCCTAGATACGAGGAACTATAAAGCAGTCTTTTCAGTGGGCTGTGCTTACCCCATGGCTAGGAGAGAGCCATGTACCCCGATTAACAGTCCCAGTAAGACCACCCATAGAGAGAAAATTGGTTCTCCAGAGAGATCAGGCACTGGGAGCAGATGAAAGAGGAGATGTCCACTGTACCTGTCCTCAGCAATGGCCCTAAAGACATTGGACACAAAGCGAAAAGGCATAAAGCACGTCTGAGTCCATCTGAGTAGAGGTGAAACAAAACCATCGGAGTGGTTATTTTCCCTCCCTGTACAGCAAGGACCCATGATAACATCCCTCAGTAGGTTTACAGCAGCTTCTTCTCCCCGCTGCAGGGTTGTGAATTGGGGTCATTAAGTTTTAAGTTGTTCTGCTGCTTCCATGTAAGTGGTCATGTAAATATCAGGATGCTGGATGGGGGAAGCAAGTAATGGCATGACTCTCAAGATCCTGGATTATCGCTTATTAACTTACATCCAGAAAAACCTTAAGAATAGCACCCCATTCCCCCAGTCATAAGCCGAGCATACTTTATGAGCGCTGCGTTAGAAAAGCAAAGCTAATAATTGTAGCCATGTAGATGCAGAAACCATTAATGTTTCTCATGCCCTGTGGTAGGAAGAAATATATTAAAAATTGATTTTTGGTTTCTGCCTGTGTCTGTGTAACATTTATAATAAAGGATATAGGAGAAAGTATCCTTTAAAATTGATATTTTAAAGCATTTTGGGGTTGTTGGTGTTAACATAAATTTTTATTAATGGCTTCGTATTGCATGGTAAAAGGTCAGCATCTGAATATGACAATTTTATCTTCTTAAAAAAAGATGGTGCTAGGATTCTTCAATAACTACATATAAGCCAGAATTTTTGCTACATTATTGGGTTAAATCATTTTTAGACATGAAATTATTCTTTGAACATAACGGAAGCTTAGTATGCATTTTCTTCCTCCATTTTCTCTTTTTTTAACTCTTTTTCTTGCCTCTTTCTATGTGCAATAGATGTAACTTGTTTCCTTGCTGTATATACAGTAAGCAGTGAGCCATGTGTTCATATTACTTCTTTGTCTCTGGGATTCTATTATCAGTGTACTTTTTTATAATTGAAGCAGCTTTTGTTCATTGGCAAAAACACATTGCATTTTATTTTGTTCCTGTTTCAGCGTCTTGGACATGATGTGGTGAATATACAATCCTGCGGGTGTTTTTTTTCCCAGTCACTTTAACTAAAATATACTTCTAAAAAGCCTGCCCCATTTGTTCTGAATGTTTTAGCATTTATCTTAGCTGTAATTCCCCAGAAATTAAATGGCATGGTGCACTTTCTGATGGGTTTTCATTAATCTGGTATAGTTTTGCTGCTGATTTGAGTTTATCAAATAGGGTTATAACCGGATGGAAATAATGCTGTCAGATGCTTGGATTTATCATATATTTTGTAATTCCACAGATGATATGGGCAAGATGGATCCGTATCAGAAAACAGCCTTTGAGTCAGAAGAGCTGCAGAGGCTCAACGTGTTAATTGCCAACCACCTAAAGTTTATAAAGAATGACATTTTATGCTACCTTGTTCATCATATTTTTAGAAAGACTATGTGATAGATTAATAAAACATAGCAAATCTTCTATGCAAACCAAATGTTTATAATAAATGGAGCATAATCTAACTGTTCTGCTATAAAATGAATTAAAGTAGTCTCTAGCCAGTAAATGCAAAAAGAATAGAGTAGGATGGTTAGGTGAACTTAACAGGCAAGCATTTTACTATTGAATAGATAATTGCCTTTCAAATGGTCCTCCCCTGTCAGGATGGAGTGGGTTCAAAGTAACACTGGAGTCTTTTCTTTAGCTAGTAGTAGCAAAACTGGCTGCAAATTGGATACTTAGTGGCTGGGGGATGGGGGCTAACTATAGCCACTCATATCTGAATGGAGACCTCCTATAAGTCCAACTGAAAATACTGTCGTTTTAATGTAATTCTCTGCCCTGTTGTACTATGCACTAGCAGTTTTTTAAACTTAGTTGGGCACCCATAGTATGTGAATAGAGAAGGCAAATTAATATCAACTGCAATAAAAATCTATCAGGAGGCTTATAAGAGTCTCAAAATACATTTACTTTTTATTATTGACAAACAGGTGCCATGGTAGCCTTCAAAGTCGGAAGAGAACGGGTGATGATGATAGAAGTTGAAAGTGAAAAAATGCTTTTCTTTTCCCTATTTGTATTTATCTTAGAACTATCCTTTTCTTAGTTTAACTTTTCACTCTTTGTAGCTATATACAAGGTGGAAAGCTTCTCTGAGATTTTGCTTATTATTTTTTTAAATCAGGACAAGTTTACAATGTGCTAAGCTTCCACTCTGTTCTTCTCTTTCGGGTGGAGGTGATCTTATTTAAAATATCATTTTGGAGCTTCCCTGGTGGCGCAGTGGTTGAGAGTCCGTCTGCTGATGCGGGGGACGTGGGTTCGTGCCCCGGTCCGAGAGGATCCCACATGCCGCAGAGCGGCTGGGCCCGTGAGCCATGGCCGCTGAGCCTGCACGTCCAGAGCCTGTGCTCCGCAACGGGAGAGGCCACAACAGTGAAAGGCCCGCGTACCGCAAAAAATAAAATAAAATATCATTTTGCTTTGGGCTTAATTTCAGAGAAGGCAATGACCAGGGAAGCTACTGGATGACAGAGCCTCGTGGTTTTAGCGCACGCGCAGAAGGCGGTAGGAGCCAGGCAGCAGCTCTCGTGCGGCTGATTTCTGTAGACGGGCAAACTCCATCCTTAGCAGAGGGTCGTGGGAAGAATTTTCAGCAATGATGGTTTTACACTGTGGTCCAGAACAGACGCTGAGGAACATTGCTCTTCTCCTGCACTTCTTCCTCCTCCTTCTCTTCTTTCTCCTTCTATAATTCCTTCTAGCTTTCTTCTTTAACACTTAAGCAGAGGGACTCTTCTAAGCCTACATGTTCTTACAGCTACTGTGTCAGTTTGCTCTAGCCAGGCTTAACCAACAGAAATGTATTTCCTCATGGTTCTGGAGGCTGGAAGACCAAGATCAAGGTGCCAGGAGGGTGGGTTTCTTCTGAGGCCTCTCTTCTTGGCTTGCAGGTGGCCGCCTTCTCCCTGTGTCCTCATGGTTTTTCCCCTTTGCATGAACGTATTTCTGGTGTTTCTTCCTCCTCGTATAAAGGCATCAGTACTATCAGATTAGGGCCCTGCCCCTATGATCTCCTTTAACCTTATTATTCCCTAAAGGCTCTGGCCCCAGCTACAGTCACCTTGAGGGATAGGACTTCAACAGGTAAATTTTAAGGAGACAAAATTCAGTCTGTAATAGCTACCATAAAGGCTGTCTGGATAAATGATTCATTTAGACCATGATATGAAATATACATTAGATCTTTTCTGGTGAGTGAAAGTTGTCCATCTCACATCCAAGAGAGAGCTATTTGTGAAGGAGTTAACAGCCCACCCCTCACTCCCACTCTTTTTTTAATACCTCACTTCTCCTTCAGAGCATCTCACTCTGGAGACCAACCATCCTTCTCTTCAGGGTCCCAGGCCTACATTATTGCGGGGTTGTTTTTAGCAGAACCATCTTCTTTGCTTAATGACTAAATAAAAGTTCCATGGTTCCTCTTTCCTGCCCCACATCAAAGCTTACCTACCCTCTTGTTCAGCCATTCCAAATTCTGAACTTCATTTTTTTGGACGTCTCATATCTGCTTAACCAAACCTGATGTACGTGTATGGTGAGAATTTCAAACTCCAAAAGCTGTCTGATAAAGGACCATTATCATCTTTGTGACAAACATCGTCACTGCTAACATTTATTTGATCCTCACAGCAACCGTACCCAGTAGTCACTATCATTATTCATGTGTTACAGATGTGGAAACTGAGACTGTTATGTCGTTATTTGCATATTAGAAATTAGAAATGAAGGCCATTAAGAGGTTAAGCACAAGACTGTGCAACTTTTAAGTGGCTGAGCAAGAATTTGAACTTGGGAAGCCTGGCTCTAGCACCTGCACTATTAACTATGATGCTGTTAGGAGTGAATAGCACAGCTGAGATCAGGAAGAGATTCTAGAAACCCTTCATAGTTTAACTCAGTATTTTAAACTGATGAAGAAACCAAGGGCCCAGTGGTTCTTATTTTCACATGGTCATACAATGAAATGCCACCCAACAAACTCCAGGCAGCTGGGATTGCTATTTTTATTACACAGAATATAAATAACGTTTACCAACTTTGAACACGTAAATACCACTTTGTCTGCATAACCTCAAACTTTCACAATTGAATAAGATGGACTTCAATTTCCCCATTTTGCAGATAAGGAAACTGAGGTCAGCAGTTAGTTATAACAGACCGCAAAATCAAACTAGGTGATTCTTTGTCCTATAACCATGCTCTTTCCTCTCCCCTGGCTTTGCACTGTCTCCACAGCCATGGCTCCAGATCCTGAGACCCCATCCCCCATAACCTTTGTGAGGAAAGATTATGTGTGTCTCTGTCCCAATTTAGGCAGTATCACTGAAATAAAACATAGACAAAGACAGTCATGGGTGCAAGACAGCCTCTGCAACTACTAGCTGTATGGTTCTCTCACCTCTTCAAGGCTCTCTGAGACTTGAGTTTTCTCATATGTGAAAGAGGAAGAATAATGGTAACCACATCAAGGCAATATTTATTAATTCAATGAATATTTATTTAGCACCTTTCATGTGACCACTAGAGACAGGGTTTTGGCCTCAAACGTTGCTGAGAGAATTTAAAAATACATTACAAAGGGCTTAGCACAGCTTCCTGGGACATAGTAAGTACTCAGCAAATACTATGAGGTGGTACTATTATTGTTATTATATTATTGTGGGTGCCCTGGCAGTTGTCTGTTCTGCTTGCATACAGCATTATCGCAGGTGTTTTGTGGGGAAACATACACACATACACACACACATTAAGCAAAGAAGTTTTTTTCCATGTTATCATTATTGGATCCTTGATAATAGTGGTCCTGATGCAACTAGTTTTTCCCTCTCGATCTATCTAATACTTGGGCCTGCTCTCCACAGCTTTGTAGTTATTCTTCTCCCTTTCATCTTCCAAGACATTAGAAGCCCTTATCTTTGATCTCCAATAGCTTTCAAAGAAGCTGGAGAAATCTTTTCTACCAAGTAAGACAGCCTTTCCTCCTCTGCATTCCCCCCATATGCTGCCCTTTCTGTGACTTGCGATGCAGCGTCTTCAAAGTTACCAACCCAACCTGGTTACCAAGCCACCTCGGCACCAATTTTGTTATTTTATTTTATGGATATTAGTGTCCTTTACCAATAATGTCCTGTGCTTTCCCCTGAGCCTTTGATTTCCTTTCAGAAGTAGATCCCTTATATTCAATTAGTAACACTTAAAAAACTTCTTTCTACTGGTTTATAGTCCCATCTGGAGGAAGGGAGTTACTCTGCAGTATAAATTGAGTGTAAAATTTGGCTATGAAATAAGGATTCACTTCCGTTAAGGCAAAAAGAAGAGATGCATAAAATTCAAATCATGCATAGAATAAATGCTTTATCTTTAAGAAACATAAAAATAGGCATCAAACACCATAAAAACATAGAGGGTTTCCTCTCTCTGTCTCTGTCTCTGTCTCTCTTTTTAGAAACGAATTTGTGTGCAATTTCATAGCAAAAACTTTGCAATGAAAGATTATGTATGTCCAATGCTGATAAGACTGCCCAAATATAAATTTTATGATGCGTTTCCTTTAGAATTCCATCTTTCTACCAGCATAATCAAAGAAAGGAAAATAAAGTTTAAAAGCCTTTAGAGAGCCAAGCACAGGCACCTGAAGAAATCAGGAAAGAATGAGAACCTGTAAATTGTAGCTAATTTGTAACATTTTTGCTAAGGCTGCTCTCCTTAAAAGAAGGCGCTTGCTCTAAATTTTCTCTCCTCCTTCGGCCACAGGACTGTGCTTCCTGCTAACACCTGCCAGTGATAAAAATGCAGGATAGGAAGTGAGGGGGGTGAAGCTATTAGGGAAGCTTGCAAGCCAGCATCCTGAGCCCAGGAAGACCACAGTGGGGGGACTTATCTGATCCTCTAGGGAATTGACAGTGGGTAGAATCACTGCAATTGAGTAATAATGCAGTTCATCTTCACTTAACCAACAGCTGAAAGACCCTCAAACCAACATCGCTGGTACAGATAGGAGGTCACAGGTGAAGCCTGAGAGGGTGCCTTTGAGGACCCTTAGGATCAGACACCTGAAGATGTGCACAGAATATTTGTGTTTCAAAAATCTTCCAGTAGCAAAATGATAATTCCTTATATTTTTCTAATGTAACAACCCCCAAATTGTGACAAATAAAAATGGTTTCTCTGCTCAGGTAAATTTGGGAAATATTGATTAAAGAGAGGAAAAAAAGTTAAAGGAATTTAAAAAAATATTGCAGGACTTTTCAGAGCCTTTAATAGATTCATGAGCATTGTGAATATCTAACAGAGAAACAGTGTGAAATAGTAGTTTGATTTTTCACTAAGTGTCTCACAGGTCTGATTCTTTGCAATCCACTTGAAGATACACTGGTTTAGTGCTTCACAAAGCACTTTCATACAGATTATGTCTGAAAAGTGAGCACATGTATATTTCATCAGGGATGTATTAAAATATAGTCTGTCGGTTTAATAAAATCTCAGTTACCTTCAGGGTTGCAATCCCTCATCTGTAATTTCACAGAGTCACAAAAAAGTCATACTTTGACCATCACTACCTACGATCCCCTGAAACTTTCTGGCTTTCACATCTGTGTTTTCTATTTTTAGAAACCACTGTTTATTTGCAGGAAATATTGAATTCATTTTCCTAGACTAGGTTTACTCTACTGGCAAGAGATTTCAGATTTTCATTTTTATCATTATCTCTTTAAACCTGATTGTGTTTAACTTCTTACAGTTTCATTATTCCTAAGCACCACCTCTGACGTTTTACATTTCAAATTTTACTTTATTTCTTTAAGTGTCTGTGCCTTTATTCCTATGTCATGTGGGGAGGATGAATTTTTGCTCTTCCACCTTGCTTAACCACATCATTGGAGATCAGCAACTCAGCAGGCCTAGCATGCTGTTTCTAAGAATATATGATGGTCCAGATGACGGATTTTGTATTTGGTGAAAAAGTCCTATTTTCTGCTAAAAATATGAATTAGAGAAAAGCTCGATCACTAAAGTCAAATGTCTGAAATGCAGGTCCAAGGTGCCGTCTTCTCTATTGTTCGAGGAAAGGTCCTTTGCTTCAGTCAATCTCCCTGCAGAAGTGGGTTAACCTTGAGTAAATTAGCGAATTAGGTCATTCTGAACATACTATGCCCCAACCGTATTGATTACATGAGTTATTACTATAATACTATCTTAAATTTATATGGAACCTTGGAACCTTGCAAAAATCTGTTAGGATTCTTGCATCTATTATCCCATATATCCTGAGATACTATTTGGAATAGATAACCACAGGTACAAAAACTAGGGCAATGACCAATCAAAATGGACCCAGGTCCAGCCCAGAGCAGAATGGTGGAGCCCCCTGCACTGTGCTGTGCTAGGTGCCCCCCTCTTAGCTGTTGCATCCAAGAGAGGTTGCATCACGTCATAGGCTGATCGATGTTGCACCCAAGTAGCCAGCATGGAAGTGTCTTAATGTTTTAACAGCCAGTGCAGCTGTACTATGCTGCAGGTCAGAGCAGAATATATCATGAGAAGGATACTAAGAAATAGACTGAAGTGGTACCATTTTTCTCATTTTAGAAAAATTACAAAGGAAAAAAAAAAAAAAACCTGGGGTATAAAAGCCTTTTGACCCTTAACCAAAATCGTAGTCACTGACACTAGACCAAATAGATACCAATCTGCTATTCTTTCCATTGAGCCAGGAAGAAAGGATGTACGTAAAGTGGTGACCCGAGGTCCCTCAGCTGCAGGTGACACATTTTGTATGGATTAGTAAACACTTGTGAAAATAAGTTGATTGAGGGAAAAGACATAGCATATGACTCCACGAATTGTATCTGCCATTCTCCGAGGGTCAAATCAAGCTTGTTAATTGAACCTCCAGGTAGTGTTTCCCCGTGGTTGCCTACCCCCTCATATCAGCACACATTACAGTGCCTACCCCAGACAAAAGCAGCCAAGCATACAAATCATGATTTGAAAAATTGGAGGGGCTAGGCCAGGACATGTGGCTAACAGCTTGCTTTCTGTTAAGTTGCAAAATAGCAGGTTTGGGAGTTGCCAGGTTCATCTGACTACAGGGTCCATCATTAACCCATTAAATCTCAGCTCCGGTAGCAAAGGCTGAGGAATTTGCAACGGGATCACCTCCACCCTTTGCAGCCGTGGGAAAAGGGTTGAGTGTATCGTTTGGTTTCCTGTCTTATCGAATGATGGCTGCTATGGTGAGTTGGAATTTGTTGTACTTAAGCTTTTTCTCCAGTCTGCTGCAGACTGATGTAGGAATTCTTAGACCCGGAGGTAAAAGGATATCTCGTAAAATAAGAAGTCTGTCTACGTGTTCCTCAGTCCACATTGCTTTTGGTCAATGAGAAGTGGGACAGTCACACACTAAACAATCCCATAGAATATTCACGGTAGCCAGCATGTATCTATCTGTATCTTGTGTCATGGTTTTGCTGTCTGTTGTTTGTTTTCAAAAGGTTAAGGAGAATTGTTTCCTCATCTCTGTGGGAAAAGAAAAAGGGAACCAAGGAAGGTCCTTACCCTCCGGGGGGGTGAGACTGTGCGATTTATGCTGAGTGCTCTTGAGGCAGGTGTATGTCTGGGAGAGCCAACGTGGGTGGGTCCGATGGGTGACCCAGCAGCAGAGAGAAATACAATAGCAGAATGTCCCCAGTCCAGGGCTGGGAATGCATGTAAAGAGATACCAGAGAAAGCTGATTCACGGGCAGCTGTGATCGTTATGGGAATTTGGAAGAAATAAGCAATCAAAGCCTTCGAACTTGTCAAGAAACTTTTAATTCCTATAAGAGAGTAAACTGTTTTAAAGATAAATAAATAAATATTCATTGAGCCTCTTCAGCACTCATGGTGTTCTTCCCAGCACTGGAGGCTTCCTAACAAGCGTAAAAGAAATTTTGTCATCAAGAGAAGCAGAGCGCCTAGAGGCTCTGGATACGTGCTGTGGGGTGGATCTAGGCGTGGGTCACAGCAGCTTCGCTAGTTTAGTGAGCCTGGGCAAACTGTTTAACATCCTTGTGGCTCAGTTTCCTTGTCCGTAATAAAGCACATAATGGTAGCCCTTGCCTCATACAATGAGTTTAAAGTTCCATGTACTTCATACATACAACATTTTTAGAACAACATACCCAGTAAGCACTTAAAATGTCAGCCATTTCATGTTTGGTAAGACTCTTACCAAACATTTATCAAGGATCTAATCTTGGCTCTAGGGCTTGAGTCCTCGTATCAGCTCAACCATGAAGCAGCTGTGTTGCTTCAGATACGTCACATAGCATCTGTGCTTCTCCGAAGCACGGCGCTCTCCTCAGTAAATTGAGGATCTTAATACTTGCCCTACTGACTGAGGGGATTACGCTGCCGATCTCTATAACAATCCCTCCGGTGAAACCCCTTTGCAAGGTACAAAGTTCTGGGCAAATGCAAAGTCGCAGTAGTTTTTACTTTAAGAAAGGCATTTATTATTAGGAATAAGTTGTTATGATCTAGTTGCAGAAATAAGGTATGTAGAAGAAAAAGATGACTGTGTATATAAGAGAGTGAGTAGAGAATGAATGGGGAAGAAAATGAGAGCTGAAGGTACTCCAGGTGAAGGCGAGATCTCCAGTGATCTGAGGGGGCTTAGAAAGGGTAAGTCACCTTCTGGAGGACAAATGGCTAACAAGTGGTGCTTAGGGGCTTTGGGGACCGTTCTGCTTCCTGCCTGATTTGGAGGGGGAGGCTTTCAGCTGCTGGGGCTCTTCCGCTTGCACCTGCGAGGGGGCGGGGCTAGAATCTGCAGCCCTGGTGGAGGACCACCTCCTTCCACCTCCGGTTCTTCTCTTCTGCTGTTCCCACGGCCTGAAATATTCTCTCCCTTCACCCATTTGACTGTCTCCTGCTCTCCCTTTAATTTGCTTTTTCTAGGAAGGCTTCTTTGGTATTATTCCTCCGCGTCTCTGGGCTAGGGATTCCTATACACTTTCATACGTAGATCTTGTCACACTGTTGTGTCACATACTGTTTGTGTCCACAGCTTCAGCTGGACTGTGAGTTCTGTGAGAGCAGAGACAGGTCTGCCTTATTCCATCTGGTATTCCCAGTGCAAGGAGGGAGGGAGGATGGAGGGAAGGGAAGAAAGAAGGAAGGAAGGGAAAGAGGGAGGCTTTGCATAATAAAAGATAAGCTTGGCAAATGACTTTAGAGGTTCAGACTGTGGAATGATTTTTAGAAACCTCTTTAGGGAAGGATTCTAATATCTCTTCCCCTCCTGATACACGCATATGGGAAATACATTATTATTTCTCTTGAACACGAAGCTCTCAGGAGCCAGTAAGGGGCCCAGGTCCTGGGTAGGCAGACTCATCAGATCTTGAGCCGCTGTTGCCTGCATCCATCTGCCTTACCTGCTCAGCTGACATGTGGGCCCCATTGCTCAGAGCCATTGCAGCCAATTTGGTAGATAATCTGCAAATTAAAAATTCAATAAGTAGTTCCCAGAATCATTTTCAAAAGCTGGGACATAGAAATTAACATGTTAATAATCAGTGCACGGTGGGGTGGGTTTTCTGCTGGGGATAGCCATTGCTTTAATTTGGTATAACAAAAAAGCCACAGGATGCATTCCTTTAATTTTGCTGCACAGAATGTAGGCTTTCGGGGGTGTTCAGTAAATATCGATGTGGGTAGTGATATTGCACATGGATTTTGTGGCAACTTAGGCCGGAAATAAATAGGGTGCGGTAGGATTCATCAGAGTTTCCTTTAATCGCAAGGCCTTATATTTGTGCAGCGCTTTTACTCTTTAGCACATCCTCAAATGGATCTCTCAAGTGCTCCCAGCAAACCTGTGAGGCAGCCACAAGCCTGTACACACACGGAGAGATGTGTCCAGAAGTGCATGGCCTCACACCTGCAGCCAGTGGGCGGTAGGGTGCGATGAGAAGCTAGCTCTCTCCATCCCCGGATAGAGAGCTCTGCAGAGCTAGGTATTGAATCCTGCAGTGGTAACAAATTCATACAAAGGTTGCCCTAATGATTCAGTTATAATAACCTGAAGCCAGAATGCCTGGTCTGAACACCACTCTGAGGGCAGCAAAGCTTTGACAGACAGACCTGGGTGCGTGTCTCTGTTCCATCACAGAGAGACTTCAGACTTGTCACTTAAAATCTCTCAACTTCAGGGGCCTCCTTTAAATGATGGAGATCTTAATAACTACCCCACAGGGTCACCGTTAGGGTGAAAGCAGAGCAGCCACGTGAGAAAGTACTCAGTGGATACTAACCATGATTCCTGGTGTTTGAAATTGGAGAAGTACGGAACAAGGTATCTGAAAAGGAAGACAGGTCAAACGATCTTTGCCGTGCTATCCCTATGGTAGCCACTAGCCCCATGTGGCTATTTACTTTTTTTTTTTTGAGGTTAGTGTAATCTTCATTCAAAAACTGTATAAGGATAATACGAGAAAAGTAAATTATGTATCATTTCACTTATAGATGCAAACATTTGAAATGAAGTATTAGCTGCATCAATCCAACATTGTATATATTTTCAGCTACAGAATTATCAGGTGGAGTTTACACTTAAATTGATTACACTCAAATTGAAAAATCTAGTTCCTCTGTCTCACAACCCACATGTCAAGTGTCCAGTAGCTGCATATGGGGCTTGTGGCTGCCATCCTCGATGGCGAGCGTATCTGTACAGAACATTTCCATCATTGCAGAAGGTTCTACTGGATGTTGCCGCTGTAGGGGAAAGGACCTCTTCAGGGAAGCAGGCAGGGGAGATGCCATGCAAAGTCAGGATTTCACGTTGCCACTGGGGGAGGCCGGCATGAAGACGCAGACCAGTGGGTCCTCTCTGTGTTGTGTGACAGTGTTGTTTACAAGGGCTATGCAAATCATGCGTGAGGAGGACAGAGCGGCACACTGAATAGGCTCACTCCACAGCATCCTGCTGGTAATTGTGTGCAGCACTGCAAATGGCGGGTAATTTCCTCTCAGGTGCCTGTTCTACACGCTTGCTTGGCATACTTTATTGCCGGGTGGATTTACACTGTGCATGTGCCATAAAAACTGTTTCCAAAAGAAACAAGGAGCGTGGCAAGATAAAAAGCGATAAAAAAAAGGGTATTTTGTGATTTATTTATGTCAAATTTATGGAAGATGACAGGAGGCATTACAGTTCCAAAATTAGCTGTCACAGTCAGGCTATAAATCCTACAGGACAGGAGTTAGAGGAATAGATTGGGAACCAGGACCCCTGGGTCTGCGAGGGGCCCACGGGAAATCCAAACACAGCAAGGAATTTCTAAAACCCTCCCCAGAGGGGCTCGGCCGGTCATTGAGCTGAGAACCTGGCACTTAATAGCTAACGAGTATTGGATGCTTGCTATGTTCTAAGTACCTTCCGTTTATAATCTCATTTAATTCCCACTAGCTCTATTTCATTAATTTTACAGATATGGAAACGTGATACTGTATTTTTGCACTGAGGTACAGTGCATAAAAGGGGAAGCCAGAAGCAAGATGGTGACTGACTTGAATGTACCCGTTAGGCTACATTCACTAAAAATTTAAATTCAAATTTATAAAAAATAAAATAAAATAAATAAATAAATTTTTTTAAAGATTTAAATTCATTCATGGCCCACAAGCATTTATTTAGCACCTACTATGTGCCAGACACAGCATCAAGCACTTGTGATACAGAAAGGCTGAGACGTGGTCCTGCCATCGATCAAATTTTGGTCTAGCAAGTGATTGAACTGTTGTGCGAACAACTGTGACATGAATTACACCAAAAAAATGTGGTATAGATATGTCTGGAATTCTCTAGAACCACAAAGGAACATGGTTTAAATTCCAACTAGAGTACGTGGGAGAGCTTCATGGACATGGCAGCCTTTGAGATGAAGAATAGATGAGTCCTTAACAGTCAGAGATGGAGAGAAGGATGGACAAGCTGACCTCCCCTTAGCCCGTGATGTGAGTTTTTTATTTTCCCAGGAAATGAGCTGGCATGGCACGAATCCATCTACACTTAAATTCCTTGTATTTGGTTGGGGAGTGGTACCCTAAAGAGGTAAGTGGGGAAAGATAAAATATTTTCCCTAATTAAAAAAAATCTAGTTTTAAATCAGAGAAAGACTGTTGAAACCCTCTTCCTTCTTGGCTTTCAGCAAGCACATTCCTTCTCCACCCACTCCTTCTTGCGCTCCTTTAAGGACCCTTCTTTGTTCAACCCTTAAATGTTGGAGCCCCCCTGCTTCCCCCCAAAGGGATCCTCTTCAGTCCTCTTCTTTTCTCACCCCATACGCTGTGTGTGTGATCTCACAGGACTCCCGTTCCCAAGTATTTTCTGATGACTCCCAAATTTATAAAACCCACCCTAATTTCTGCCTTGAACTCTAGATCCATGTATGCACCCGCCTATTAACCATTTATATCTGAATGTTCTACGGGTATATAAGACTTGTTCCTCTTTCTGTATTCCCCACCACCCGCCACTGTGAGAGATACCATGGACCATCGCTCAAGCCAAAACCGCAGGGAACCAGTCTGGATCATCCCTTCTCTTGTCATCCCTACGTCCTGCCAGGGACGCAGTCCTCCATTTGTCTCCGTTCCAGATCTAGGGCCTTAGTAATCAATACTAATTGCTATTATTAGAGGAGTAATAAGCAGCACAGATTCTGGAGACAGAGTGTGTGGGTTCGAATCTTGGCTCCATAACTTAAGTTACAAATCCTCTCTGTACCTTAGTTATTCACCTGCAAAATGGAGGCAAAATATAACACTGTCTCTCAAGCTGTTGTGAGAATGTAACGAGTAACAGAACAGTGCCCAGCAAGTGTAAGCATTATTTCAGTTTTTGCAATTATAACTGAACATTTTTTGCACTGAATATTGTGCTGAGTGATTTACATTTATATTATAGAATCTCCACAGCCCTATGGGGGACTTTTGTTAGTCCCATTTTACAGATGAGAAAACAGGAGTCTTCAAAAAGGGAAGTAAATTGCCCACACATCTGGTGAGTAACAAAGCCAGCATTCCAACCCATAGCTGACTGATGTCAAAACTTGTGCCCTGAGGGACTTCCCTGCTGGCGCAGTGGTTAAGAATCCACCTGCCAGTGCAGGGGACATGGGTTAGAGCCCTCGT
This sequence comes from Lagenorhynchus albirostris, assembly GCF_949774975.1. Lineage (NCBI taxonomy): Eukaryota > Metazoa > Chordata > Mammalia > Artiodactyla > Delphinidae > Lagenorhynchus > Lagenorhynchus albirostris. The sequence goes on from NC_083098.1 coordinate 97,981,041, forward strand.
CTGGGAAGATCCCACATGCCTCGGAGTAACTAAGCCCGTGCGCCACAACTACTGAGCCTGCGCTCTACAGCCTGTGAGCTACAACTACTGAGACCACTCACTGCAACTACTGAAGCCCCTGAGCTCTAGGGCCTGCGTGCCACAACTACTGAGCCTGCGCACCTAGAGCCCGTGCTCTGGGACAAGAGAAGCCACCGCAATGAGAAGCCCGCCACCACCACGAAGAGTAGCCCCCGCTCGCCGCAACTCGAGAAAGCCCATGCGCAGCAAGGAAGACCCAACACAGCCAAAAAAGAAAAACCAAAAAAACCCAACTTGTGCCCTTAGCCACTGTACTTTCTGGATTCACTCTATAAAGACATCCTAACTGGGCCCCTGGCCTCCATCTTCATACCTCTCTAATGGCTTCTTCACAGTTGCTTGACCATGTTATAAAGAATATTTGTTTCAAGATCAAGCCATCAAAAACTTCAATATTTCCTCCCTGGCTGGCCCTTCCTCACTCTAGCCATGCTCCAATACCCTCATCTCTTTGGCCAACTTTCCAAGAGCACCCAGGAGTGAATACAGAGCTGCCTGGGTTCATAAATGCAATTATGTGGTTAGTAGGGACTTAATATTATGGCTACACATTTATGGACAGTTAGGCTGCCTGGAGAGGTTGGGAAATGTACCAATCTCCCTCTAGGGCTTGAGTCAAGACTGTCTCCACGTGGACCTGCAATCCTTCCAGAGTTTCTCCATCTCTACAAAGCGAAGAAATCTGTTATTTCAAATGGATTTGAGGCTTAATTAATGATTATGAAGGGCTTACAGGTGCTAGAAGACAAAGGCATTACTTAAATACACATGTAATATAAATCATATGTGGATAAAAGAGACAAGTAAATTAGATCAACCAAAGGTCACTCCTTTACTGAGCTGGGCACCTGAAAGTTCATCCAGGACTGCTTCTTGCCAGGAGTGAATGGATTCGAAAGTAAAGATTTTCAATGGTATTTTGCTCACAAAAGATTCCTGCAGTGGGTAAAGAATGATATTGCACATGGTAATAGCAATAAGAGCAGGCTAGCGAGGGAGAATAATTTGAAAACTGAATGTCTCTTGTGATTTTCCTTTGATGAACAATCATGAAAGATTGTCTAGGTTTAATGCTAGGCCCCAGTTTCTTGAGCCTGTGTTTTAGAAACTGACTGATTGTAGTTTTTCACTGGGTCTCCACCAAGTCCTGATCACAAAATGTCACTTTGCAGTTAGATGGCCCCCATCTGAAAGGCACCGAGAGATGCCAATTGCAATTCAAAAATCTCAGTTTTCAAATATACCTTGCAGCTTATTCCTGGTGAGAAACACTTCCCGCCCCCCGCCACCCCCCCATGGGCATGCTAAGTGTTGTGCTGAGAAAAAAGGTGGAGATCATTCTTTTGAATGAAAGGAAATTTGCGGCTAGGAGCTCAAGTCTCTGGAGCTTAAGAGACCTCCCTTTTTTTTTAGTGTTTCTTGCTGTGCAGCTTTCCTGTGGGTTCAGGTAAGAGCAAGAGACAATTGAAATGGAAGAGGTAAAAGGCACAGACTAATGGCAATGGCCTTTATCACCTCCTCTACTTGGCCTTCAGTCAAGGTTATAATCTATATGTGCAGGTGCCCAGCAGGCCATATGCTCTCAGTGGACCAAGTTCCTGCGGTAAGCCCTGGGCAAATAGAAGTCTTGTATTGACATTTGGGATTGCTCGGAGTCAGAAAAAATATCTTCCTGGCTAGGGAGAGCCAACCTCAAGTTCCAACTCCCAGTTTGGTTTTGGGAGTTGGGAAGCATCGATTGCTTTAGACTGTCAAATTGTCTCGGACAGCTTTGAACTCAGAGATGGTAGACTCGAGAGAGGTCTAAGCAATGGACTTGAAAGAGTGGACCAGTGAGGGGAGGCAACAGGATGAAATTGGAAGTTTCGCTTCCTGGTGTTCTTACTAGAGAATTGGTTGAGTGAATCATTCACCCTCTCTGAGCTTCAGTTTTCTCCTCTTTGAAATGAAGGTGTTGGGCCAGGTGACCTCATGGTCCTAACATGCTATGCTTAGGTGGCAAACCTAGCTTCAGTCCCTTTCAGCCATGCTCTGCCTCACCCCCAACATACAGTAGAATTTGACAGTTGTTGCCGAATGGATATTCAGAATTTTCTGTCCTTCTGCATTTTAACTGGAAGAAAAACCGCCCCCACCCCTGCTACTTCTGCTTTTCTTCCTGGTGCTATTCAAAAAAAAAGCCAAAGAAACGGGGGAGAGAAGGGGTTGTGGAAGGCGGACCCATTTGGCTTTCTCAGCAGATTTGCTGTTGGATTTTTTTTCTAGCCCTTTTCTTACTGGCCAGAGGGTTTGATTTAGTTGGAAATGGTATCTAACAGTGCAAATGCTCATTATCTTTATTGGTCAGGATCCTCACACCTATTTCTTTGTCCAAAGTCCTCAAAATAGCCTATTAGTTAAAGTATTCACTTGGACACCTTTAGGGCTGGTGTCACCGTGTAGGGAAAAGGATGATTTCGGGAGAGTCCTCTGCGATGGGCATCTCGTCACTGCATAACAAGCACAGGGGGCCTTTTGATAGGCAGGGAATGTGGCCACTCAATGCCTATCCCAACCGCCATAGTGAAAAAGGCCAGTTCTTGTTCCATGTAGTTGTAACACAGTAACAGGTGACATGGAAGGGTGGGGGGTCATGTGTCCTTGTCAGACAGCCTAATTGTCATGTGTTGCTCTAGGGATTGGATTCATGCTGAAATTACCCACAAGTGCCCTAACCTTTAATAGGAAGTGTAATGGAGTCAGTAAGGGAGATGGCTGGTCTCCCCAGTAGGTTCAATTGAGCATGCTGAGAACTTCCAGGTACCATATGGTTTCTATAGACGCATAAGGATAAATCACGTCATATACTTTAGCTGAATCCCTGAAATCCTCCACGAGTGGAACTGTCCTGCCCTGGGACTTGAGTTAGGATATTCTGACCCTCTTCCAAGTTTGATGAAATTTTGCTCAGGGGGAAATTAAATCTAAATCGCTTTTCTGTCATCAGAAGATCAGAAGTTCTGCTATGGCGGCAGATCTTTCCTGAAGAGATAGTATTGTTATAAGATGAAAATAGTAAAATGGTGTAACTGCCCCATTCTTAAACTTTTTTTTTTTTAGATGTTGGGGGTAGGAGTTAATTAATTAATTAATTATTGCTGTGTTGGGTCTTTGTTTCTGTGTGAGGGCTTTCTCTAGTTGTGGCAAGCGGGGGCCACTCTTCATCGCAGTGCACGGGCCTCTCACTATCGCGGCCTCTCTTGTTGCAGAGCACAGGCTCCAGACGCGCAGGCTCAGTAGTTGTGGCTCACGGGCCCAGTTGCTCCGCGGCATGTGGGATCTTCCCAGACCTGGGCTCGAACCCGTGTCCCCTGCATTAGCAGGCAGATTCTCAACCACTGCGCCACCAGGGAAGCCCTGCCCCATTCTTGACATTATTTTTAGCTGCCTAGATATATGATTTTTTTTTTAAAGAACTATCTAGAGAAACTACACACACACACACACAGATGCGTGCTCACACACACACGCACATGCTTTTAGCCATTTTTTGGCTTTTTCCACCAACAGGTAGACTTAGCTAAATTGAAACACAGAAACATAATTAAAGCAACTATTCATAGATGATTTCCTTGATATCTGGAAGTGAGAGCGCTCAGTGAACAGAGTTGGTAGTTAATCTAACTACCATTGTTCTGTCACATGCTTATAAGCCCACTAGTCCATCGGGTTCCCAGAGAAAGTGGAATGACTTACTTTAGTGATGCTTAATTTTGTTATGAATTGGGGCAGATTAAGGGGAGCTTGAAGCCTCAGGCACTGAAACAATGTGATGACTTTCACCCTAGTGGAGGCAATAGAGCTAATTGGGCATGCTCGTTAAATCTTACCCATCTGCAGGACACATTGCACAATTCAAGATGATGGGGCTCTGCCGGAAATAATGATAATTTTATTCCTTTTTCCATTTAGTCATTTTCACAGGACAAGTTCATTACCCCAACAGGACTTCATAGTGGATTTACTTGACCAAGCCCTGCCCAGTGGAACGCAAGTGGACTTACATGTTTTTTTGTTTTTTTTTTTTGCGGTACGCGGGCCTCTCACTGCTGTGGCCTCTCCCGTTGCGGAGCACAGGCTCCAGACGCGCAGGCCCAGCGGCCACGGCTCATGGGCCCAGCCGCTAAGCGGCACGTGAGATCTTCCCAGACCGGGGCACGAACCCGTGTCCCCTGCATCGGCAGGCGGACTCCCAACCACTGCGCCACCAGGGAAGCCCGACTTACATGTTTTGTTCAGTCCTGCCTCTCAAATTAGGAGCCAGAGTTTGCCAGCTCACTCTTGTTGGTTAAACAAGCTGTGGTTTACCAATTTGTGTACCCTCTAGAGAAGGATTTCTTAATACTCCTCGGTACTGTTGACATTTTAGGCTATATAATTTTTTATGGGGAGGGGTGCTGTCATATGCTGTAGGACGTTTAGCAGCATCCCTGACCTCTATTTACTAGATGCCAGAAGCATCCCTGCCCACCCCCTCCCCCCCCATGCAGTCACAACTAAAAATGTCTCCTGACATTGCCAAATGTCCCTGGGGGACAAAATCGCTACTGCTCTAGAGATATTTCTGACACAAAAGGATGAAAATTTAGGCCTTCATATCCAAAACAGAGGCTGAATCTATCGGGCCACCTTATTGGGAGATTTCAAATCAGTTTTTAAAGGTTAGTCTAGATTGCTACCTGATCCAACTCAGCAGGAAAAATCATACCATGTTGCGTGTGAAGTGACTATAATTTATTAGCTCATTAGTCTGGCCTTGAAATTGCCATTTTGAGCACTTGCCCAGGCTGACCAAGCTTAGAGGCTGGGTTGCTTTTTTACACACTCAAGGTTTCCCCTCTGCTCTTGGGCACTCATTACAGAAGCTCGCTGAGCTTACCATGCCCTGGTGCACTTACTGATAAGCAGCCTTTTACTGGTGCATCCAGCGATTTAAAATCTTCTGCTGCCATCATCTTCCCGGCTGATATAGAAGTTCTGGTGTATAAATGAGAAGGACAAAGAAGTGCTGATCAGAGAGAAAAGAAGGAGAAAGATTGACCTGTCACATACACTCTTCTCTTTCTACCTTCACGGGAGAGTCCAAGGCCTCCCAGCCACCTGAGGGCTTAAAAGGGCAGCCAGCAGCCCGGTAGTCACTGTTGGCATCTTTCCAAATGGTCAAGACAAAGCTAGGGAGGGTGGTGTTCCCCAAAGCCGCACTGGGCTGGTCTGTGCCCGCTGAAGAAATGGCAGGGTGTCTCCATTTCTAATCTCTTAAGCTGTTCACCACACCTTATCACCACCTTCTGTGGAATTAAAAGTCATACTGGCAAGTTGAGAAGGTTTTTCTGTTCAGGGATATCTCATGCACGTTCTAACACCAGAATAATTACTGAAATATGCGAGAGGGGCCCATTTCATTTTACCTCGGACTTGATGCCTACAAATAATTTGGAGACTGGGCAGCCGATTCAAATATCCTGATGGATTTTTATCTGACCAGATGTTCACCTTGTTCCCTGCTTAGTTGTCTGTCAGCAAAGAGCCCCTCCTCATGTTGATTCTGTTGAAGAGGGCCATATGGTGTGTAATGCCTACCCTCAGTCAATGTAGTCACATCTGCATTCACTCCCTGATGAGACAGTAAAGGGGAGACTCCTCTCCAATGCCAAGGACCTTGTGCTTGGAGCAGGACTGAGCATAGAGTGATAAAGGCTTCATTTATTTCTAAATCAAGGGTACTAGCTAAAGTCATTTATTTGCATGTTGAGGTTCTAGGATATCTTCCAAATTCTGCTCCTTATGTTAATATTAGTAAATCCTCTGGGGGTAAGTCATACTAACAAACACACTCTTTAAGAAATAAAGGCAACTAGGACTCTGGGTGTATCTCTACTAACATTTTCTAGCCTTCCTTGGTGGGAAGGGCATAGTGATCTATTTTCATTTTATGTCTGAGACTATGCTGAAGACAATTCCATTTCATAAATACGCTTAAGCACTTTCTAGAAATAATTTTACTGTAAATATTGCAAGTACAAAACCTTTATTTTCTATTACCTGTTTTCCATTAGCTATGTTTTCTATAAGAAAAGATTTCTATAAGAAAAATATTATATATTTCTAGGTTTTCTTATAGAAAGGGCAATGAGTTACAATCACAAACGTAGGTATTGATAGCCACAGAAGACCATTTATTTGAAAACTGCATTGCACTTGAGCAAAATTGATACCATTAAGGCTAAATGAATTGTTGGAGTAGATTACAGTTGATACAGATACATTTACTTAAAGTAAAGCAGAATTTTAAACAGGGTAAAGAAAATTCTGAGTTATAAACTTGAAGACTATGCTTAGGCCCCTGGGTTCATATCTGTTTTTGTTATGAATTTGTGGTTGTCAAGTTATCAGCTGTTTTAAATGTCTGAATACTAATTTACAAGTTTATCTTACTGTGGTTTTATGAAAATTTTACAAGGATTTCAGGTTATATATATATATTTTTCTATAAGAATGCTTCTATTTCTATTGTAACTACAATTCTATGTGCAGTAAAAATGACCAGTAAGTAAAATGAAAAGAAAATGATGATTATTGTTAAAATAATCCAATACTTGGAACTTAATTTAAACTTAAATAGAATGAACAAATCATTTGTGCTTTTCATATGCAATTCAACAAGTATAACTTTCCATTTCTCCACAAGATAACTATTTCTGAAGCCATGGAAAGTTGTTTCGTATCTCTTTACTTTTCTTATTTGCAGTGTCCTTCTGTAAGTGCACACTCAGGAATGGGTTGCTAGCAACTAAATACATCAAATGCAAAACTACTGCAATTTTGAGGCCCCAAATGGACACTATAGTCAACCTAAACTCAAATGCCCCTCTGTCCTTTTGTCAATATCCCATATTCTTGCCATATCGGCAATACATATTCTTTGAAGACCAGAAGGAACTGATTCTCATTTGTACATATATGAGTCGATTAATACAATTATAAATGCCACCTGTAAATAGCTGTCTTTTTGTTATGCATATGTGTACATCTGTCTAAAAGAGTGCTCCTTAAGTCAGTTTTGGCAGGGACTTTGCTCCCTCTGCTACTGTCTATGCTCAGGATCTAGAATTGTGCCCGGCAGGCTGTAGGCATTTAATAAATAAGGGCGTGAATGAATAATAAATATATGATGGGTTTTGACGAAAATAATTTAGAACTTATCTGATTCAACCCCTTCTTTATACAGATGTGGAAATCCAGCTAAGGGTGATTTGTTAAATTGATTGCCCACCCATTCATTCATTCCTCAACCCTCTTGTTCATCTGTCAGATATTTATTGAACACCGGCTACCTCCCAAGCATAGTATTAACTGACGGGGGTACCAGAAAAAAATAAATAGAGATCCTGCCTTAAGGGAGGTCAGTGTTGGTAGGGGAAATGGACACAAGAAAAATAATGACTCTGCGGGCATCTCTGCACCATGAGGAGAGAGGGAGACAAAGGAGACTTTGAGAGGGGTGACCTGTGAGTTGAGTGCTGAGTAAGGAGGGGGCAAGCGACGATGGCAGTAAAGCAGGTCATAGGCAGAGATGAGCCACCGCAAATGCATGACCTGCATTAGGGACTCAAGTAGTTCAGCGCGATGAGCGTGTGAAATGACCTTGGGAGGGAATACACCTTAGCGGTTAGGCTGAGGGCTCGAGTCAGAAGGCCAGGGTTCTGGCTTCACATCTGTTGTTTGGGAGCTCTGTAGCTTTGGGCGCCTGAAGCTCTTTATGTCTTAGTTTCCTTATTTATAAAATAGGAATAATAGAACTTACTTCATACAGTAGTCTGGAGCAATGGTTAAAAGAAATGTATTTGTGCCTTCTACGTGATAAGAGCTTAACAAAAGTTTGGGGCTACTGTTATCATGATTATCATTAGGAAATGATGCGAGACGAAATTGGTAAGGTGGGTTAGGTGAGACTGTGAAGAACTTAACATTTGAATCTTATTCTGTATGCCCTGGGCCACAACTGAGATGAGTGCAAGTCAGGAAGGGAAATATTCGGGCTTTATTTTATTTTAAAGAGAAAGAAGTCCCAGATTGCCAAATAGAGGAGAGGCCTCAGAGAGAAGGGACTGAAGACTAGGGAACTGTTTAGAAGATGTGATTGGCAATGGAATTGGGGATGGAAAGGAGGCAGAGCCTCTGGAGAGATAAATCAAATATGGAACAATAAGAATGGGGGCAGGAGCTCAAAGCTTCCCAACTTTGACAACTGTGAGCTTCAGTGAGGTCGTTAACCAAAACCCTGGGTGTAGGAAAATGAGCATCTTTAGAGATTGCGTAGGAGAGCATTACAGTGTAGAGCTTTGTTCTTCAGAGCGTGGTGGTCTGTGGCCCAGCAGCGTCAACATTACCTGGGGGTTTGATAGAAATTCAGAATTTCCAGACCTCACCCCAGACCTCCCAGCTAATGTGTGTGTACATTAAAGTAGAAAAGTACTAGTTCAGAGCAGGTTTTGCACACTACAGCCCCTTGACCGAATCTAGCTCACTGTTTTTGTTTTAACCTGAGAGCTAAGAATGTTTTTTTTTTTGGAATTATAGTTGATTTACAATATTGTCTTAGTTTCAGGTGTGCAGCAAAGTGATCCAGTTTTATATATATATATATATATATATATATATTCTTTTAAAATTTCTTCTCCAATATAGTTTATTACAGGATATTGAATATAGTTCCCTGTGCTATATGGTAAATCTTTGTTGTTTATCTATTTCATATATAGTAGTATGCATCTGTTAATCCCCTAGTCCCAATTTATCCCTCCCTCCCTCCCTTCCCCTTTGGTAACCATAAATTTCTTTCCTATGTCTGTGAGTCTGTTTCTGTTTTGTAAATAAGTTCATTTGTGTTATTATTTTTAGATTCCACATATAAGCGCTAGCATATGGTATTTGTCTTTCTTTGTCTGACTTACTTCACTTAGTATGATAATCTCTAGGTCCATCCATGTTGCTGCAAATGGCGTTATTTCATTCCTTTTTATGGCTGAGTAATATTGCATTGTGTGTGTGTGTGTGTGTGTGTGTGTGTGTGTGTGTGTGTACGTGTACATACACACACACGCATGTATATATTACATCTTCTCTGTCCTTTCATCTGCTGAATCATTTTTATATTTTTTAAATGGTTAGAAAAAATAAAGGAAGAATAATATTTCATGACATATAAAATTATATGAAATTCAAATTTCAGTGTCCTTAAGTAAAGTTTTACTGCAACACAGCCATGCTCATTCCTGGACATGTTGTCAATGGCTGCTTTTGCTGTACAACTGTAGAGTTGAGTAGTTGCCACAGAGAAGATATGACCCACTAAGCCAAAAATATTACTACATTGCTCTTAACAGAAAGTTTCCTGGCTTCTGATCTACAGAAAGAACTTGGGAGTTAGGAAGACCTGAGTTCTAGTCATACTGATGCTATTTGCCCACATGCAGTTACTTAAAATCTCTCCGTTTTGATTTTTTTTCCACTTATAAAATGAAGATATAATTTTACCCATGAAATAATAAGAATAAATGGGAATAATGCACCTATTGTACTTACCCCAAAGACTAGTGCATAGTAAGTGCTCAGTACATATCAACAATTATTCTTATTACTCCGTAAAAATATTAATAAATGACTGAGGTACATCCCAGGGCTTTTCTTTAATCCTGCATGCAGACTTCTTTTCAGACACATGCAGATTTCTTTTCAGGCACCAATGCAGATTTCTTATCAGGCACATCTAACACAGCTTTTTTTAAATATTCACTCTAAGTTACCTAGATTTCTGTCCTTGTCCAACTAACCGATTTTAGAAGAACGCATAGTAATAAAGAAAATTACTCCTTTACATCAGTATTTAAGCCTGTCATGAATAATGATATTAATAACTAATAACCTACAATGTGATATAGATACTAGGGAGTAATTTATTTTGATATTTTTATGCCATCATAATGAATTTGTTTGTTATTCATTGTAACCCTACGTTCAAGGCATAAATCAATGTTGTTTTATATTCTGGGCAGATGCTGTGTGTATTTCCAGAGGTTTTCTAGGGTAAAGAATTAACATTTATTAATAGTAACACAAGTGTGGGGTGTTTTGAATACATTTTAAAAGCATCAATAAAAGAAAGTCACTGTCATGGATTTTTTTTCCCATTTTGAGGGAATGCTGCAAATAACCATGCTGGTATTTAATACTTGGACCTTGATTTGAACTTAAATTGAATGTAGATCAATATTTTGGTTATCTCCCCAATTGAAGTATAACTTTTCCTCAAAAGAAAGATACAGTTTCAAGAAAAATGGAATGTTCCTGCCTTTTTACCTCTGCCTTTTCTTATTAGCTACACTCTGATATCTCTTTTAGCAAATACTGATATCTGGGGACACTTGGTGCAAAGAGCGAGGCAACAGCAAAACTGAGAATTTATGTGCAGCTATTTCCTGGTTGTGAATATAATATTGGGCTGTGGTGTTAAGTATCAGATAATTTTCTTAGATCTTCCATTATTGTAAATATCTTCTCTTAGCACAGCCTTTAGGAGTTAGGAAATAGAGAAACAGACTCAGATTTCTAAGATGTTATAATTATTACAAATAAAAAAGAGCAGAGTATTGCCTCTTAATATGAAACAATCTATTTCTTTACAACTTGGTAGCGATAAATACATATATGTTTTCTGTTTATATTCTTATTCTCCATCTTAATTTGGTTTGTTAATCAACATTTATATTTCCAGTTGGCATCTACTAGAATTATGCCAAAATTATTGTTATATAATTATTGAGAATATTTCAAACTTTTATTTAAACTTGTTCACATTAAACATTTAAATGTGAGCTCTTTCTAGAAGATCTTAGGTTGTAAACAGTATGAAAAAATTCTCTATAGAGTTCTTTTAAATATAAAAGAACATATATTACATTTAAGTTACAAATAGTACAAAATTGTCAAAAAAGCGTTTAAAATGACCACTGCTTAAAACAAATATGTACTTGTTTACTAACATATTAATAAATGTGTAATTTACTCTTAGTAAATATGCAATATAAAAACTGGATATTCCCACAGTTAGCATTACTCAACTGCCAGAGTGAAAAAAATAAGCCTGCTGATTTTCTGTGCCACATTTAGGATGGTGAACTTGCTATGAAGATCTCATCTTCTTGTTCCTTTCTTTTCCATCCTAGAAACACTAATGTAGTAAAAATTTGATAATGTAAATTTCAACTTGGTTGAGCAAGGTAGCCAGCATCCATAAACAATTTAAACTCTGAGTTGTGAAGTTGCTACGAAGAGTTAAAAAACAAAACCAAAGACTGACGGTAGAGAGTTAGGTGGATAAGTGATGATATGGAGGGAAAAAAGCCATGTTTCAGAGGAAATTAACTGAATATCTCTTAGTGGACAGTGTAGTCTTATGAAACATCTTCCTAACAATGAATGTGTTGTTCTAATTTGAAGCACTTTTATCATAGGAGGTGACTCGAATACCATTGTATATTTCCACGTGTGACAATGTAGCCTTGTGTTTTCTTCTTGGTATGTAGCTCTTAGAGTTTCTAACTTTGGAAGGTGAAGTTGTTTGAATCAGTTGTAAAATGGTCACCATTTCTTTTACTACTGAGTATTCCATCTGTAGACATTAGGAATGCCATGGTTCTGAAAATTAAAAAGAAACAACAGGCTTGCAATATACCATTGCAGGCTTAATCTGAGTGGGCTTTGGATATTCAGGGAACTGAAGCTCTCACCGCTTTACTGGGGATTTTGCTCTATAATCTAATGATGCAGACCCTGGATATTATAGTAAAAGCAAGGGGCTAATCAATTCAAACATCTGCATCAAATACGTGCAGAATTGTGTACTCTGTGTGGTTAGAGCCAAACCAACACGGTTGCATAATAAAGTTCTTCTCTCTGTTTATGTAACATAATAATGCTTTGTTTGGGGTGTTTACTAAGATGTTTATTCAAAAGGAGCAGCAAGAAAAACGCTGGATAGCTGCACTGCAATTACAACTGCCAAAAAGTAGTTGACCAAACATATCTTTAGAAAGGTGCCACGATATTTCTTTTATGCATTTAGTGAGGATAGACCCAATACATTTCGCTCTTGGCCTGCTTCGAAAAGCTCATAAGAGAGTAAAGTATTTCTTCTAGTCCTGCCTAGTTTTATTTTTTCATGACTGCTTTTGGAAAGAAAGGCTCAAAAGTTAGACTAAGTTACAGGAAACTTTCACGTCTCTCAGGGAGGTAAGCAGAAGGGGAAGAAAGTAAGGTTGTCTATCACATCTTCACTTAATACATTAGAATGGGCAAGGATTTTTGCAGGACTCAGAATCAACACAGATTGTGTACATGAAGAAACGTTAATGAAGGGGTTCCTTATAGAGGTGTGACCTTATAAAGAGAACAAACAGGCATGCTGGGGCACCAAGAGACAGGCCAAAGTGGGAAGTCTTCAGCAGAGAGGGGACTTACCATGAAACAAATCAAGTTTAGGCTTCAGGGTTTCTCATTCTATAGACCCCTTCCAAGGCCCCAAGAGGGGTCAGGGATATGTTTCTATGGTCATATATTTTTATTTATTTTATTTACTTTAAATTTTATTTATTTATTTTTGGTTGTATTGGGTCTTCATTGCTGCGCGCAGGCTTTCTCTAGTTGTGGTGGGGGGGGGCTACTCTTCATTGCGGTGCACGGGCTTCTCCTTGCAGTGGCTTCTCTTGTTGGCAGAGCACGGGCTCTAGGTGCGCAGGCTTCAGTAGTTGTGGCACGCAGGCTCAGTAGCTGTGGTGCATGGGCTTGGTTGCTCCACGGCATGTGGGATCTTCCCGGACCAGGGCTTGAACCTGTGTCCCCTGCATTGGCAGGTGGATTCTTGTGAGCCTGGGAATGTGCGGGGTGTGGGTTCTTATGGTAGATTCTGAGAAGGAGAATATGCAACATAATGTTTAAAGTTGTACTGCAGACTTTAGTTTGTACAAGAGCCTTGGTTAAAACAAGTAACAGAACACACAGAACGACCATGGGCCAGTGTGTCCCGCATGGTAAACTGTGATGGGGAAGTGGAAGGAAATGGCCATGAATTATAAACAGAATTATTCAATCTACAGACACTTTCCAGATGAACAACTACCTTTCAGCCTGAGCTTTTGTTAATAACTGTTCAGATATTTACACATACCACTGATGAATGGATAGGAATGTTAGACTTCTGGAGTGTTGTATTGGAGATGACGGGCAATGACTCTTCTGGCAGGGCAAGGGGGAGAGGATTTATTTTTCGTGAATGGGTTCTAGATTGAGAGACTGCAAATTATTCTAGTCAATAAATGGAGGAGGTTAGAGCAGGATTGCTAAGATCCAGGTTTTTCCTTCTAAATTCCCAGGTAGTTTGGGGTCTTTGTTTGTTTGCTTTTGTGAGTTTCAGTCAAGGGAGTCAGCTTTGCAGCATCCCGGAGACTATTGTCTCCATCTTTTTATGTATCCCACTGTTCCTTATTTGGGTAAATAGATGGTTTCTTTGGAATCTATTGTAAGACTGTGTTTTACAAACACGAATGCATTTTGCTTGTCTATTTTGATCTTCATTTTAAGAAAAGCTGTGTGATGTTTGATGGTAAAGTAAAGAATCCTTTGATAGTGCACGGCACCATTTCTCCTCTTCTTAGGTTATCTGTGTTTGTCATACTCCCTAGCCTCATGTTCCAGACCTTGCTCTTTCATGTCGATTTTCCAGTAAAAAAGCACGGCATCTAGCTCCCCGTAAGGGTTCCATGTAGGGTCTTGTCTGTGCTCTTCCCTCTGCCTGGCATCCCTTCCTGGGACTAGTCACTCATCTAACTCTTATTCATCTTGACTCAGACATGACATCCCTTACAGGAAGCCACCCCCTGATTCTCTGTGTACCTCTGTCTCCTAATTTTCATATCATATATCACATCACATCTCTGTGTTTATCTTTGCCTCCTAGACCACATGGTTTTCCAGGTCAGGAAAAGGGTCGAATTCCTATCTGTGTTCAGAGTGTGTAGGATCTGGCATGAAGCGGATCATCAATAGGTATTGGTCGAGCTGAACAATTGTATAATTGTACGAATTTCATTTTCCCCAGAGCAGGAAACACTATGTAATCCTCAAGGTAGCTCTAGTGTCCTAGTTAAAACTTAGTCCAATGTGTAAAATTTAATTATCTCTCTCTGATTAATTGGATCCTGAGATGACTTTTGGATTTTCCCTGTGCTTGGGGTAAAATTAGACCAGTAATGTCTGCTTCATCACACTGAGCTACCTGAAAGAATAAGTTGTACTTCTTTTAAGACGACATTGCAGATTAGGTAATACCTTTTATATGAAGTACTAGAGAAGGGAACTAACCTTGATTACCACTCTATGCCAAGTCCACAGTGAGTAAGGTGATAATGACAATGTCCATTATTACACTGGATCTCATGCTAACTCTATGATTTGGAGAGAATAGGGATTTTATTGTCATTTTTAGCCAGGAGAGATGAAGTAATTTCCCTGAGGTCACCATTCTGGAGGCAGCAGGATTTGAACCCTGATCCTCCTCAGTCAGGTTCAGTGCTTTCTGTTCATTATTCTAAGATGTCTCAGCACTAAGTGACGTTCCGTCATGATCAGGCAGTATTTTTACTTTCATTTGACCAATACTCGAGACCTTTTATAACTTTGAGGGGGTTTTGGCCTCTTCCTAAAGGAAGAGGGCATTGGGAAAATGGTGTACATCTTCATCAGTTTAATGAGAATTGGCTTTGGAGGTAGTGTTGAAGAGGAAAGAAGTCTATGGAAGAGGTAGATAAAGAAATGCTAAAGATTAATGATATATTGAATATATAACCTTTCTTAGGGTAAGAAAAGAGACTCTTGAAGATAAGTTTCTCAGGGAAGATGTTTACCAGTGTTTCTAAAAATGCATGGTCTATATACCTTTCTAGGACGTGGACTGGACATCTACTTTGGGTCTATACCTATAATGAGTCAATTTGCCAATGAAGTGTTTTGAGGTTGGACTATTTCCTATCTGCTTTTCTAAGTACCCAAGTGTTTTATACCTTGCTAGGCATCATCCATTTCAGGGGAGATCACTTTTAAAATGGGTTTCCCCCAAACATAGTCACATTTTTAGTGCACAGTGAAATTCATTTGAATAACGGGGCTTTATTTTCCACGTGCTTTCAGCAGCATTGTGAGCATGGAAAGAAAATAAGGCAGATTTGTTGGGTAGCTGCAAAGTGAAAAATACGCATTTGAGTGAGTGATGGCATGTGGTTGATTTTATCCCCCCACCTCTTACGGATACTTCTCCAGGATTTCATGGATGGGGGGAGGGGTCGCTCTTGTCCTTGAATTCACATCAGGACACTGTCACACCTCACACTATAGATTCTAGGGGGAAAAACACCCCGAGATTTGCAAAGCCTAAAGAGGCCTGGCAAAATGGAATCATTTGCTTAAAATGGTAGGGAGTTTATTTACTGGATTAAGTGTGAGGTACGTTGATAACAGATGGAACGCATGATCACATGACACATTTAAATAGTCTAAGGATAACCTCGATGTCCTGGTCAATGTTCCTTCTCTCGATTCATGCCAGTGCTAATTAACTGGCACAAGCGCTCCTAGCCATATGGGGGATGTTGCTAAAAGCCGGCTGGCAGCCTATATCCAGCCACTACCTGTGCGTAATTTAGTGCCTTGCTTGGTGCTTTGGGACTTACACAGTGGAACAGCCCAGCACAGAGAGAGCTGATGGTGGCAAGCATCATGATGTTGTCTTTGTTTCTTTTGTGCGTATCATTCCATATGTGGTTGACAAATCAGACATCGTATTGACTTTTTGCAGGATGAGTGATGCTGTGTTTGGCCCATGTCTGCATGTTGGCTCCTTGAGTTTCTGACTGGTCTGTTCATTGATCTTATTCTGATTTTCTTATAATGGGCAGCTAATTCAGAAATGATCTTCATTCAACCAGTCCTGTGCCATTCAGCTCTCTATCTGCCTTATGACTTGAAATGTGAAGGGAAAAACTAGTTTCGGCCAAGAGAGTAATGTGGTTTGGAAGTTAAGTTCTATGTCCATCTCTAGCTATGATTCTCATAGGAAGCAAGAGTACTAGGGGAAAAAACAATGGATTTGGAGTCTCATAATTTGGGGAAGAATCCTACTAGGGTTGGACATGAACCTTTTGGCTCTGGGTGCTCCAAAGGGCTGGCTTGGGAAGTAGAAGATTTAATCCCAGCAATGTCCACCAGTCTTCTCCAAGCCGATTCAAATGAGTAAAGTTGAAGTGAAAATAGGATCCCCAGCATAGCACAGGGAGATCAGCTCGGTACTTTGTGTCCACTTAGAGGGGTGGGATAGGGAGGGTGGGAGGGAGACGCAAGAGGGAGGGGATATGGGGATATATGTATATGTATAGCTGATTCACTTTGTTATACAGCAACAACTAACACACTATTTATTGTAAAGCAATTATACTTCAATAAAGATGTTAAAAAAAATAGGATGCCCGTGTCATTTATCATCAACATGGAACACTTACAAATGAAAAGAGGAGTTCAGTTCATGAATAATCACTCAGGGACCCTGGCATAAAGCAGGACGGACCTGGAGACACTGAGATGTGCGGTGACCCTAAGTCAGAATAACGCACTCGCTTTGCAAATGCAACTTCAAGACAAGCCCCCTAGAGCTCCCTAGTCCAGCTGGATTTCAGCCCCTCAGGATCTCCCAGACAGGAGCTGTGAAGCCTTCACTGTCTAGGGAAAAGGTGTTTTTGAACCTCTCTGTACCTCGGTTGGCTGTGAAATGGGGCTCAGGGTACTTGCCTCTCAGAACTGGGGAAATAATTAAATTAGATGTGCATAAAGCTTCTAGGACAGGGACTGTCACACAGGAGTTGCTTGTCCTCTTGCCTCCTTCCTCCCCCTCCTCCCTTCCCCACGGAGACAGTTGCACTCTGTAGCATGTCTTAATATACATTTTTAAAGGAAGGGACCAGAGTTTTGTATTCCCTAATCGAGGCTGACCCCTTTGAAATTAGCCATTGTGTGTTATTAATCATTTATCCCAGTCACATGGTGCCTGGGACAGAGTAGTACTCAGTAAACATTCGTTGAATAGATGAATGAATTAAAGAATAAAAGAATCTTGGTTGTTCCACAGCAGAGGTTTCTCAGACAGCGAGGAGTGTGACTGTGTTCTTGGCTGATAAGAATTCAGGAAGCACGAGAACACAGAGTGGTCTTTCCCCAATGGAAACTTACGCTGAGTGGCAAAATAAGAAGGCTCTTCTCGAGGGTTTGTCATAACCAAGGAAGAACTGGTCCTCCTGTCCCCACATGGCTCCCCAGATCCTGCTGAGTTTCTGAGATGGAGAGGAAGCAAATCTGGAGCTCGGCACAGCAGGGAGGGAGAAACACATGTAATTTCCTTTGTGCCCGCCCTCTGCCCCCCTACCGGACTGGAGAGGAGGTGGGTGTCCACCTGGAATGTCTGTGAAATCTGATGGGCCCTGTCTCGACTGGGTGGCTTTTGTTTCCTGTCTGCACTAAGGGGTGGTAAGCATAGCTTTGGGGAGGATATAGGTATGATCTGAGCAGTGGACCAGAGCACGGGCTCTGGGGTGACACTGCCCAAGTTCAAATTCCAGCTCCACTGATTACCAGTGTGAGCCTGTGCAGACTGATCAAATTCTTGAAGTCTCCATTTCCCCATATATTAAACAGCGATAATGATTCTATGTACCTTCCAGGCTTAGTTTGAAGGTAAAATGAAAGGATCTGTGTAAAGCATTTGGTTTCGTGTCTGGCACACAGTAGGCACATGCCATTATTAGCTGCCATTTCCCATATTGATGCTAGTAGGATCGTCACCATCATTATTAATGGGTTTGAACCTCACCCTTCGTTATACCGAATTCTCTCAGTGAGGTGATTGCTCCCGGTTAGCTGGCATCAGGGAACCTCCAGGGGGAAAAAGCGGATACGGTAAGACAGGGAATTGTCACATCTAGTATATTACATGCTTCAACAGCCAGGGGCTGATTAGTACAAATTGAATTTTGCACTAACCTGCCAGAGGCTGAATGCACAACTGGGTTCTTTGGGTTCAGTTCGATTGTTGTGAAGAGATAGTTACATGAGAGGTACCCTGTGAATATTAAAAAATCCTACTTGGTAGCAGTTAATAAGAGAGCAAAATACATACATACGAATATTAAAAAAATAATTTTTAACCTCCCCACCAGGAAAGAAATATACTGAAACTACTCTCAGACTTGAAGCTTGAAGGGCACAATCCGCCCTGGGGGGAAAATCAAAGAGATCAAAAAAAGCACCAATCCCCTATGCTTTCGGAGCAGGCTTTATCCGTGTTCTCTTTTCGTGCTTGTATGCCTGGGTTGCGCTGTACCTTTGCTGCTCTCGCTTCTAAGACTCTTCCACTGTCAAGTTCCTGGCACGCCAGACTAGGAAAGAATTTTTCTGTACTTTGAGCTCGAGCTGGGCGCTGGGAAATCCTCCTGTCCTGGATTTGTAGCTGCACGATGCCATTCTTCAAGCAGAAGCTGCTGTTCCCCCCCCACCCCCCCCACCCCCCTCCTGCGCAGGGCGTTTTGGCGATTGTTGGAGCCAGCCCCGCTTTGGCTCGTGAGGGGCTCTGCTTGATGGAGATGAAAAGTGAATTTCTCCTTTGTGCCTCCACGCGCGGCTCTCTCATGATGAAAATAGAACCTGCTTTCATCTTGCTGGGCCTGACGAAGAGATAGCTCCCAGACTGCAAGTCAGCATTTGCCCGCACGATTGTTTGGCAAAATCTATTTTTAAAAGTCCATAAGTTCTAGTGGTAGACAAAATGGGTACTCTTTTCTGGGGGAGATGGGAGAGTGTGTACTCCATGATGTGCTGTCAAGTAATGGACAAAATTAGCTCCCCACTTCTTTTCACTCCCTCTCTGTCTGGAAGCCTGGCATCCTAAAGATACCTGAGCCAAGTTATGATATGGACGGGGTTGATTCACCCCTGGGAGGAGGGAGGGGCTGGGCTGTCACTCTGTGTCCGCTTCCAGCTGTCCTGGGTTGTGCCCGCTCTGCATCTCTTTGTGACCCACATCTGCAGGTCACGCGAGGCTGACCATCTTGACACGTGCGTGAGTCACTGGCGTTGGAACTGTAAATTCAGAAATGAGGTTAGGCTTCTTTTGGTCTTTCGTTCTTCTTTCTATGTAAGGGGAGTGGATTAGGAAGGCTTGATGAGGGTTAATTAATCAGGAGTTCTTAAAAAAACAAATTTGGGGACTTGGGGACAATTCAAGAACCTGGATTGATGTAAAGATATACAAGACAGGCTTGTGTGTGAACGGTGGGTGTCTCTCACACCTGAGCTTCCCTAACTGTGCTTTCGCTGCTGCTGTCCCTCTGGCTAGGACCACCTTGCCCCCAACTCTGTCCCCAGCTGGCATCTCATAGCATCATCCTTTCCTTTCTCTCAAGTTCTGTTCTAATGATAGCTTCTTCTGGTCACTCGCCTGCTCCTCAGAGGTTACTCTAAGGCATCTTTTTTTTTTTTTTTTTTTTTTTTTTTGCGGTACGCGGGCCTCTCACTGTTGTGGCCTCTCCCGTTGCGCAGCACAGGCTCCGGACGCGCAGGCTCAGCGGCCCTGGCTCACGGGCCCAGCCGCTCCGCAGCATGTGGGATCTTCCCGGACCGGGGCACGAACCCGTGTCCCCTGAATCGGCAGGGAGACTCTCAACCACTGCGCCACCAGGGAAGCCCTAAGGCATCTTTTATATTGCTTTACTGTTTCTTCAACTTTTCAGCAGTGGTTTTGTCCCTTGCCTCTTCAGCTAGATTGTAAATTATTTGGGGGACAGAACAATATTCTGTGGATCTTTGCTATGCCTCATTGGTGTATGTGTATGTATGTTGACTTATTTTCCTTTTATTAATATTTTTAACGAGTGTAATATATTTTCATTATCTAAAAATTATGAACAGAGCTAATCAAAAATAAATTGAAAATACACATCTTAAAATGGCAAATACCATTCACTTTAGATATGTAGCTTCTAATATACATAATTTTTAATCACTCCATCTGGATGATGGAGAGACGGGGGAAGAACAATGTATTTTATACGTATTAACCCTTGAATCCTCAGAGCAAATCTATGGGATATGGGTGATGATTATCTTTGTTTTAAAGACGCAGAAACTGAGGCTCAGAGTTCTGAACTGACTTGCCCAAGGTTGTATAGCTAATATGTGATAGCGCATGCTATACAGAGTGCTTTGTAATTTATGATGATGATGATTTTTTTACTTGGCAACGTGGTGATCCATTCATTTATTTACTAAGTTCCTGCATAGTCTTGGGAGAATTTTGCACAGAACAGAACTAGCCTCCGCTCTCATGAAATAGGAAAGAGACAGTTGTGCTGTATGATAGGAGAAGTTCAGGGTACTCTGGGGCACATTGGCAACACCTAATTTAATCTGGAAGTAGTGCACACATTTATTTATCATCGCCGTTCATGACTGTATTATTTCAAATAGTCTTTTTATTTTAGAATAGTTTTAAATTTATGGGAAAGTTGTAAAGATAGTACAGAGAATTCCCATATACCTTGTAACCAGTTTCACCTAATTTAATATCGTATGACTATGGCACACTTGTCACAACTAATGAACCGATTTTGGTACATTGTTATTAACTAAACTCCATACTGTAATCAGATTTCATTAGTTTTTCCATAATATCCTTTTTCTGTTCCAGGATCCCATCCAGGAGCCCACATTCCATTTAGTTGTCATGTGTCCTCGGGCTTCTCAGGGTTGTGACAGTTTCCCAGACTTTCCTTGTTTTTGATGACCTTGACACTTTTGAGGAGTACTGGTCAGGAATTTTATAGAATGTGCCTCAACTGGGATTTGTCTGATGCTTTTCTCATGTTTAGACTGGGGTTATGGGTTTTGCGGGGGAAGCCCACAGAGGTGAAGCGTCATCCTCAACACATCACGTCCAGAGTACATGCTATCAGCATGAATTGTGATGATGTTAACCTTGATCATCGGGCTAAGGTCTGTGTGTCTGATTTCTCCACTGTGAAGTTACTCCCTACCCTGCGTTCCAGATTGTGCTTTTAGAAACAAGTCACTATATACAGCCCCCACTTAAGGGATGGGGAGTTAAGTTCTACTTCCTTGAGCGGAGAGCATGATGGCATTTTTACACTGCATGGGTGTTCCACCGCTGATTTCCCCAACTCCCTATTGATAGACTCTGAGGTTTTTCCATTTATATCAACTTTTAAAGCAATGCCACATGAATATTCTTTACAATTATCCTTGAACCCCTCAAATTATTTTCTTTAGAAAAAAACCTTTTCTATATAAATTTGGGTCGAAGAGTAGGTATTTTTAAAAGACTTTAAATTTTGGTGGAGAATTACTTTATAGAAAGGTAATACCTATTTACACTGGTGAATGCTATCTTTACCAAACCATAGCAAGGTTGTATATTAATCCTTTTAATCATTGATGATTTGATAAGCAGAAAATTTAAGCATGTAGTAGATATACTACTAAAAAGAAGGATTTAAAGTCAAAGTCCTGTTTTGACTGAAAAATCATAATCACTCTTTTATCAGGGCAATAACTCAGATTATCTAAAATGTTAATTCAGTGGGTATTTGCTGGACCGTGTTCTGGATAGGTAGCTAGTTCCCACTCCCAAGGATATTTTAATCTAGGGATGGAGGTAACATTAAAAAAAATAAACCCTCAAATTATTCCTGCAACTCAAATAGTACCTACAATTCAAATTGTACTTATATTTATTCCATTAAAAATCCACAAAATACCTCTTTAGACTGTCTACATGACTTTTCATGCTGAAAAAAATGATGAAGATTGCTTGAAGTATTTCTACAGTGCTAAAATTTATTTAACATGAAATTTAGAGAACTACAGAGATGGAGAGGTTATTGGTGCATGAAAGAACCTACACTCCAAACAGAAACTGTTTATGTAAATATTGGACTCTGAACAGATCTTTACTGAGGAAACCTGCCTTTGTGATTTCACAGATGCCAAATGGGAGGTGATTATGGAAGAATTATGAATTCCAAGACGTAGCGTTACGTGCACCTAAGTTTAGATTCCCAAAGGGACCAATTTACTAATACTAAGTGTATGAGCACAATGGGATATGTTGAAAACAGAGCTGCACAGATTCAATAAGTGTGGAGGTGAATTTTAAATAAATAACAATGTGGGTGTTTCAAAGGACTGAGATTTTTGTCCTAAACCCTATACTTATTTGGAATGATCTTAGTGTACTATATTTAGATTGGGAACCGGAGGAAAAGAGGAAAAATTCTGAGATTACTAACGGCAAAATCCACTGGTTCTGTGAAATCTGACTGTGTAGAGTGGATCAGAAATTAGGAATCATTTAGATACAATCAAAATCTAAATATGGATACTAATTCCTTTCTCAGAGGGACATTTTCAGCTGTTCTTCAGTGAATTCAATTACTTTTTTTCCCTCACTGCTCATCAGTTCCTTGTTTATCCCAAGAACTGTGCTGCTGATGGTACTGTTTTAGAACACACTTGGATCAGTAGGGCAAGAGGTGAAATTTGAAAACTATTTCGTTAAGGTCAAAAATCCATGAAATTGTACTTCTTCCCCTTGCTCTTCTCCTTCTTCTCCTTCCTCCTTTTCCTCTTCCTCCCCCTCCCTCCTCCCCTCCCCCCCTCCCTCCTCCCCTCCCCTCCCTCCTCCCCTCCCCCTCCCTCCTCCCCTCCCCCTCCCTCCTCTCCTCCCCCTCCCTCCTCCCCTCCCCCTCCCTCCTCCCCTCCCCCTCCCCTCCCTCCCTCCTCCCCTCCCCCTCCCCTCCCTCCCTCCCTCCTCCCCTCCCCCTCCCCTCCCTCCCTCCTCCCCTCCCCCTCCCCTCCCTCCCTCCTCCCCTCCCCCTCTCCCCTCCCTCCCTCCTCCCCTCCCTCCCCTCTCCCCTCCCCCTCTCCCCTCCCTCCCTCCTCCCCTCCCTCCCTCCTCCCCTCCCTCCCTCCTCCCCTCCCTCCCTCCTCCCCTCCCCCTCTCCCCTCCCTCCCCCTCCCCTTCTCCTCCCTCTCCTCTCCCTCCCTCCTCCCCTCCCTCCCCCCTCCCCTTCCCCTTCCTCTCCTCTCCCTCCCTCCTTCTCCCTCCTCCTCCTTTTCCCTTCCTCCTCCTCCTCCTTTTTCTTCTTCTCCTTCTTCTTTTGCTTTTTTGCAATCCATCATCTCCTACAGTGGAAAGACTGTATCTTCTCACATTATATGGTATTCTTGGGTCCTTTAAGAGCTAAAGTCTTTGCCCAGCTTAAAGTACAGAGGACCAAGAGCTCTGACCATTCGCTGAAACAATGGTGGTTTTTTAGTCTCCAAATCCAATTAAAATCATTCTTAGTATAACGGGTAAGCAGGAAAAGGAAAGACATTATAGTCATTCATAATGTAATTGTAGCAGTGGTCAGTGCTGTGGCTTGGATTCATGCAGTGAGTTTTTTTTAGTGATGATACTCAACATGTATCCAGGGAAATAATACCTAGAAGGATGGATGGATATGAAGCCATCCAGTGGTGACACTGTGCCCTAGGACGGTACATGGCCTCATAAAGCTAGAACGGTCTTGCATCAGAATTCCTACTCCAAAAAGCAACAGTAGGTGCCCTGTGACATGGAAATATGTCACCAGAGCCATTCTCCTTTCTAAATGGGTATGTGTGAAATGGAGTTTATATATTCTGTCCGTGGAATTTATAAGTCCCTTCAGGGATGAGGTTAAAGGTGGGCTATTATTTCCATTTTAGAAGGTAATCCTGAAATTCTTTGTTTATCTCAGTTGCCCATCTGATCCAGTCTGATGGATATTACATTCTAATCTAGAAGTTAGATTTTTACTTTCTCTCTTACAAAGCTGTATGAATTGGTTAATCCATTTTAGAGTTAAGGCATTAAAAATTATTTTCAGTGATTCAGAGTTCTGTTTGCCAAAGTCTCTGTTTAACAAACATTAATTTCATAAGGCATTCTACATTTTAGCCTACAGTTTAGAGACACTACTTTACATCTGGGCTTTCAAGTTCATCTATTTCCTACGGAGCTAAGTGGTGTTCTAGAGTCAGGAGGGGAACGATCTTATGCTGGGGCTTTAAGGAGCAAGCGTCCAAGAAGGATCCTGGAAAGTTAGAATTGGATCTTATAGGGTGATTCTTTGTGAGGCCCAGGTCTAGCTTGTCCGAATGCCCACCAAACAAGAGAATTCCATGATCTAACTACAAAACAAAAACAAAGCAAAACCAATAATAACACACACATACGCTTGAACTAATGAGATAAAAAGATCTCATGGATTAATTTTGTTGATGTCATCTGGTTTCATGCTTCTGCTTCTACTGACCACATAGTTACTATTCATTTGCTATTATCATAAGCATGTAGAGTCAGTGAAAATTAGTTGTTTCTTTTTTGTTTTTAACATGACAGTAGAAACCATAGCATATTCTCAAATGGAAATCTAGAATGTGCTTCCACCTGTCCTCTCTCCTTTGACAATTGCTTATTTAGATCACCTGAGAAATTTCAACTCAGCTTTCAAGACTTAAATGAAATATCACTTCCTTCTGGAATTTTCCCCGGAGCTAACGGAAGAGTTGGCACGTTCTCTTCCATGTTCCATGTAGTACCTTCCATAGTTCTCTGCTATAGGATGGAATTTGTTACATTGCTGCAACTATTTATTGCATGTCTCTTGAATTCCTCAAAGCAGGAATGGTATACTTTCATCTCTGTGGATAAAAAGAGGAGTGTACTGCAAGAGAAGGCACTTAATACATATTTGGTAAATTAATGGCTGGATGAACTGAGATCAACACAATTTTTATATGTTCTGGTAAATTGCTGATTACATTTTAGAAATTTGGACCAATAAGGGGATGCTTGAAAACTCAGTGTTCTGGAAAAGGTTTTAGGGATGCAAAACGATTGAAATATATTTTCAAATACATACAGTTAATTATATGCAGATTCTGACCACTTTCAAGCAAGTGAAGATGAGAAGAGATAAATTAATGAGAATGATTTTTTTTCCTTGTTAAGAGGTAACATGCTATTTTTTAAAAAAGATCAGACTTCGAAGGTTCTTTTTATGTTTCTCCCTTACAAGCTTTGTCTTCTTTAGCCTCAGTGTTCTCACAGGTAAAACTAAGGTCATATCAACTTCTGCAGAGTAATTGTGAGAGTTAAATTATGACGTTGCATGTAAACTTCTCAGCATTAGAGTCTGCACATAGCTGGTTAAATGGTAGCCATCCATAGTGTTGAAGTGAGGATCTCTCTAACTCCTAGGTTTGTGGCATTTACTAGTGTGAGCTACCCTCTAACGTTTTCCCTCTGTAATAATCAAATGGGCTAGAAATTCATTTCGCAGAGAATGTTTACACACAGGGCAAAGACAGCAAAATCTCTAAGAGTCCCTACCACTGTAGATTCCTGTGACTCTGATCATCTTTGAAATGTGTGTTGAATTCTTTAGAAGGAGAGAGTATTGAAATTTTTTAAAAATGTTGTTATATTTTAAATTATTCTTTGACCTAGAGGGCAATAAGGTGAGGATGCTCATTGCATTTATACATTATTTTTGCCCATCTGGCAATGAAGTAGTCTTTAATTTGGGCTGAGCCATTTTGGTATTTCAAAACAAACAAACATATTTTGAAACAGTGCAGAAAAAGTGTCATTATGGATTTTAATATGTTTACTATGCTTTATCTGGGGGGATTTCGATATGCAAAATTTCTATCGAAATGCAGAGGATCTCGCCACCACTGATTTGAGTACTAAAAATAAGATGTAGTCATATTCTTCTTCCCTTTCTTTTTTTTCTCCTTATTTGAGTAATTGTATGGTACAGAGCTAAATGACAAGGAAAACAGAATGCTAAAAAGTAACATTGGGTAAGCTGCCCTGGCCAGGCGATCATCACCGTGGACCCCATCCAGCCCAAAACAGCCTTGATGAGCCTCTGAACAAGAGCAGCTGTGGAGGCTTCTCCCTGACTCCAAGGGGGCACCCACCAGGGCAGCCACAGGATGCCTTCTAGCTGCCAAAGGCCAACCAACCTTTGCTGGGTGGGAGACACACTGTCTCCTCACAGCTCTTCTTCGACATGGAAGTAATGTCCTAGAGGGCTGGAAGGAAGGTTCACTTCCCTGACACTGTCTCTCATCAGTTCTCTGGCTTTTGCTTTTAACCTCTTTTTTTTTTTTTTTAAGTGATCCCTACTTAATGAAAGGGGTGATGATATTACCACTCCCTGAGTGTCCTTCTCTGACTTATTTGCCTCTTGCACTTGCACCTTCATTGTTCACGGTGCTTTATATCACATCTTCAAGGAGGTCTTCCTTGTCATCCTTAGTTAGTCATTTTCTCCTCTCTACTCCCTTAGCATCTTGCATCTTCATCAGTCTTTTAGAGTCTGTTTTTCTGACTCTACTGCAAGTTCCTCGAAGGCATGTCTTATTTGTCATTGTATCCTCCAGTGACTACCTAGCACAACGTATGACATGTACTAAGTGTGCAGTAATTTAATGAAAGGATGAATAAATGATTGACCTAGAGAGTTGTTGGACCAGGAAAAGATGTGCGTTTTTCTTTTTAGATGAAGAAGTGTCATATGGTGCCTCTACCTTCCAAAGAGGGACTTTTCATTGTTCCTCAGACTTTCTCTGCAACAATTCTTACTCAGGAGACTTAGAGGTGCTGAAATTAAACCCATAGCAAGGACCAGAAACCTTTTTTTTTTTTTTTCTGGTTTTCCTGTCTCTGTGCGACTCTTCCACCTCCTTGGTTTACTTATTTTCGTAACCTCAACTCGATCTCATAGGACCCGTTTTGGCCACTCCAAGCCTCCCGAGGGCCACAGCATTTGCTAGTTTCTTTTGGACCTACCTCCAAGCCCAATTGTGCTTATGCATATTATTCTGAGTTTGCTAAGTTCTGTTGAGATGAATGGGATGTTTGTTGAGGCGTGTTCCTTGGGGACATTGTGAAAAGGGACTGACCCTAAATAACGAGAAGTTGTATAATTGAAAGGACTGTGATGATGAGGCAGAAAATGCTACCACATAAGGCTCTGTTCTTCCTCCTGGGGAGAAAGACAGAGGGATCATTTCTGTCTCCGGTAGAAATCTATTAAGCAGTTTGGACTTGCAGGGTACAGAATGGGAGAGTGAACACCCAACAAGTGAATTTATGCTCAATGATTAGACAGTTGGCAGTACCTTCTCACCTTTCTTGTATAAGTATACCTGTTGAGGACAGACAGAAATTTGGTTTATTTTAATAGAAAAAAGGTGAAGAGAGTCAACAGAGATTATATTCGGGTTCACTTTTTTTTCCAGTGAAAGGAAAAGGGAACTCGTGTGCTGGGAACTGGGAGTCAGTTATGACCCACGATTCTACCTCTGGCTTAGCGCCAAGTTTTAACTTTGGGCAGAAATGGTGGAACTTTCTGACTCCCTTTCCTGGTTCAGAATGGGATCAACAGCACTTTTGAATGCATCAGCCTACATTGTATGAGCTCCCTATGTTGGTGGGAGAAAGACCACCCACATAAATGAAAGATGAATTTCACTTGTAAAACTACCATAGAGGCAAGGAAAGTAGGGTACATCAGTGCACATTACACGGGGGATATTGTTATCTTATGGTTTACCCTGTCTTCTCTTCCTCTCTTTTCTATGCAAAAGAGATGTGATTGAAAGAGTTGCATCGTCCTGTGGATCATGAAACTTGGGGTTTGTCACTGTGGCACCCTTCATGGTACCACTCTTGGTCACTGCACAGAAAGTGCCCCCTCATTCTTGGGCATTATGGCGAAGTCGATGCTTTTGATGTCTCGTACATGCAGGAGCTGGTGCTTTACCCTGTTCTGGGATCCTGTTTCTTTCTGTTTTTATATGATTCCCCTTCTTGGCTCCGTCTGCTACTTTCTGTATCTTATGATCTCTATCCTTCAGATCTTTGCGTCAGTAAAATAGAACCCAGAGCCAGACTGCTGCCCAGTTCATATTCTGATTCCTTAAAATATCTGTGTAAAGTAGGCCTAACTATAGTATTTGCATTATAAGGGTGTCTTGGGGATGAGACATGCTATGGAAATGACTTAGAACTGTTAACATAGTAGTTACTCAACATGTGCTAGCTTTTGTTATTAGCTCTTGAAATCATAGTGATAGATCAGTTGTATCTAAAGGCTTTGTGATGATATTGGCTTATTTTAAATGAAATGAAATCAGTTAAACTTTTTTTTCTGGACGTGGGCATGAATGAATGTGTAGTAATATCAGTACTTAATAGTCACTAAATTAAAGAGATGTACTGAAAAGTTATTACATGTTAAGAGGACAAGAAAACTTAATCCATTTGTCTTTTTGAAAAAATAGAATTAAAGGTCTGCTTATATATGGAGTTAGCATTTAGATACTAACCAGCTTTGTAATTCTTTCTTAAAGGTTCATGTCTAACTGTTATACTATGGCATCAGCTAGGATAGTGAAACAATTAACAATATGAGTTTTGGACTCAGATAGTTCTGAGTTTGAATCCTGCTTCTGCAACTTACTAGTTGTGTTACCATAGATAAATAATTTAAACTTTCAATATTTATTTGTTTCCTTGTCTATAAAATAGATACTAATGCCTACCACATGGTTGGTCATTATATCAAAATGAGATACTACATGTAAATCATGTTGGTGCCTGGCATAAGGAAAGTAGTCTATAGAAACAGCCATATTGCACACCTCTAGGGGGCACCATTCAACACTGTATTCTATGTAAATGTAAATTCTATGTAAATTTGAGTTGTGCAATAAGTGGCTCTGTTATAAAAATTGGTATCTACTAACATTTTCATTATGATGATACAACTAGGAAGAGTACCTGTGAATCAGAAAGCCATGATTATCTGCTCTTTCTCTGCCACATGTGTAAGGAGCAAAAAAGTGGCCAACATTGGTATATTAGCAACTACCGGTGTTGTTTCTCTTTAAGTTCATCTGAGAGATTTCCTGAATGTGTGTTGTATTTATCAATGGTCGAGTCTATGACTCTTAGGAAACTTACTGGGGGAAAAATAGTCTTTTCTCGCTGGATGTTCTGGTTGCCAGTGCTTGATCCTGCCCACCCCACCTCCCGGGCATGTGGCTATTGTAGACGACGGCTCTTTCAGGAGGTGGTACCAGGACACAAGTAGTATTTTGCAAGAAGAATCCTTGGCTTTGCCCGTGGAGCAGAGAATGTGATCCCTAGCTGGCAGCCAAACCACAAGCATGTGAGCAGGACCGCGAGCTTGGTTTCTGCCCAAGTACATGTAGGGGAGTGGAAAAGACAGGGAACCTTTGTGAAAATGGTGCAGCCTCACATGCAGAGACAATTCCACAGTATCTGGTAGGATAGTCCACTTTTGCCCCAAAGGAGAGACATTGTTTCTTGTTTACCTAGAATCATCTTCGTTGGAAAGGGAACCTCCTCATTCGTTTCCTGGAACTGGGGTCTTAGGAAGCCAGTCAACCTAAATGAGCCTCAGTTTCTTCATCTATAAAGTGAGACGAATAATAAAACTTTTCTGCCTATATAATAGTGTCTGGCCCAGAGTTTTTGCTCAACCAATATTTGCTGTAAATGTAACCAAGAGGATGGGCTTCACCAGCGTGGGCCACCCAGTTATGTGTCTTCTTGTTATTAATCAACAGTGTCTCAGCTGCCATTGTTGCAGGAAGTTGAAATAGCCTTCCTGAAGTCTCTCCATCATCTCACAGATCACAATCCTAATTGTTCCCAGTAACTAGGGTTTTATTTAGTCTAGAGGATCCAGCCTTTTTTCTTTATTCCTTCCTTCCTTCCTTCCTTCCTTCTTTCCTTCCTTCCTTCCTTCCTTCCTTCCTTTCTCTTCCTTCCTGCCTCCTTCCTTTCTTTCTTCCTTTCTTTCTTGCTTTCTTTCTTGCTTTCTTTCTATTTTTCTTTCCTTCTTCCTTCCTTCCTTTCTCTCTTTCTCTCTTTCTTTCTTTCTTTCTTGCTTTCTTTTTTTTTTTATACCATGCTAGCAGGACAAGTGGATGCTATGCTTTCTACTGGCGCCGCTGCTTCTGTTGCTACCACACAGTGTCACTGTTCGATGGTGGTCCTGCATAGCACAGTGAAGGCTGGTCCATTGCTCTGCAGGGACCTTTGCTGCTATAGATCTCCAGGCAGACGCACTGATGTCCCTTGGCTTGGGCTCCAGCTTGCCACGTTCTTTCGTCACACTCACATGCTAAGTTAGTGTTCCTCATAGCATTATACCAAGACAGGGTAGCAGGCTCTGGGCGGATTTCCAGTCTCAGCCAAATCCATCCTTCCCCATGTCACCTTCATACGGGTCCTCTTTGGGACCTGAATTGAGACTGCCTCATTCTAATAGCGAGATTCCAATAACATTGAACATTAAATGAGACGTTCCAATTTCTCTTTCCAGGAGTCTCCTTATCCCCATGACAATTTGTTTGTAAGTCCATCCTTCAGTGGATGGGTTCACATAGCAAGCGATATTGGGAGACATCTTTGTTAGACCACACAGGATATAGTACTTCTTTCCCAGAAGGAATTGGTGCTCATCTTTACATAACTAAAGAAAGACTTGTTTTGCTCGCTCCTGGCAGATGAGTGGTCAGCAGCTGCTGGTACCTGGCGTCAGGTGAATGATTAAGTAATGTATGTGAAAGTGCCTCCTAAACTAAAGCCCTATAAGAGTAAGCTCTTATGATTATTATTAAATGTGCAGAGATGATTTATACACATGGCAACGGCAAGGCTAGCACTCATGAACTTAGATGATAGCCAGGAAGCTCTCTGAAATAAAATGCCTCTAGTGCCTCAGAATGCTGGGCCAGTACTATTCTACTTACGACTGAATTGTGTTTCTTCTTTTTCTCCCATTCTTTGTTATCCATTTTCATATTCGTTTCTTTTACTTAAGCTTCATAAGCCTCCAGCCAGTGTGGGGTGAGCAGGTGAGAGTTAGTCCACCCAACAAGCCAAGCTTTTGTGTGGTGGGGAAACATGTGCTCCTGGATGCAAAGGAAAAACGATAGTATTAATAACTTATAATGTGCCAGGTGCATCCTTACTATCTCATTTAATCCTTGAAACAACCCTGAAGGCTTTCTTCTCATATCTGAGGAAAGAAAGATGGAGATGTTGAGCTTCAAAGACAGGCCCAAGTCCACCTGGCTCCTGAGTGGCAAAAGCGAGAGGCACAGTTCATCATCCGTGACTGTTTTCTGCTCTAGTGCACCCCCTGGCTTCCGGAAAGGGAATGGGCTCCACTTGAAAAATGTTCACAAGCTTTCAGACATTTTGGTGTAGGAATAATTAGGCAATGGCTCCATTCCTTCCTGCTGAGCTTCACCTTTGCTTTGGGGTCTTCTTATTTTTATCCCCTTAGAGCCAGCACTTGTAGGGAAGAGTGTGCAGTGTCCCCACCTGGCCAATGCAAGTCATTTCTTCTTCCTGCAGCACCTAATGTTAACAGCCTAGAACCAGCAAGACTAGGATTCCTAGACCCCATATGTTGGTGGCTTTCCCTTTTGCAGAGCAAGTTGCTGTGGCCTTTCTCAGGGCATTAGCACATGCAGCGCCCTGAATAATCAGATGTGGGCACATTAGCAGGAGGGGGTCTAGCTTTCCTTCTTCCCACTGGAATTCTTCCTACTTATGTTTCTCCATGAATTTCTAGCTCCCTTGATTTATCTTCGATAAGTTGTCCTTCTATTAAATACAATTTTTATTTCTCATTTTTAAAATTTTCATCTTGTCAAAATACTGTTTGTGTTTATTAAAAAACAACAACAACCCTATTTTCTATTCCATTTCCCGTCGTGTAAACGGGAATTTTTGCCCAATACCATTTATTGCCTTTCATTTAGTTGCTAATGTTTCTCTAATTACATGGAACTTTTGTCATGCTTTTTGATACTCACCTGTCTTTCCTAAAAGAGCATAGTAAGGGTGCTACCTGCAGGTTAGGTCCCCTTATGCTACTTACTAGCTGTGTGATCCTAGAAAAGTCATTACGTATCACTGACCTTCAATCTATAAGATGGGAAGAATAACATGTTACCTCCCTAAAGGCAGAAGGAGGGTGGACTAGGTAATGTCCAACTAGGAAATATGATTAGTCCTACTCAGAATGTTCTCTGTCTCTTCATGTACTTGTGTCCTTTAAAAAAACCTTCCTATCTTTACTGACCCTTCCCTTTGATTTTTAGTTATGTATTCCCTACCTTTGTATAAATTTTCGTTTACTTCTACTTCTTGTGACTTCCATCTGCTGAATAAATGAATGGATTTGTTTTCTTTCTACCTACCTACCTACCTACCTACCTACCTATGACCACCACCACTACTACCACCACCGTTACTATCTACTGAATATCTACTCAGTGCCTGGCTTTGTGCTGAGTGCTGAACATTACCTCCATAATTCCTTTCAATAACTCTGACAGTTGGGTGTCATTATCCCCATTTTATAGATAAGAAGACTGAGGCTCATGGAGGTGAAATAACTCGACTGAGGTCACATGCCAGTAAGTGGTAGAGCCAGATTGTGGGCTTGGGTAGTTCTGACTCCAAAGATCACCACAGCTTCTGTGCCTTTCCAGTAGCTACTATTTATCTAGCATCTACCACATGTGCCACTTAGCATGGATCACTTCTTTTTACCCTCACAGAAATATTGTAAATTAGGTATTATTATTTCATTTTACTGCTGAGGATAACAACACTTAGAGACGTTAGGTAAATATGCCAGAGGCACACAGCCAATAAATGTTCTCAAATCCAATGTCAGATGACCTCCTTTCTCCCTTCTTTTCTGCTCTCTCCTTTGTGAATGAATCAGGGAGTCAACGGGTCACCTCCTTTCTTCCTCTTTTCCACTATTCTTTGCTTCCTTTCTTCTCCTTGAAAAAAAAGATATGACTTTACTTTTCAAGTTAAAAATCTAAAACATGCCAGAAGCCAAAAAAACAGGGAGGGGGCAGTAGTAGCAGAAAAGCACAAATAAACCAGAGTCAGCCCATAATAACCTTCCACCCAGAGATGACCACTTTCCTTCTTTTTTTTTTTTTTTTTGCCTCCTTCTTTTCCTGCCCTTGCCTTGGCGTCCGCTTAGCCAGGAGCCACATTCCTTCTCCATCTCTTCCGGCACAAACTCCCTGTGGGGTTCCGTTTCCCCGCTGCGGCGCTCGGCACAACGGTGTGGCACACACATTTGCAAAACTAATCAAGTGTGGCGGGGACAGGGAGTCCCAGCCCAGGCTCCGACAGGCAGCCGCGGCCGCCCCGCCGCGCTTCCCTCTCCCTGGCCCCAGAGGTCGGGTGAGCCGGCGACTCCCTGTAACTGAGCCCCGGCTGCCCCTCACCGGCTCAGGAAGCAACAGAGGCCCTAGCAACGGAAAATGCCACGGGACCCTCGGGGGCATGTGCATGGGCCGCCTCTGGGAGTCTTTCGTTCTAAGCCGAAGTTCAGCTGAAGGGCAGCAGCCGAGCCAGAAAGTCATGTGGCTCTCATGTTGGTTAGTGTGTCACTTTGAACAGCTCTTATCTGATATTATTATGACTAACCCAGTGCTGACAGCATGGGACAGATTATAGGGGCCATGTGACAATTATTTAAGGCATCACAGAGGGCACTGTATGGCATGTATTAACCCATTCTTTCCAGGATCACTTTCCCACACGAGTTTGTCCCCTTGAGAGTCTGGGAAGGGGGGGGGGGAGGAGAAAGAAACAAAGAAGTCCATTGGACCTCAAAGGATCCTACTGGTTCCCATCTGGTTGGCCCCTTAGTAGCAAATTATTTTTGTCCCTATAGCTTGAATGGTATATGCTCTTTGGGCTTAAAAAAAAATCAATGGTGATAGTTGTTCATATTTCAAAACCTTTCTTTTCTTACACGTTGTACTGATAAAATTCTATGCCTTTGTTGTTGTTGTTGCTAAGGTTGATCTTTAAGATATTAGAGAACTCCATGGAAATCCTGGCTAGAGAAATAGTCATTCAGCGTCGTACCTAAATGTCAGCAGTGAGAAGGCGTTCCTCCTCACGATACGATTGATGTCTCGGAGGGTGCAAAGCAAACATAAGAAATGCTATGATTTATTACTTATATGCTGCCCTGAGTGTCCATGGAAGGGCACAATGGTAGCCAACTGCACGAGGGCTGCCATGCCAAAAATCAAATTCACAGCCACTCTTAGCAGATGCAAACTATTACATATAGAAAGGGTAGATAACAAGGTCCTATTGTATAGCACAGGGGACTCTAGTCAATAACCTGGGTTAAACCATAATGGAAACGAATATAAAAAAAGAATGTATATATGTGTATAACTGAGTCACTTTGCTGTACAGCAGAAATTAACACTGCATTGTAAATCAACTATACTTCAATAAAAAAAGAAATAAATAAAAATGTCACAGCCTCTCATGTGGAGAGAGGGATTTTGTCCTGCTTGAAGCCATATGAAGCAATGTAAATGATCTTTATGTTTTAGTGAAAAGAAATTTCAAACCTTATTTGGGGACTTAAAAGTAAATAAAACAGAGTGTTTGGAGCAAAATTTGGATGACATCATCTAAATAATGTCCTGGGTGCTAAAATGTAACTATGCTTAGTGGGGTACCCTGGAGGGACAAACAATGGGATCTCAAAGCTTTAGGAGATGTTGGAAGACAGCCGTGTTTTGAGGATTTCCTTGGTGAGTTCAGGCACTGTTAACATTTGGCTATAAAATGGAATAATAATAGTACCTTCGTTATTGGATTGTTAAAAAGATTTAATGAGAAGAGGCTTAGACAGGCTTAGCCTAGGGCACAATGAGTGCTCAATGAAAGCTGACAGGTGTTGCTCTAGTTATTATTCTTGTTATTGTCATTGTTTGTATGCTCAGCAGCAGAAGGCAGAAGACTTTGAACACAGACTTGAAATGTTGACATTTCCAGGATGATTTCAACCTTGAGACCACTTCAGTCTTCCTACTGAGGGTCAAGCAAGTTCCCAAATCCTCCCCCCATATCCCCATGAGTGCCACACTTCTTCCCCTCAGTACAGTGCCTGCTACTACCTTTGTCACTGACATCCAACAATGTTCCCACTTTGTTACTCCAAAGGGACCAGGACCACTTCCGGTAAAATGATAGAGTGAGTGGGAGGACCCCTGCAGGCAGCATCAGCCTCATCCTATTGCCCCGAGCAGTTCAGCTCTGGCTCCAACTTGCATGTGCCATTCAACCGTACAACAGGCCTGTGGTTCACAGGGCCTCCATCCTTAGATAGCAGTTTAAGGAACATCTGTTATGATGTGAACACATGCTGGGGGGTTTCATTCTTCCATCTCGAGCAACTTATCTACCACATCTAGCGCCCTCTGTCTCACTTTGTCACCAGCAGTGCTTTAGCATCCTTTGTAGATTAGTGCTCTGTGTCCCTCCCCATCTGTCCTAACATTTAATCCAGTGTTGGTGAGTTCCTTATCCATTTATTTAACAATAATTACCGAGTGCCTTTTTTTGGTGCCAGACATTCTTCTAGGGCCTGGAGATACAAAATTTAAAAAAAGAGCATAGAAGCCCAGAATAACTTTGCTGCCTCTATTCTTCCACCAGAAATTGTGGATTTTTTCCCTCTAAGGAAATTCTACTCAATGGCGGCTGCATACAAGGATGGTGACCCTGGGGAGGGTAAACCATCAAACCTGAGAATAGGCCAGACATTTTTTCTTGATACCTTTATTCTGATGAGTTAGATCAGGGTTGATATTCATTTGATATTATCAGTTGTCAAAATAGTGAAGTGGTCATCAGTAAATAGCTGCTGCCTGAGCCCTCTGAGTGCCTGCCCCCCCCTCACCTTGGCTTCTGCTCTTGGAATCCCTCGGTTGCCTCATGGTACAGGAACCAAAGAATTAATTGTTATAGCAGGACCCTCTAGAATGTGTTCTGATTGGTGACGTCCATTTCCATATAGGCTGTTATGCCTATGAACATTTTTGAGTCATAGTACAATTTGTTTCCATGATGTAGGGGTCAATCATCATGAGCTGAATTTTGATTGAGGGCAGTGTAGTACACAGTTGAAGATCTTGGGCTGCATCAAAATTCCACCCCTTCTGATTGGTGTGGCTTTAGATGAGCTATTCTCAATTCTTTAGTTATCCTTTGTGTAGATGGGGAGAACAGTAATACCTGGACCCAAGCTGCCTAGAGCTACAGCAAGGATAAATTAATTCAGACATCTACAGCACCTAGAACAGTGGATTATTATTTATTCTTAATGTTATTAGATAGTTTGGCAAAACTCATGTTCGAATTTAATTTCCTTCAAGAAAAGGTGAACCAGCTCGGATTACACTCTTCTCTAACTGCAGAACAAAACAAAACAAAACCAAGAAAGAAACCATAAACCTTTTCTTAAGGGATGTAAGGAAGTAAACATATATGAAGTTCTTATTTTTTTGGCGTGATTAGATGATAGTATCTTTAAAATATCTGTGTGTGGGGTATAGGTGTATGTATATGCATTTTTGTGAGAGATCTTGTATTCAATAATTGTTGTCTTGTTTGTGGTGGATACAGAGATGGATCAGAGTGCCCTTGCTGTCTTTGAGCTCATTGTCTGTTGGGGGAAATGGGCATATAATGTGCTGTAACAGATGAGTATACTAGGCACTTGGGAACCCTGAGCAGAATGACCTAACTTAGCCTCAAGGGGTCAGCAGGATCTCTCAGACAAGCTGACATCTTAGATGATTCTTCAAGGAAGAAGAGATGTTAGCTAAGGGAAAAGGCCTGGAAAGGGATTTCGGGTAGAGCTTGGGCAAAGGCATGAAAAAGATCATTCTTTTGGAAATTGGAAGGTGCAGGGGTGGTTGGTAAGAAGTCAGGCTGGAGGCATGGGCAGGGGCCAGCTCAGAGAAGTCCTCCCTGCCATGTTCAAGAGCTCCCTCTAGGTCAGTGTAGAGGCCCTGAAATGAGGTAACAAGGTGGGTGTGGCCATGATTGTGTCTTAGAAAGAGTACTGAGATGAGGTTGATGAGGGTCTGAACTAGCACCTTGGGAGTGGAATGGAAAAGAAGGGCCACATTTAGGAGTGATGAGGGGTTAAAAGTGATGCCTGTATCTCTGGTTTGGGTGGATCTCACAGCTACTTTCCAAGTGATACAAAAAACACAGAGAGGGCTTCCCTGGTGGCACAGTGGTTGAGAGTCCGCCTGCCGATGCAGGGGACACGGGTTTGTGCCCCGGTCCGGGATGATCCCACATGCTGCCGAGCGGCTGGGCCCGTGAGCCATGGCCGCTGAGCCTGCGCATCCGGAGCCTGTGCTCTGCAACGGGAGAGGCCACGGCGGTGAGAGGCCCGCATACCGCAAAACACAGAGAAGCAGCTGGGTTGGGGAGAGGATGTGAAGATATAGGTTGTGCACTTTGAGTTTCCCTGGACTTGCAAGGTGTCAGTGGTTGGCAGCTGGCTGACTCAAAGGCTGAGGGGAGGCATTCTGGGCTGGAGACATGGATATGGGTATCATTATTGTAGTGATGATACCTTGAGAGGCAATGACATAATCCAAGGAAGAGTACGAAGAGCAAGCAGAGTGGGCTGAGGACAGAATTATAGTGAACACCAACATTATAGGGATGGAGAACTGTGAAGCACCATTTGGAAAGGTAGAAAACCCAGAAAATATAGCATGACTACAATCAAATTTGAGAGGGTCAGGTAGACACACAGTCTTGCACAATTAATACTCCTCTGTTATTAGACTTCTTTGGTAACATGTTGGGTTCAAAGTCTTATAAGAACTACCTTGACTTCCTTGACTGAATATATATATTAATATATATATATATTTATATATGTACTTTTCTTAAATATCATGTTTCATGACACGTAACTTTAAGCATTAAACTGA
Source organism: Lagenorhynchus albirostris (assembly GCF_949774975.1). Lineage (NCBI taxonomy): Eukaryota > Metazoa > Chordata > Mammalia > Artiodactyla > Delphinidae > Lagenorhynchus > Lagenorhynchus albirostris. The sequence goes on from NC_083098.1 coordinate 98,019,282, forward strand.
TTTATTTTCCTTTTTGCCTGTAGACTAAAACCAAAGTATAAAGTGGGACATAAAAATGATCTTCCTATATCCTCTCATGTCGCACCCCTTTCGGTGAAAACTAGACTCATAAAACCTTTTGTTTGAGTCCTGGACTGAGTTTAGGTCAATTCTTCTTTTTAACTGAATCCATTCCATTTTCTCTCATCATCCTCAAAAGATGGTCCCTTCACTGCTTTTCACATTCTTTCATGAAATGTTTGTCCTAAATCTCTTTTATTTTGAGTGGCACTTATAAACTACAGTCTAGCATGGAGCAGATGTACTCATTTAATAGTTCTCTTTGATGGCTCCTTTAAGAGGCTTTATAATCTTTATATTTTACCTTTGGGTTTGGAATTTTATGCTCCTTTAACAGGTGTATTACCTTCATCAGATGTTTTCATTTTAAGCTGTTGACTTATAAACACATAGCCTGTGGGGATTGGTGTGCAGAAAATTTATTCACCTACGGAATTATTCTCCTATTCATTTTTGTATTTAGTGCCGGGATATGCAGAGAAGCTTAAATTGATTGATAATGATGGTTCATTGGTAAAAATGACTCTTTTGATGACCAAATTAATTGTTTCTTCCAGTTGACAGTGGGTTGGTGAAAGATCACTCCTGTTGAGAGGATTTTTAGAAAGTTAATTAAAAACAAAATGCTTTCAGGCCCATATTTAGTTCTCTGGGTTTTCATTTTAGGAGAAAATTGTGCTTACACATCTCTTCTGAGGACACTTGAAGGCTTGTCTTTTAAGCTATTTAATTGTTCAAGTAGTTCACACTTTTCGAAACAATGTGTTTTGCTCGACACTGATGTGTTCTGATCTTCTCACCATGAACCTATCAGGTTTCTATAAAAGAGAGGAAAGGGGGAGAACACTGTCCTTCTTCTGTTTGGTGTGCGAAAGAGATGGAGCAGGAGAGTCTTAAATGAAAACAGCGTGTGTCACCAAAGGGTTAATTAGTTCAGGCGGCCACATCCCTCGAGCCCTTTGGTGATGTGAGTGAGCATCTATGGTGAGGAAGTTGGTCCTGCCTGGGCTTGGTGCTTCATGGAAGTTTGTGCCTGCAAAGGTTAAACTGTCCCACAGCCTTGTGATTGGAGTCCTGTCTGAGAAAACAAATGGAATAAAAGACTCTTCCTTTACTTTTTGCCTTAGAAATTTGGACATGTCTACTGTGGACATTAATTGAGCAACGTTTCCTCTAGATAGCACGGATGGCCCCTGAAAATGGGGTAGGGAGTCTCCTAGGAGAGGTAGGGCACTTGTTTACACAGAGAGGGAGGCTAAGAAGTTTAGGACTGGCCCATTCGGTGTCCAACCTATTTTTCAGTATTACAAAATGGAGTGGATGGTCAAGTCGATCTTCTATGACTAAGCGTCTTCAGCATAAAACCACTGTAAGTGATTCAGCATAGTTTGGTATCACTTCTACCTGTGCCCAGGAGAGTCCAGGACAGAGCCAGCCCTGAAATTGATTTACCCTTGCTTCCCAGGCGCAGAAACGGCATCTGTGCTTAGTAAAGAAGGAGAGTGTAGGCCAATCCTGGAAGGAGATTTCATGATTTCTTCTTGAGTTCTGGGTTGTGTCCTCTTGAAGAAAACTATGTGGCTTCAACAAGAGCAAAAAGAATGAAAATATGAAGAAAGTGTTGAGGGTGGGTGTAGAATTAAGGAAAAGGAGGTGGAGAAATTATTTCAAAAGGAACTTTTTTGGGAAATATTTTATCTCAGGGGAAAGGTAGAGGGTGGATTTGATTCCTCTCTCTCTTTTCCATCTCAGGAAGTCAAGTTAAAATTTTGCTTCAGGTATAACTGGAGCATTTTTGGAAACTATTTCTAAGTCTGTGTTGATCAGGTTATACTCCTTTCTCCCCTTTATATTCTGACAGCTCTTTGATGTACTTCTTTTCTAGTAGTCACTTCTTTTTTTTTCGCCTCAAGAGTATTTGTTGATGATGCATTTTCCCTGTGGGACTGTGGATTCCTTGAGAGGAACATCCATATCTTATTCAGTTTTTTGTTTCCATCACTAGCATTTAGCCATTACACAGTAATCTTTCTCATATTAAGATCACTAAGTTCATTTGTTAAGTGAGTCAATAAATGAGTAAATAAATGAGTGATCGAGCAAGTGAAGAAGTTATAAAAGTAACAGATACTGGAATACAGTTGTTTTCAAGGGGGTGAGTCAAGCAAACGGCCACGTTCCTCAGTTGCCTCTTTTGACCTGTATATAATTTCAGGCTCTTGACTTAATTCCATACCTCAGTCTGCCCATTTATCCAGCGTCTTCAGAAATACTCCTCTAATGCTCGAAACCATGGTGAGACTCAGTTGTTAGGAGTAAGGAGCCTCCATATCTTTTTACCAAGAAACCCTGCTGTACTGGAGGTGCTTTCATTTTCAGAAAAAACAACCTGCGGTTGTACGGCACTGGAAGAGTTAACGGCAGCCACCAAAATGAAAACCAGGAGCTCCTGGGGAAAAGTCAAGAACTAGCAAACGCAATAGTTAGCTGATAAAATGTCTGCTTCAGTTTTGGCCACCTTCCTTGAACCTTGCCCCATCGCAGTGGCCCCCAGTTGAAGTGGCGAAGAGGTGTCAGCGATAAATCATCCTGCCAGGAAACAGCAGAAACTTTAGTAAGTTACATGTGGAAGCCAGAGTGGGTACAATCATGGTGGAGCATGGACGAGCCAGCAGGCTTCCAGTGGGTTTGAATAGCCACGGGATGCCTTCGGTTCATTCATAGATCGAACATGAGTCGGGTGTTTCTCATTGAAGCATTCCACTGTATCTGTCAGGAGTAAACCAGACAAACACATGGCGGACTAAAATGCTGGCGGACTCCTTCACCTCAGACCCAGAGAGTTAGTGCCTTGCTGGGGATGACTGAAGTCAACTCCTGCTTTTATTCTCGGTTTGTTTTTAACATTAAAGAAAAAAATCAAAGGAAAGGGAACTAACTGCGCTAATAAAGCTAATCCTCTTAAAACATGACAGAGTTAAAAAAAAAATGAAGCCGAGCCATTGTGTGAACACGTCTACTCCCTGCTGTTACTGGGGGCAAGAAAGGAGGGAAAACCCCTGGATGGCTATAGAAATTCAGACCACACATAGATGTGTACCTGCATATCTTGGCAAGAAAGTGAAGTCGTCTTAGAGATGCTCCTTTCTTTCTTTCTTTTTTTTTTTTGCGGTACGCGGGCCTCTCACTGTTGCAGCCTCTCCCGTTGCGGAGCACAGGCTCTGGACGCACAGGCTCAGCGGCCGTGGCTCACGGGCCCAGCCGCTCCGCGGCATGTGGGATCTTCCCGGACCGGGGCACGAACCCGCGTCCCCTGCATCGGCAGGCGGACTCCCAACCACTGCGCCACCAGGGAAGCCCCAACAGATGCTCCTTTCCTGATGTGATGGGATGTTGAGGGCTCCTCCCTGTCTTGCATTGCATACCAAAGCTAAGAAATATACTCTGCCCCAGCTAGAATCAATTTCCCTTCAAGTGCCAAACACCCAGTCCATCAGGGGCCAATTTCTCTCATGCCTGATATTTCTTCCTTGCACCGAAAGATCTTTAGTGTTTGTGTATTGTTTCTCCTATCAGACTGCAAATTCCATAAGGTCAAAATCCAGATCTGATTATCTGGGTATCCTTCCGTGCTCTGCCTACCTTCTAGTATGATAAGAATATTTCACAAACATTGTGGATAGTCAATAAATATTTGTGGAATGAATGAATGATATTATTCCCTGTCGATGGGTCATAAGCAAGGCTCACACACTTAGAAAGTGCTCTCTAACATTTCTAGCATCACATTATAATTTGGGGGCTGGCAGAGGCCTTCTGTTTAGGCGAAGGCCGTATTTTCCTTGAAACCACGGAATTATTATGATTGCTTTCAGGATTTGCAGCAACATGGGTGGACCTAGAGATTGTCATACTGAGTGAAGTAAGTCAGACACAGAAAGACAAATATCATAGGATATTGCTTATGTGTGACATCTTTAAAAAAATTTTAAAAAGGGTGCAAATGAACTTATTTACAAAACAGAAATAGAGTCACGGATGTAGAAAACAAATTTATGGCTACCAGGATTGAACTTCCTTTTGAAAGCTGAGTCCAAATAGCGTTTCACCCCAACGAATACGTGAAATGTGCCCCTGTAAAACTGTGCTTGTATTCAGTTGGCTCCACGTTCCTTTGACAATAAATTCCAGAGAAGCCCCACACAGAGTGTGCTTATCTTGTTAAACCCTCCCCTCCCACCTGCCGGCCTGATGGGATCTGAGCACTTTCAGACGGTTCCGTGGTCGCCAGTGAAATGTCAAACAAACTGGTGTTCAGGGTGCCCAGGGGGACTTTTCATGAGTTGCTGTCTGGCACCCCGGAGTCGGCCCAGCAGTGTGGTGTTTGTGTTTAATGCAAGGACAGCCAAGTCGGATCCCACGGCCGACCTGGCTCAGGCTGAGAACTGGAGATGCCGGGAGAAACATAGTTTTAAGTTACAAGGTGTTTCACTCTCATGCACTTCTCTGTGTGGAAACCTTCTCAGGAGTCGAAGAATCCCTTCTCATTCATTCAGTGCAAATCCTTACACACTCCACTCCTGTCTCCCCAACACACACACACACACACACACACACACACACACACACACACACACACACACACAGTTGGTTATCTGAGGACAAGCCTTGGGTTGTTTACCGGTTTCCCAGAATACAAAGTCTTGAAGAGTTGAATTGTGAATGTAATCTGATGAATCAAAGTCAGCCCCATTCCTCGGAAGAATGTGATGAGTGGGAGACAGGAATTGTTCCTTTGCCCGAAGCTCAAAGTGGAGTACCCCACTCCCTCCCCTCTGAGACGCAGGGTAGGAGGGGTGTGGGTGGGTGGCGTTCTTTTTATAGATGAACCCCTAGTTCTCCGGGCTGTGCTTTCCTGGTTGTTTACTTGGTGGGCAAGCCCGGGCTGGGTCGTGGAGCTGATGAATCCTCAGCAGAGCGTGAGTTCTGCCTGGGACAGGCTCCCCATTGCTGGGACTGGTTTGAACAATGGGGAGGAAGCTCTTTATTGTTTCCAAACAGGAACCTGAGTCTGGTCTGGCTCTGGTCATTTCAATCGCAGGGCAAGCAGGAAGGAGGATTCTCTAGGCCAAGTTGTAGGATACAGAGACTACATAAAAGAATTCCAGCCAAACTTGCCCCAACGTACCCATTTCTGAAGTTGAGGGAAGGTTGCTACTGAGGAGATGGGAAGAGGAGAGTTGGGGTGTAAGAGGAAAAGATTAGAAGAATGATTGCAGCATCCTTCATTGACAAGTTTAGGGTTTGGGGGAAAATGAAGATTTGGTTTGTCCAAGCACTACTTAAAACGAAAGGATTATGGTATTTATGCCTGAATCAAATTCCCCGGGGGCAGGGGGCACTGCTTGCTCTCTCATGGCTTCCATTTCCTTAGTGCACTGCCAAGCTGCTGGCTGAGTAGTGTTTTCTGCATTTTGTAGTTTAGTGTTAAGGGATGGCAAATTAAAGTCTTGACCACAGTATAAACAAGTTACCATTATGACGATTAACATCAATATTAACCTTGGTTCCATTTTCATCTTCTAAAATTTAGATAGATCAAGACATAGTAGCCAGAGGTGACTTTCTAGGTAAAAGACCTGAGAGATTACTGAGTTAGTTCATCACCTGCCACAGGAGAATACAGTCCCACCGGTAGAAGCTTCTCTGCCCTTGATCTTAACCCATTCCATTACACTTACAAAGCTGCTTTGAACATTTTATGTTTTATCTTTTAAAATCAATAGTTTTTGACAGATTGCGATGGGATTTCCTTATGCATCCCACTCTTCTGGCTGAGTTAAAAATTATGGTCTCGAAATGATTTCATTTACATTTGATCCTATGTGGACCTCAAGGGTCAAAGAGAACAAGTCGGACTTCTGGATCTTCGCTCTTAACCTCTCACCCACCACTGGTGATGCTCGCTTTCCTGTTTCCATTGTCTTGTTGAATACGTTGGCTTCTGTTACGTCCTCTTATCAGGGTCTCTTATTAGCAAGCACTTTACAGTGCTGACTTGATTCTTCCAATCTGACTCAAATCTCAGGTACTTTTTCTTTGTCCTGCATTTACTCTCTATTCCCTCTGCTAAGCCACTTTATCAGTGCATGAAAAAAGAGAACATTCTGTCAATAACAATATTTTATCTAAGCTCCTGACCAATTAGTATAAAAGCCATCACTCAAAGCCTGTTTTCTATTAGTAAGAGGGTGGACTTTTCTTAAGGGCTGAAGCAAGAGGAGAAAATCACCATTCATTTATTAGGAAGTTAGAATAGAGAGCGAGCAAAAGCTGAGCTGCCTGTCAGGAGGATTCACAATTCACTTCTTTTTCAAAGAAAAAACAATATCTTCCTTTCTTAGATGAAAAGAGATATTTCAAACAGCAAAAGTTTTCCTTCAAGCAAAATATCCTCTAAGATACGTAGAATCATTGAATGCTAGGGTGATTTGGGAAGTTAGAGATTTTCTCTTGCCACCGCTCTATTTTAGGGATGGAAAAACTGAGGCTTACAATAGTTACATAAATTTATACAAAGTCTTGTATATGGTAAGGGGAGAATTAGTATAGGAAGCCAGGTTTTTAGGGCTCTGAGATTGGTCCTTTCCCCATGCAAGCATACAAAAAAATAATTGAGTACTTTTGACATAGCCAGCAGGGTGCTTAGTGCTGTAGGGCAACAGAGAATGAAGATAAAAGGTTGCTGCTCTCAGGGAGCTTTATGCTTTTAGATAAAAATTAGATAGATTCAAATGAAGAAACTGGAGAAGGGTGAAGCTCGGCATAGAAGCAAGTGCTAGATGGTGCAGTGTGGATGGGGGCAGCACTCAATATTAACCATGTTGGGTCATGGTTTATGGAATAGATGAGTCCTCAAATAACTCACAAAGAACCAATAGAATAGTTATCCAGAGAGAACAGCCCGGAACAGAGGAGCAGGGTCAGCATGATATATATGGAATAGGAATGGCAAGTACTTGACACACAGGCCGCTTGCCCCAGTCTTTATTCACGGCAGACATTACTCATTGATCGTAGAAATATTCCCAATGCTTAGACATGGTTGAATTTTTTTAAGCAGTGAATTTCTGGTAGCCGTTATGAAATAGGCAGGAGACAATGAAATCTATTTGTTAATTTCCACGTTAGGATAGAAATATCTTCCTGGTTAGAGTGATGAGCTCCTATTTTAATATTAGGAAATAAAAACACACAATCTCTGTCTTTGACAGTCATGAATAATACTTGTCATGATGACCCATTCATTGTTAAGGGACATGGAATGTTTATGTATAATCTATTTGAATTTAAATCATTTTTTGGTCATGTTGGACCTTTCCAAATCTAGTGCTTACTGCAGTGCCTGGTATATATTGGGCATGCAGTAAATATTTGTTGAATGAATGAAACTCACAGTGAAGTTAATTGTAGCCTTGAAGAGGTGAAAGGCCAGAGTTTTATGAGCTGAATCCATCCAACTCTTGCTGGGAGCTGAGCTAGGATGTAGAATATTCACAATATATCGCAATGTACAGCCACTTTCTTCTGTAAAATTGGTATAAACACGGCCCTCTGTTTCCTGCCATGCACATTTGCGCTAAGTCACAACATTAATTAGTGGAGAAAATTTATTGTAAAAAAAAAGTAGCAATTCTAAATTACTTGTTTTCATGCATTTGGATGCCCTATCCAACTCCACTCTACCAGAAATAATTTGGCAGGTTTTATTTTCAGAGAATACATTGGCACTTATTTTAATTTCAGTTATTAATCAATGAGATTGTAAACTACATGAGATCAAGGACTTCAGACATTATTTCAGCTGCTCACCCACAAGTGAACAACATTTATTAAGCATCTACTCTTATGAGGCGTTCTTTTAGGCAAAGGTGAGGCTACATAGAAGGACAGGACATAGTTTCTAATCTCAAGGAACTCAGAATATAGGAGGGGCGATGATGTAAATTAACATAGCTACAAAATCTGCCATTTACAACATGGATACTATAAGTTGTAGCTACGCAGTAAATGCTGGTGGATATCACTTTATATCCTCAACTTGGAGTGAACAAATATATTTCATCTCTCTTGTCTGTTCCGATTGTTTCATAATGTTTACTTGGAATTCATTATCAAAAAAGATTCTGAAGCCATGGGAAGATTCTGAAAAGGGTGGCAATCAGTGAGCAGTGTCAGTCTATGAGCAAAGGAGAGTGAGGTGGCAGGTGCCAGGAAAGGACACAGGCTTTGTACTGAGAAGTGGGCTCTTTGGGACGTTCATTCCCTAACGTCTTCCCCTACTTCTGATTTAGTAGTTGTCGATTTTCCTGTTCAGACATAGGATCCCTAAATGCCATGCTTTTTTGAAGGATGGTGTGAATACAATTTGATCAAAGCATCATTTCCAGGGGGTTAAAGAAATAGTGAAAAAAAAAAGACCTTTCAAAAGTTTAATGGTGATGTCTAGGGCTTCCCTGGTGGCACACTGGTTGAGAGTCCGCCTGTCGATGCAGGGGACACGGATTCGTGCCCCGGTCCAGGAAGATCCCACATGCCGCGGAGGAGCTGGGCCCGTGAGCCAGGGCCGCTGAGCCTGCGCATCCGGAGCCTGTGCTCCGAAACGGGAGAGGTCACAACAGTGAGAGGCCCGCGTACCGCAAAAAAAAAAAAAAAGTTTAATGGTGATGTCTAGATATTTATTTTAAAAATAATGATAACGATAGCTAACATTTGTATATTACTTTGTAGTTTACCAAGCACTTTCACAAAGTGGAAACAACCTGTCTGTGAATGGAGTGTTGGCTAAATAAATTAAGGCACTTTCATACAATGGAATACTAGGCAGCTGTTATACAGAATGATGTAGATCGTTATCTGCTGATATGATATAACACCCATGATAAGTTTTAGAAAAGCAGGTCTATTGTGCGTGTCTAATGCTGTTTAAAAATTATATTTTCACAGACATCTATATTTGTATGTAGATACAGAATTGAAAGCAATCTGGAAATTCGTACAAGAAAATGCTAATAGTGGTTATCACTGTTTACTGGGATGTAGAAGACTTTTGCTTTCTCCTTTCCATCTTTGTGCATTTTCTGAAAAACTTACGATGAACATGTGCTACACTCATGAAAATAAACAATAAGTCCTCCATTAAAAAACAAGCACATTACCATATATTAAGGTCACTTGATCCTTATGACCACTCCAAGGATAGTTATTATCCATGCTTTACAAATGAGGGGCACAAGTTCAAATTAACTGCCAGTACTTAGTTTTACTGTGTCAGGCAATATTCTGATTGATTTACACATATAAACTCATTTAATTATCACAGAAATCTTTTGAGGTAGGTCCTATTATTATCTATATTTTACAGATGAAGAAATTGAGGCACAGAGAGGTTAAGTAAATTGTCAAAGGTCACACAGCTTATAGAGCCAGGATTTCAAACGAGTTTGCTTGACTCCAGAGTCCACGTGTTTCACAGTGATGCTGTGCTGCCTGATAGAAGGTGCAGGGTGGGAGGAGGTAGCCTTGGTAGCTGAAATGAGCTCTTCTGGCTCTAAATTCTGTTCCCTTGTCACTACACGTTTGCATGTGCCTCATTTTATGCTTGCCGTGGATTGTCAGCCCATTATCTCCCCATCCCAACGTGGCCTCATAGCCT